>NW_027287139.1:2272500-2472500 GCF_022747635.1 Hetaerina americana | reverse complement strand
ATTGAAACAAATACAGCTGTGCACTTCTATTTAATACATTGGGAGGGACTGAATTCGTGTTCGCAGACTCAAACTTAGAACTTTACCAAAGCAAAGCGGGAAAATTTCATCGCTTTGAACAAATCTAAAAAAAACCATTAAAAATTCCACTACCGTTGAAATGCTTGCTCCACTCTGATTCTCAATCTCGCACTACTGGACCGAAGGAGAGATCTACACCCACCAGAGGGATGCTAAAGGACGGCGATGGGGAGGGGGCGAGGGGCGGGGCGGTAGATTAGGGGCGCGAGGAAGGGAACTGGATGCTGTGGTCAATCGCGAAGGGTCTCTTTGAGGCCTTGACTGAGGAGACGATGAGAATGGGCGGTGGCAAGAAGCTTAGGGAGATGTTATGGCGTCTGTAAAGGATTAAGTCTGCGGTAATTTAGTCGATCGGCGACTTTATGTGAACGTTGCATTTTACCTTAGCCGCTCGTGATTTCCATTGTAATATTTATTTATTTTTGACCTGTGCCCGTGATTCTCGGACAGGGATCCAAAGATATTTATACGTATGATAACATGTCAAAAGTCTATACGTATATTTCGAGCGAAACTAAATATCCATCAGTGTCTTACTCAGTGGTTTGATAATCAATGAAAATGTACTTTCCGTTGGCATATTACCATATTGAAATATTCCATTGACTCGTATTATAGAAAATGACGACTCAGGCACCACTTACCACCACTTACCCCGCACCGCACCTTACCAATAGGTGCGGTGCGGGTCTGCCGAGGTGTTTTCACTCCAATCAGCAGCGAACGTGTACTGCTCAGCTGTATTGTGTGGCAGCCGAGTAGGCAGGCAGTGACTTAAGAGCGATGTTCCTCTAAGTGTCCAATTCTCACTCATGAGATAAAATACCATTTACTGTCTTACATTTCAGGTTTATCCTGGATCTTGTCAGGGTTTTTGCTATTCCCGGTTTTATTCCAATTTTTAAGGATAAAATACCGCTTTTCACCCTAAATCAGGATCTTTTATGGCGTGTATTCTTTACATATTTAGTACTAATACGAAAACAGCCCAATTTTAGGCCCTCGCGTAAGATGATTCAGCAACAATTTATCGCTAAAGACTGTTAAAAATACCCATGCCCTGAATCAACCTAGACGGGAATCGAGCCCCTGCTCTCTTAGTTGGGAGACGAGGACACAACCCCGCTGCAACCAGGGCGTTTAGGGAAAAATTCGCACGCCTTATAATCTCCCTAACTGTCTTTCTTCAGAATACAGATAATATTAAAAAAATATATATTATTCAAATTTAAACAATTATAATTTCACATATGATAAATGTACCGTGATATTATTCCACGTTAAAGATTAAAATGACATCACAAAGACATCTGGCTGGCTGGAAATAGAGTTCATAATATTTTGTTGGAAATAAAAAAAAGACTTCTGATTACCATCTCATTTTTTATTTCTCACTTTCGGTATAGAAATCAGTGCGTGAACTGAGCGTTTGTTTCCCCAGGAGGATATTATGAGAGGAGATCGATTGTATCCCAGCTCTGACTGAATTTTACAACCGAAAACAGGTCCATCGGAACTGGAGAACAGAAATGTGGGCGAGGTGTTCAAGGAACAGCTGCGGATTAAAGTATTCCGAAAAAAATGAATGCGCGCTGCGAGGGCAGACAAGAGGCACATTGTCCTGGGAAACAATTTTATTGCCCTTCGCCCCTTCCCCCGGATTGAATTGGATTGCGAGCACATGGCGTGGGCGGGACGGACGGGAGGGAGGGACGGGGGAGGGAGAGGTGGGCGGGAACGGCCTTACTACTACGGATGGCGAGAGAGTGGTCGATTGCGCTTCCAGTTCGGAAATGAAGGGCGCGGCGGGGGTGGCGTGCTGTTTTGGTGCAGGGGGCGGCCCGCCCCCGCTCAGGTAGTAGCGGCCACGTCGGACTTTGGTCGCGAACACAACGGAGGGAATGAGGGGGCATCAACGAGTTGCTAGAGCACCCGTACGGCGACATCCCCAATTGTTGCGGGGTGACAGAGCGTCCGCTCCGGGTTCCTCCTTGTTGGCTTCCCCTCCAGTTGTCACCGCTACATGAGACCATCGTTTGTTTATATATCGACTTAGTAGGGTGAGGTTGAGACTTATAGTCCTTCCTTCCACCTAACCCTTATATTACTCCGACCTCTAAGTGGGTGAGGACGTTACCCCGCCGCCACCGGGGTCGGCTAATTTTCACTTTAGCCAAAAGTTAAAGAAAGGTCGAAACCTACCGTTTGCAGGCGAAATTAATTCGATAATTAATATCAATATTTTCCGAATATATAATAATCATAGCACACACTGCAAAATAAAATCTAGAAAATTAAATATAATCGCACTTTGCTGAATTAAGAGCAAAGAAACTTTGTAACATTTCACCGTCTCTAATGATATCTCCAACCTTAAAAATTTCCATACTGAAGGAGTTTGTAAGTTTCCACTGACTTTAAAGTCTGAGGAAGTTTACAAACTTTTTCAATATGGACATTAATCAATTCCAAGAATTGAAGCCTGAAAGTGCAAAGTATACTTTAATATTTCTTTGAAAAATATGTTCACATCAGCATCAGTGTAACTTTATATGTGTATATATATATATATATATATATATATATATATATATATATACATATATATACATATATATATATATATAATAGTATAATTTTTAGTTTGACTTGATGTAATAACATATTGTTGAAAGTAGACAAATATCATAAAAATGGAAAAAAATATCTGCTAATTTTAGGTTTCATATTTCGCATTGAGGCGATGAAATCAAACAGTGGGAAAAAAAGACCCGTGGGAATCAGTTATGAGATTGCACGCGAAGCCGAAAATCGAAAGAGGCCACGATACGTGTATTACTAGGTTTATTATAAGTGAACAAAGGAAACGAATGCCTTTACGCGCTTTCAAGGAAAAATCAATGATGGAAAATGTGGGGTCCTTTCATCCCTCATGTTAAAAATCCCACCCTTCCATCCATCTTAAAAGATCCCCCCCCCTCTCGGCACCTCCACCCAACGGCGCTTAAATCTCTTTGGAGGCAACTGATTGTATTCCAGCGAGGTACTTGTCAATCGTTGGTGATATTAAATACCTGTTGCCTTCCCTTGAGGGCACTAAATTAGTACTAAGTAGATGTATCTACGGCTCTCCTAGCTACCGCGATTAATATTGACGTTTGCCGCCGTAAACTGAGAATCAATCGAAATCACTATGATCGAGTAACTGGGAAGGATTTGAACTGGCGCGCATCAGTGCTTGTATCCGAGTGCATTACGGAGTGGGCAGGCCCAACCGGATAATCAACCCTCCCAAAACATATTACGATCCCACTTAAATGTTTCCAGCATCACGAGCGACCAATGTTACAAATATAGCCTTGCTGCTCAGAAAGTTTTCAAGTTAAGCAAAGAGTTTTCATTTAAACCTGCGTTTAAATTTAGATTCTGACTAAGTAAATATGGGTTTGAGGATTTGCCTTCCAGATATTTTATTAATATTATTGCAATAATTGAATTCGTGGTGCCACCGCGTACAATATGAGATGGGGTGGATTACTTGGTTAGCTGCCAATAAGGTTAAAGATCCGATCAGTAATGGCATTAGGATTCCACCTTTAATATTATGTCAACATAAAATGGCATTTTCCGGAAATATGTTTGCTCAAAAACCAGTATTTTAAACTAGTCTATATCATTTTATGCAAATAAATTTAATTCAACTCGCTCAAATTCGGACATTTTAATTATTGAAATAGTTAAAAATCATTAGACATTACTTTCTTGCTTTATTTTATTTTATTTTATTTCAACTTCGTCCGAGGAATAAAATACCATACGCTTGATCGGGGGGATCCAGGGGATCGGGATTGGTGCGGTGGCTATCGCACTGGCTTCCCACCCAGAGGGCCCTGATTCAAATCCCGGTGGTGTTGAATAGGGGACCCCTTGGCGCCTTTCGTAAAGAGTAGGCTAATGCCGACACCGGGTTTCTCTCCACCCGTCATCCTTTCCTGTCCATCCCCGATGGCGCAAATGACATCAGCAGTCGGTCGCCTCCCATTAATACGACTACTAAGAGCAGCTCCATCATGGTGCTTCCGCTCGTCGAGTGAGGCTAATCACCTAATCTCATAGGGCTACGTA
The DNA here is from genome assembly GCF_022747635.1 of Hetaerina americana. Lineage (NCBI taxonomy): Eukaryota > Metazoa > Arthropoda > Insecta > Odonata > Calopterygidae > Hetaerina > Hetaerina americana. The sequence continues at coordinate 2,468,294 of NW_027287139.1, read as the reverse complement.
AAGGCGCTTATTACATAGCTCAACGTAAAAGCATATTCAGGACACAGGATTGGTTGCGAAAGATACGCTACTCCATGATTGAAAAGTAATAGGAAATAGGAAGAGGCCGTAAACCTCCCGTGATTGCCAAAGTGCCACTTCGAAGAGAAAAAACTTTGCTGGAATAGGAGCGGAATTTGATCCGACGGCAGACGAGGGAAAGGCTGCTCCGAGAGGAAATGCTGTTCTGCCAAAATACTACATTGATCAAAAATTTCCCGGAATTTATTCAGAAAATTAAAAATACAAGTTTATTCATCTAAATCTATATTGTCCCCTTCAAAGTAATCCCCATCGACTGCAACACACTTATGCCAGCGCTTGATCCAATCCTCGAAACATTTTTTATATTCGGTTTTCGGTATGTCCATCAGTGCTTCCTGCGATTTTTCCATTACTTCCTCTCGGCTGCTAAAACGCGTTCCCCGTAATGGTTTTTTAACTCGATTGAACAGAAAGAAGTCACAGGGAGCCAAATCAGGTGAATTCGGTGGCTGTTGGATGGTATTTGTTGCATTTTTCGTCAAAAAATTACGAATAATGATAGCACTGTGCGACGGTGCGTTATCATGGTGCAAAATCCACGAGTTTTCTGCCCACATTTCTGGTCTCTTTCGGCGAATTGCTTCACGCAAACGTCTCATAACGCCCAAATAATACTCTTTGTTTACTGTCTGGCCTTCTGGCAAAAATTCATGATGCACTACACCGTTGTAATCCATGAAAACCGTCAGCATTGCCTTCTTTTTTGACTGAAAACGACGTGGTTTTTTTGGTCTCGGCTCATTTGGTGAACGCCATTCACTTGCCTGATGTCTGGATTGCGTGTCGTACTCATAAACCCACGTCTCGTCTCCAGTAATGATCCTTTTGATGAATGTGGGATCGGATTCAGCCTCGCAAATCATGTCTTTTGCGACGTCAACACGGTCTCTTTTTTGCATGAAATTGAGGTCTTTTGGCACCAACTTTGCTGCTACACGACGGAAACCCAAATCATTAACCACAATGTCTTGGGCGGATCCATAGGCAATGTTCAAGTCCTCCGCTATTTCTCTGATGGTTAATTTGCGGTTATTGACCAACATTTCTTTTACTTTATCAATTTTTTCACCGACTTTCGATGTCGATGGTCTGCCACTGCGTTCATCATCTTCGATTGACTCACGACCACTTCTGAACCGCTCGTGCCACTGGTAAACGACCGTTTTTTTTTAGAGAATCGTTGCCGAAACACTTTTCCAACATTTCCAACGTCCGTGCGCCACTAAATCCGTTTTTTACGCAAAATTTAATACAAGTTCGTTGTTGCAAATTTAAATCCATTTCTGCAATTGTAAAAAATCGCCAACACACACAGAGATAGATGTACTCTTGGCTACGTAACTTTTGCAAATGTCAAGTTATGACACTAAGATTTAAAGGGAATATCAACAACAGATGTATCAATTTAACAAAAAAAACAGAACTCAAATCGGAACGATGGGAGCGCCACACGGTGGTTATTCCGGGAACTTTTTGATCAAGGTAGTATACGCAGGAGAGAATGCGACCTCTCTGAACTTCGAAATGAATCCAACAATTACAATTCATCTTTAATGTCTCCTTAATATTTTTAAACCAAAATAATGTCCGCTGGCGAATTTGTTGATTGATTTCTAATATTTTTTTATTTACTTGCGTTTCAAAATAACCTTTTATCTATAAACATTATCAAAGCTAGCCTCAATATCGGTCGTACACGTGAATAATGAATATGATAAATATTTTCTTATTACAAGTCATATAATATATTCTCCTTTTTTATCGAAGCATATATGTAGCATCAATATTGTTTTGCAACAATATTTAAATACGCGTCTTCAAAAATCATCCATCTTCTGGTTTCACCATACAAAAGTCAAGAGGTATCTTAAGGGTGATGCGATATCTCTTTGCCTCTCTTCCCATGAATGAAAGGCGTCAATAGATGGTATATTCTGCAATCAGCTTGTGACCATTCATAACGTTGAAGTTCCTATCGGGAGGAAGTGCGGCGAAGCTCAGAAAAAATAAGAAAGTTGTCTTTAAATAGTCATTTCATCTAAGGAGAATAACTGAGAAAATGCATAGGCGTGAAGTTTCATTAAGACTAGCATAGTAATCATCAAATGGGCGTAGGTAATAATTTATGGATTATTTAGTCAAGTTTAAAGCCATTTTTACGTGCGGATTTAACTGTGGTGTGCCGCAGGAGATTTTCCAAGGTGGTGAGAGTTTCGAAACGAAGGCTTTTGAAGTCTCGGAGAGGAGGCGTAAGCGAGCGCAGAATGTTAGACGCGGTCGCCGTGACGTAATTATTTCCGCAACCACAGGCCATCTTGATGATGCCGGATTATTGCATGTTGTCACATTGGCACATTCAGCGGTGTTTGAAACACAACCGGCAGTATTTAAGGCGAGTACGTACGACAGAGGGCCTTTTCTCAGGGACTGCGAATGATTCACATCTGGCCCACGGCGAGGAGGAGACACATCTGAAGTCGTGGAGAACTGATAGAAATATTACGCAATGTACGGGAATAATGAATCGAGTAATCTTTATGACGATATGAGTCATTTTTGTCGATTTACATGGTTTGTACAAACATTTTCGGGAAAAGTTACGGAAAAATAGATTTATTTCATACATTGGTACAAAGCCTCCAAATTATTCAAAGTTCATCCCTTGGCCGTCGACACACTTCTTCCGGCGGCTTTTCCTAGACTCGAAGGCTCCTGGTAGGCGGATTCCGGAAAGCCCCAAAGGGTACACATGCAATCTTCTTTGACGACTTCATATAGGGTTCAATGGTGATGTCATTTGAGGGAGGATTTCTCTTTTAGGAATAGGAAAAAGACTGCTGGTGCCAAAGCAGGACTGCAAGACGGTTGGGGAATTGTCGCGATGCCATTGCAGAAGGTCTGCGCAAGTAGATACAAACCTTGCATTCATTTGGGCGGTCAGTAAGTCGTGTCTAAACACCTCAGGGATTTTTAGAGCGATCAATCAAAACTCTCTTGGTAGGCAAGAATTGTTTGGATTCCCAATCCCAAGTTCATCGTGCTTTTCACGATGAACGCCGGAAAGAAGGCTCAGTATGACATTGAATTTGATCTCATAAAATTATGGTATTGCATTTGCAAGCATTACATTGTTGAAATTATTTTAAGAATTAATTTCAATAAAGAAGGATTATAATGGTTACTTAATATCAGAATACTCGTACTCTGTTATTTGACCCGCTGAGTATTGCAAAGTGATGAAATTATTACGTAATGAATATTTTCATTATGCATTCAGTCTAATCAAGAGATAAGTTAAGATTAATGAAGAGAAGAGATGCATTCAATCTCATATGGAGAAAATTATTTTTCCTAAAGAATTTTCTGAGGGTGGGAAACAATATGCACTGAGAATTCGAGATCTTAATCATTCGAATAATAATAGTCACACTTTCAGCATTAATTTATGTCGATCAAGGGATATGGTCTACTCCATTTTGATATAAAATCACAGGCAATTATTATCACATTGCCCACGTTATTTAAGTGGAAGCGCGTGGGTAAATTACACTGGCAGGAACGAGTGAAATCAAACATAAAACCACAGCAAAGAGGCCTTAGTTAATAACCGGCACGAAGATGCCTCACTTATTCGTCCTAAAACTTCCTTGGATCAACACGTCATCGTTGGGAGAGCATGATTTGTGGATAAATATTTTCGGCGCACGCCGGTGACCGAAGTAACTGCAATTTCCATAGCAATGTCCCCAACGTAACTGGCAACATGCTCATCCGAAAGATATTAAATTAACTCTCATTACTGAGAACAATGGCACTACTCGGAGCTGATTAAAGGTATTAACGCTATCAGATTCCCAGGATGGTTTGGTATTGATTTTACGAAATAAGAAAACAAATACAGTTATTAAATATCGAATGGTCTCCTGATGAAAAATTCAACTTTCCGATGGCAATAATGCTTCATATCAGTATAATCAAATACGAAAACTAAACTTATAGCTTATTAAGTGACGAAACTTTTAAGCACTAAGCTCTCAAGTTCTTCCCTAACGGCCACCAAACTCTCTACCGAAGATTTGGCCATCCCATCTCAGAGCTATAAAGGAGAAGTTTCGCCCTCGTCCCTTCTTCCCTCATCCCAACACCACTTCCTTTGACAAAGGCATTCAAATCCGCGTGATTGAAGCTCTCGTTAAGACAGTAGGGATCTCCTCGTTCATATTCCAATTAAAGATTCAGGTAATCAATCCTCTATGATAATTTAGAAGTCATTTGAGAGGAAATAAGTCCCCGCGGTTTAATTTAAAATACTCAAGTGACAGGTCCGAAGTACCATCTTGATCTTATGTTGGGAAGACGAATCAGTAGCCAGCTTCAGTTTCCCAAATATACTTACACAACCAACTGAGTTAATCAATCGAGGGTTGAACTTTCGTAGTTCTACAAGCTATCAAATTACCTTTTATTCATTCACAATTTCCGTCGGATAACATTCTCGTTTAATATTCATAATTGAGTGTTCAGCCAAAGCTTTTATCATGGTTATTTATAAAGGTTTGTGCTACCTGTATTTTACAGTTAAACTTAGCCGAATATGCATAATTTAGATTACATACTGGATTTAAGGGGAAGAAGAATTGCCGCATATCAAAATTAAGCAAGGGACTGCTTTCCCGTCGATGGTGAAAACATCTGCAAAAGAAATACAATAAATTACTGCAAATTATGCAGATTGATATGATTTTTGAAGATCACTAAAAGAGTTAATTTCGATTCACCCACTTATTTTTCATTCTCTTCAATTGAAAAAAAACTGAATTTTGTCACTTGAGCAAACACTACCGTAGTAAATGTATTCTATCCTTGTGGATTGCTCCTTTTAAATGGCGAATATATTCTTCCCGAAGATCCCGCTGCCATAAAGGCAAAGCGTCGGCACAAGAGAGCATGGTACAGCACAGCGGCTCGCGCGCCTGATTGGGCGAGCAGAATACGCGGCGGCGGGCGAGGGAGTGGGCAGAGCCCGTCACCACCCTTAGTCCCTCACTCGGCAGCCGCGGAGGGCGACACCAAAGGGTCGGCGACGGCGAAAATGAAGCGAAGATCGGAAATCAAAGAGGGGAGAGAGCGGATTTCGCCGATACTCTCGACGAGGACGTTTGGTACACGCCGGCAGCTGACGGGTGTGCACCGCTCGTATTTGCAAGGGGCCGACGCCAGATTTCGCTTTAAATGAATAACCTGCTGCATCTGATCCCTACATCTTATACCACTTTTGCTCCATCCCCAATTGTTTAAATCGCCGTGATTCAGGTGGGGGATGAGCTCAGATCTACTAAGGAGTGGAATCAGCTCATATCCAGGGCAAGGGGGAGGGGGTCCTTTTTCTTTCCCTGCCTTCCCCGGAAAATCACGCGATCCCAGTTTAACTGTAGGCACCCACAGTTATTGACCCTGATTTGAGTCCTCCCGTCGGCTGACGAGCGCTCTGGCCACTGGCCCACCGCGCTGCCGCTCGAAATGGCTGAGGGAAGGCAGTCGAGTCTTACGTGAGCTATTTTGTTTCTTCAGCTAATTAACCACAATGAACTGCTCTCTCCCGAGCGAATGGCTCTTGGAGGGTAGCCGACTGCAATGGCAAAGGAGGGAGTGTCCGCGTGGGCGACGGACACGGCCGCGCCTTTTTGTGGATGCTACTCTGTTCACACTCCAGACGGCTCAAGTGCCGAGACCATTCAATCTTCCCGATCGCGTACAAATTATGCTCCTTTGAAGATTATCCTAAAAAAGTCTGGATTATCATAAAAAAAAACAATTTGTTTTCATTATAACATTTAACAGATACGAAAACGATATTTATCGACAGAATCGTGATAACTTAATCAAACTAATCGATTTCATGTCAGCTAGCCGTAGAGATGTATCTTATTTTTAGCAGTTTTTTTTATAAAAAAATTGCGGAAAAGTTTGAATTGATGAGGAAAATGAAAAAAGTCATTCTTTCAAAACGTTTTTGGTAAAACAACAAGGAACTCAGAAGATATGTACATTTTATATCTACTTCATCCTACCATAAGTTGAACTTCAAATAATTTGAGTCATTCGAGGCTGATTGATTGCTATCGAAAATGACACTTGAGAGGCCTTGAGAGGACGGGTGATGCGAGAAAAGGGCGTGCCTTGAACTAGGCCACTCTCGTCGTCCGTGACACACCCGGCGGGGGATGGACGGGGAGCGGGCAGGAGGTAGTGGAGGGCAGGGGCTTCCCGCAACCCCCGCCATAACACCCTCCCGGGCAATAACGTGATTTTCTTCGCAATCTCTCTACCTTGCGCAATAACTCTAATCCACATAGTAAACGATTTACGATTTTTGACTCCAATTCATTTCAGGGTCCAGCACCCTATACCTGCACCATAAAAATAGTTCTACTGCAACGTATGTGTAGGCCCCTGACATTTTCATTAAGGAAAAAATGCGCCAAAAAGCGTGAATGTAGCGAGCAGAAAATTGTATCCATTTACTCCCGTAGTGACTACAACGCATGAAACATTCTCGCAGGTTTGCTACTGTTGGAGTACTATATATAATTTCTTCATTGCATTTATATTGAAACTTTTTCGATTATAGTTGAACTATGAAATTGAAGTCAGTTATCCAATGCCAAATATGTAGTCATGATCTTAATGATATGGCATCAACATTTCTACGCTTAATGATAATATATTAACAGTATCTACCTTGATTTGAAAAATAATTGAATTAAACTTAAAATGTCATCTATATTATCCAAAACTCTTCAAATTCCACTTCCTTTCCTAGAAAGAAAGAAATCAGCTCACCGCATAATCCCTCCAGCTTCAATTCCTAATTGTTTTCATTTAGGGAGGTGGCTTTGCAATGGAAAGCTAAGCGTAATCGCGGTCAGAGTGGACAGTTACTAAATAAAACGCCTGTGATTTTCTCGCATGCGTACTTCCCCGTACTTTTATTTTGCAAGTTTATACAGAGAAACATTTTGGTGGTATCTTTTGCATTATATCAAATCAATCCTTCCTTTCGTCATAATCATTATCAGCCTCACTTTCTCCAACAAATAAACCCAGTCTTAAAGGCATCGTTCATTACTTTAATTTAAATTACTCATTTTACGTTATGGCAGATGACATTTTGAAACAGTTAATGATTATTTTAATAACTAATAGACCAAATAATTAATTTTATGTTTATACCTAGTTTACCATAGTGTCGCGAAAATGAAATGAGTTAGCGAGTTGACCACTCGAGAGTATATTGTCAATGGGTCTTCTGGACGTCGGAGGCAGAATGTGACAATACCATTATTTTAAGTTTATAATAAAATTCCATCCAAAAGATTATTTTATAAAGGGATCTTAAGTCCGCAGCTAAATTTTAAAGTAAAATAGATTGTTGTGGAGCTCTTAACGAAATTGAGGAAGTGATTCCAGGCGTGAAATACTCGTAACTTAATTTACTTTCAATATCAAACGGCAAGAATGAATGGAGTAAGGTGCCGATCCTTTCTGATAGTCTTCGATGTAATGCTCTCGCACGCGGAAGTGCGTCGGTGTGGTAGGTGATGGAAGGAGTGTGCGGGGGAAAATCCACCCCCAATTTGTTCACCTCTCAACGCCACCTTCCATGCATATTTATTGGGCAATTTAAATCAATGAGTGCTTGTGATGAATTACAAAGAGACTTATCTCATCTCTACAATTCCATATAAGGTGCTTAAATCAATCGGAAAAGAAAATACTCTGTTCCTCCACGTATATTTTACTAAGCACGACCTAGGTTTCGACTTAGAAAGTCACCATCATTTTAAGTACGGAGGGCCCACAGCTTCATATGCTAGACAGAGAAGAGGTCAGGTTCTGGTAAAGTGGGAGGAGAGGAAAGAGAAAGGAAACAGGTGCGTGAGTGTGGATGGGGGGAGGGAGAGAGGGGCAGAGTGGAACAGGGGGAGGTCCAGGAGGGGTGAGCGGAAGGAATACATCAGGTCATCAACTAATATACCCTTAGGACGAGTGTTCTTGGAAATTTCCAAACGTTCCAAGGCATCAAATCTTAAACCCTTCTTCTCCAAATGTAAAATCTCAGGAAAAAAGTCCCTTGTGTGGTTATTGCCCAGTAGATGCTTGGCAAAATGGGAATTTAAAACACACACACACACATCAATTTCCCTTCTCTTTCCCTCCTCCAGTTTTACCACCACCTCCCCCTCCTCTTCTCTGTGTAGTATATAAAGCTGTGTGTCCTCTCTACTTTACTTGATGACAAATTTGCAAGTCGAAACTTAGGTCGTGCATAGTAAAATATGTGTGGAAGAACAAAGTATTTTCTTTTCCGATATGAAACGCTTCCTCAAAATGACGCCTCAAACTATTCTATGCTCAAATCAAGGTTAAACCAGAGTATTTAATTAGTTCCCTTGCACACTCCATGTTAAAAAGACAATATTTTGCAGAATTAACTATTCCAAATCGCCGATCAACCTGACCGGCACAAGTCCCTCAACGTTGACCAGCTTTGGCAACCGTAGAAGAGCCCCCTTTCCCATCCGATTGTGTGACGGAATACACCGAAGGGGTGGCCTCGGCTACAACTTCTGCGGTCACTAATTACGGGTGATACTCCACGACTGTGGTTTAACTTTATCAACCCAAATTGGAGTGGACCGATGGAGAGAGGCTGTCTGCACATAACACTGAATTCGTACTAATGGACGGGAGTAATAAGAAAATCGAAGCGAGGAAGGGAGGGGACGGGGAATTTTGGGGGAGGAGGATTCCTAAATTGAGAAGCGATTCACTCTGGCAGTAATGGCTGAAGAAGCAGAAATACATCCCGCGACGGCATTTCTTTCGATTGCCCGGCATCCCTTAAACCCTTAAATAACCGGCACGGAATGAAAGTTTCCCCAGTCCGCTCCGAGGCACGCTCCCCTCCTGGGCATTCGGGCGAAACACGCTGGCTAATGCCCTTCCCTCCCCCCGCAATACCCACCCACTGGGGCCGGCCATTATGGCGGATGGAGCGCTCTTCATTTACTTGAGAAAGTCTCGAGAAAGAACTCGCACCATCTCCGCGGGACAAAAGGAGGACGCTGCAGGGAATGGGATGCATGCGAACATGAAGAGAGAGAGAGAGAGATGGCTCCTCCCACGGTCACCGGCAAGACTCAACATTTAAAGCTACGCCAAGGCTCGCAGCCAGAGACACGCGAAGCAGCACGCGATTAATTGGATCTAAGGAGATTCGCGTTGGGGTTTAATTTCCACGCACTTGCGTCAGGAGTCTCACAGCGTTAGCGCACAGCACTGCTGGAAGTGACTGAAAGTTGCCGTCCATTTTGGTTCCCTTTGCGTGCATCCAACTGGCACGGAAGGGAGAGCAACAGCTCTAGAGCGTATGAATAGCAATCAGGGTAATAGGGAACTTTCTTGAGAAGTCCACTACAATAAGAAATCAAGGATATTTATTTTACACCAGAGCAGCATATGGTACTGTGAGAAACTTCATTAAGCAAAGGTGAAATCATACCGAAAAAAAATGTTTAAAAACGCAATAAAGCCAACATGCGGAAGACTTGCAGGGAGGATGGGCCAGTCGTCACGCGCCTTTTGGTTACTGATTTTTGCGATGCAATGGCGGGCTAAAAAACGGAACCGACGAGATACGTTGCAGGCGGACAAAGGCGCCAAATAGGTGCGAGTATGCACCCAGCACCAAATGAGATAGCTCCAGCAAAGAAGGCTTTCTTTCAGTGGAAACTATTAGCCAAAATACACTCAGTGTCTACTATAAGTGCGCGAACTGGTGCAATCTGACGGCCATGACGCGGACTATAACGCGCCGCGAAGCCTGTTAGCGGCGCTAGTTGCCTGAGACCCAATGAGCCGTCTGCGCTTGGAGGAACGTCGAGCTGTGCGCATGGTGCCAGTGATTTTAGTTTCATTTGTCCTTGTTTTTACCTTTTGCCGAAAATGGTAATTGACGAAAACACGGAACAAAGAATCAACATCAAGTTTTTTGGTGAAGTGTGGTAAAAGTTATCAAGAAATTACTGAAATGCTGACAGCTGTTTACGGTGATAATACTCTCTAGAAAACATCTGTTTTCAAGTGGATTAAGCGTTTTAAAGGTGGCCGACAAGACGCCACGGACGATAAAAAGCCAGGACCACCTGTGTTGACGACAACATTGATCGTGTGCAGTCCCTTGTCCTTACCGATCGTCGAAAAACTGTCCGAATGACAGCTGATGAACTGAATCAAGGAAAATCAACAGTTCACACTATTTTAACCGAACATGATGGATGGATCCTTAACCATGCAAATGCACCTGCACATTCAGCATTGGTTGTTCGCCAGTTTCTGGCAAAAAAAACCAATCAACATCCTTGATCACCCTCCTTATTCACCGGATCTCGCCCCCTGCGACTTTTTCCTATTTTCCAAAATGCGAAAATGTGATGAGGGGACATCACTGGGAAGATGTGAACACAATAGAGCAAGAAACGGCGAGAAAACTAAAAAGCCTAACTGCCGAGGACTTCCAAGGATTATTTAAACAGTGAAAAAGAAGATGGACTAAGTGCATAGCAACGAATGGAGAGTACTTTGAAGGGGACAAAATCGATGTAGACTAAATTTTGCAAAATAATGTTTTTATGGCCCTAGTTCGCGTATTTATTGGACAGAGATAGTATAGCATGCATGTATTAGTATAAAGTATAAAATCGTTAAGCTTTGATTAATCGTTTCAGGCATAACTTTGTGGCATTATTCCGTAATGAATAGTGTCAAAATTAAACTATGTAAATCTGCATGTATAAAATAAACTGAAGTGTATTAAAGTTTATCTTATCTGTTTGGATATACAGAGTTTTATTTCGACATTGTTCATTAAGCTTTGATACCTAGTATTCCCATGGTTCACATACAGGGAATATCCCAAAAAATAAGTAGATGAAATCTGGGGGAGAAATGTATTGCAGGTCAAAGTACAAGTTGCTCTACTGCTGCATACGAGCCCCCTTATGCATCGACACACACCAATGCCAGTGCCTCTGCCACGCTTCTGGTACGCTTCCTGTAAGGCATCAACAGGACCCTCGTTCAGGCACCTCATCGTGGCCTCTTTGACGTAATCTAGTGATCCAAAATGGTACTCAATTGGGTTAATTATACTTGGGTCGTACTGAAAGACCCATGTCATGCCAACAATAACCACCTATTCTAAAACATTCGGGTCACGTTCACCGTTGTTCATGAAGCCAAAGGCAAGATTGTCACACAAAGAGTCATCTGGCAGCACTTTGGGGACCCCCTTGGCACGCCTTTCTCATGGCTAAATCATCTGTAAGAATGCAATGCGCTGTGGTTTTATGAATAAAACATTCTTTTGCTAACATCCTGACACTTGGGGGTCAATCAGAATTGAGCAGGTGCCTCACTTTTTGCACATTTTCGTCACTCTGTGCTGTTGATGGATATTCCTAATTGTCAGCTTCCTCATTACCCACCCAGAACAACCCGTACTAGCAGAAAGCCATCAATTGGGACATTTCCTTATTTCCATAAGCATCCTTAACCATGATCATTACCTCCAAACCCAATTTTACGAGCTTCATATGAATTCGTGACGGTCAAATAGGGGTCCAGTCTAGCAGCAATCCACGCACTGTAAATACCCACAGTTAACTGCCGTGGGTCGTGTTGCTTTCCCAAGATCTCTCATTACCTTTCCTACCACAAATCACTTCACTCCAGTCATCTGCTTCGGGGGCAAAAAATCATTCTACTTATTTTTGGGACGGACCCTGTATTCTGTCTCATTAAACGCATCTGCTCATTACAATGTACAATTAGAGAAAAAAATTAAAGGAGAGATTTATAGGATTTCCACTTATTATATATCTACCTGTATGTACCGGGATTTTCTCAAAATTAAAGAAAATGATTTTTTCCCCGCCGTCATGGACGACACAAGTGGCCGGGAAAGGTGGTGGAGGATCTTGGGAAAGCAACGTGGCTCGCGTCAGTCTTCTGCGGGTCGTTACAGAGTGTGAATTGCTGTCGCGTCACGACTTCATGAAGCCACGTTCCCTGGAGCAACCATACGTGATAAAATGTTTTGTTTTAAGCTTGAAAAATCGGTTTCGGAGAACATGACCGTGTTTAAGGATGCTAACGGAGATAAAGCAATGTCCCGAGGAATGGTTTTCACTAGATGCTCTGGTAGGGTGAGAGAGGAAGGAGGCTGACGACTAGGAGCGCCATGGACGTCCGTCAACTACGGAGTGCGACGAAAATAAGCAAAAAGTGAGAAAGAGATGCTCAGTTCTGTTCGACGCCTGAATGTGAGAATGTTAACAGATGATTGCAATATTCAGACAGATCTATCGGAGGTAAATTTACGAAAGATTCCACCTTCAAATTTTGAAATTTATCTTGATGATACATCATTTGGTGTAATATAATATCAATTCAGAACTTCGGATGACGGGTATCTAAAAATATGTAAATAAGTATCTACAAATATGTACGATAAATATCGAAACTGAGCATCGCGACTTACGAATATCTGCGAGTCGTACACCACAGTCGATGTTAACTATATTCCTCGTCGGTCTCACCTAGTGATTTCTTCGTGCACCGGGAACATTGGTTGATGCTAAAAAATACTCGCAGAAGCCTTACCTTTGAAATAAAACTCGAATTTAAAACACCCGAAAATATATCGCAGCAACATTGACGCGGGGTGAGAGTGAGGGATCTCGAGCGCCGGTGCCCTGGAGCGTAATGCTAGAGCGCATCGTTAGCCCCCTTTTGTTTCCGCACCCCCCGTTCTCTAAGGCGCATCGGCTCCCTCGTCAATTACGCGACCTTTTCTAATCTTTCAACGATGAGAAACAGTTGACAACACGACTCCGTCGACCGCTTGTGCATCTCAATCGGAAGTGTCCTCGAGAGTATACCCGTCGCGGGGAATTAAAGTTAATTCTCTGCGGGCAAATGGAAGCGGCTGATGAGGGCCTCTACCCGATCTCAGACCCGTCACCTTGCGCGATCTTTGGCGGGCAATCGGAAAGGGTCGAAATTTTCCAAGGACAAACACAGTTCGCTGGAGTTTTGGTGATGAAGGTGCCTTCTAAATAAGGTTATCTCTGCGTAGAAACTGAGTGTATAACTCATCATCGTGACAAGCGCCTGCGGTTTCAATCCAAAAGAGGTCCCCTTGTCATACGTGATTGAGTCTTTTTTATTGAGCATGTCGAGTGCACTTGACAAGGGCACAAGTTTTCCGGAATATCAGAGTGGTATTTCTTACGTGCATTTTATGTCTATAAATGCTCCCTTTCCTCGCCACCCTCCTAACCCATATCCCCCTAACTTTGGTGACCTTGGACAAGCCTAAGCGTAGCCGCCGCTCTCGGTCTTTGCCCTTAAAATAAAGTGTATCTATTGAAGCACCAATCGCCCGATGAAATCGCCCTGGAATATATTTAAATGACTGTATTGAATATAATATATTGTAACTGGGCACAAAACTACCAAGTATCTTTGTATGGTTGTCATAGAATTCCAAATGTTTAGCCAAATATTAATGACACCACTATTCTCTCTTTTAATCCTTGTAGTGTAACTAATAGATTCCAGATTTCCGCGAATATACGAGGGTCATCCGGAAAGTAGTACCCGTTCGTGAAATAAAGACACAAAAGTAAATATTAACAAACATAAAAAAATTTATTTGAAAGAGGATACTTTAAACTACTTCTCAACATAATCTCCAAGCAAATTAAGGCATTTGTCATAACGTGTGACAAGTTTCTGTATTCCCGCTGCATAGTCCTTCGCCGCCAGCTCATTGAGATACGCGAGGGACCCATCTTGCACAAATTTTTGCATAATGCAGATGGTGTTTAACAATTTCATGAACAATTGTTCGAGAAACATTGGGAAAATGCTCACAGATGTCATCAATTGTGACGCGCCGATCGTTCCTCACGAATTCGTCAACTGAGCTCACCAGTTGGTCTGTAATGACAGACGGTCTCTCCGAACGCTCATCGTCGTGTGTGTTCCCCCTCCCCATGTTGAAGTTGCGACACCACCGCCGAACAGACGACTCGTCCATTACATTGTCTCCATACACCTCCTTTAATTGGCGATGAATATCACATGGGCGAACGTTTCTTGCATTGAGGAATTTAATCACTGCCCTCACTTCACAACTGGCGGCGTTCTCAATTTTTTTAAACATTGTAAACAATCACAGAAACAACACAGGCAATGCTAGCGTCACGCAACTTGGCTCAGAGAAGGCAGACAAGCCACTGAAGCTATCTGACCTCGTCCAGCGGCTACTCGCGTCGTCAGCACTTCATGCGGCACGAACGGGTACTACTTTCCGGATGACCCTCGTATCTTTCCAAAACAATGGAATTGTCGCAAATTTTTAATTATTTCAATCGATCTTATTTTTAAAGAATAAATATTGAAAATTTTTCTATGAAAATGATTCCATGTCGAAACTACTGAATAGAGGCACACAATATGTATATCAGATACGCAAGATGTTATTGGCTCTAATAAATTCCAATAAACTTCAAATGCATCTGGATTTTATGATGTTTGGAGACGGACTTTCAATTCAAAGTAAGCATTTCCAACTATAACTTCAAAAGAAAGCCAAAAAACAGCCAAGCATTACGTTCCCCCTCAAATACAGCGCCACGATTCTCCTGATAGTTTACAGATAAGATTTTGAAAACAATTATCCATGAATAAGCGCGTTACAACAGCACAACGATCGATTGAAATACTTCACCAACTTTACACCGCAAGCTGGGCAACTCAAAATATTACCACAGATTATCCAGAATTCCCTTTCACCAAGAATTATTTTGTTCTCCTCACTGCTGTATTTGCATCCCTAAAGTAAAATATTGACTAGAAAAAAAATTGCGAAGAAAAATTAAAATCGAATGTATATTTTGCTCAATCAAGAACGCTGTAACACATTCCATTAAATATTCTAAATAAGAATTGAGTTTTAAGGAGAGACCCTGATAGGTTGTGGTCCTTAGGAAGGGATGTTGCAGCAAAGGACGATAATGTTTTTGACGTGACCACATGGGGTTGATTGTGTGAAAAGTAACAATACTATCATTCAACAATGACGTCTGGGAAGAGCGATTGTGAGTAATCCTAAGGGACGAGGGGGTAGGTGAGGGAAAGGAAACAAATAAGTGATGGCGGAAGAACAATTCCGAGGGTGCATTGCCGGGGTCAGCGGAGGCGTCCCATGAAGTCCTTCGCGCAAGGAGCCCCCATTCTCAGCATGCCGTAGCCCCTATTTTAGCGGCAGTTCTCATCAGATCAGTTAAGGCAGATCCTCCGGGCCCTTCGTCGTCCCATTCACTCCCCCTGAGGGTGCCGTGCACCTCAACGTCGGCTCAGGGTAACGGCAGACGTGCCGTGCAAATGCTAAGCCCCAAATCAGCGATTATCTCTCAATATGTGCCTTTTTTAGTTTCTAAATCACGTCAACGTGTATATATCAATGAATATGTAATTAAATCATACATGTTATTATGTATATTTATCTATTTGCCGATAAGATATAAGGACAAATGGTTGGTGAACATTGGCACCGGGACTTTTCCAGTCCCAGATACATGATTTCTATAATAAGTATCGGGAACACTTCCACAAATATAGATTTCTTTCACATAATACTCGCACAATATTTCTCAAAATTCTTCAAAGCACATCCCTTGACTGCCAGCACACTTTTTGCCCGCGGCTTTTCCACTAACCTAAGGCTCCGTGGTAGGTTGATTCCGGAAGGTCCTTAAGGGTACGCGTGTAAGCTTCTTGGAGGGCACTTAGGGTCCTATGGTGGCGGGATCCTTTGAGAAAGGATTCCACTTTTATAGGGAATAGGGCATAGTCCGCTGGTGCCAAAGCGGGAATGCAAGGCGGTTGGGGAAGCGTCGCGTAGCCGTTGCAGATGGTCTTCGCAAGCAGACATTTCACTCTACTCTCTGATTAAATCTCTCGCATCGCCACATTTTCAGTGATAATAGTGTGCACAATGTCATCTTATTAATGTCAATATATGATCTGTGATCATGGGTATACTTAACCGACACGGTCTGAATTCAGCACTTCAAGCACAGGATAGGAAAAAAATGTTACTGATACTTTTTATATAAACCTTGCATTCCGTTTTCTTTCTCGCCGCTAGAGCACGCAATACGTATTCGTTATCGCTGCAGCACATGGTTCATCAGAAGAGTCAATCGAACCTCTCTCACTCTAAGTGTGCATTCATTCCACCGATGCATTTGCTTTCAACGATTGCCAACTCTTTCGAGGGAGAAAAGGCGTCGCCGCGCCAGATGGAACCTGCGCCATCCCAAATACGGAGAGATTCATTGATGGAAACGACGAGACGCCAAGAGAGATCTACGGCAAGGGAGACGTGAGCACTAGGTTTCCCAATACTTTCAAACCGATAGAATCACACCGAATACTGAGAAAAGAGTTTTCTCGTCATGAGAAATGTTAGCGGAAGATGCTCGAGCGTAATAATGAGTATGAACCATTTAAACGCTCTGAGAAAATTACCGTTCAGTTGCGTAAAGATTAGATTACCAAAACTTGGTTGGGTTCATAGCGAAAAAGGAAAGGAGAAGAGAGCACGATCCACGCAGGATTAGCTTTGATCATCTCAGTCGACCGCTGCAGATGGACTATCTATTCCCTCAAAACCAAAGGCCTGCATGTGATGTAAATGTAGTAAGGTATGTGCTCCGTAAATGTAGCACGCGGGAGCGTACTCTAATTTATGACGCGTCGGGCAAAGTTTCTTTCCATTAGTCAGATCATCCAACGACTCCGGAAAAGATTTACTTTCGTCTGACAAAGGGACGACGCCAACCGCCCCCGAGGGACGCTCCTTCCTGGCTTCATCGCCTCCTCTCCCACCCCCCCCACCCCCGGCAAAACCCTAAGAGGCTCATAAACCTCCCCCTCGGCGGCCCTAACAGCTTCCTTTGACTGATTATTCCCCCACCCCAGTCCTCCGCAGATAATAATCCAGATCGATGGCCGATGCCACTCCGTCCTCAGGCTCACGGGGCGCACCCCAAGCCGACGCGGGCCGCCAAACTATCGCCCCGCCACTCGCACCGCCCCCCCGCTCTTCCTCGCCGCCCCTGGCCCTCACATTTCACCGCACTTCTTAGCCCATCCACCACCCCCGTTTTCAAATGCCCTTATAAACCCGATTTAATGCCCGCTGGTAAATCACGACCATCCGTGGTCAACCAACCTCCTCCGTAAATACACTTCACAAATTTTTCCGCAGCATGAAGGATATTCGGCATTCGGATAAAATACTTCGGCATCAAATAATTTGCACCCTGCGGATGATTCTGGCGTAGCAGTGAGCAAGTAGCGAGGCGAAAATCATCCGATTACAGAGAGCGCAATAGGTGCGCGGAGGTCACGTGTGTCGCCCACGACGAGGACGGAGAGGACGAGCGTGGCATGGGCCCCGAAGGGTGGCTCAAAAAAAGAATTAATCATCTTTTTTAATATATATTTACTTTTCCTAAAAGGTTTAGACGTCTTTCTCAAAGTAGACCCCTTTTTTAGCAATACACTTGCTCAACCTGTATTTCCACATTCATCGAATACTTTTATGCCGGAGGCCAATTCCTTGATAGACGACTCAAAATCGCCCTGACAACTTTCCACACTGCTTCAGATGGCAGAAAATGCCTACTGTGGTGTTTATTCACAGTGCGGGAAAGTAATGCGAGTCAAATGGGCTAGGCCTGGACTGTGTAGAGGGTGAGAAACACTTCACATTGATTTTCGCGAGATATTGAGCAGCAATAGTATTTGCGCTGCGCGACTGCGTATTATAATAGCACATCCTGCCTCTTTAACTTTGAAATACGACCTTTTGCCATCGATATATCAATGGAAAGTTTTCCTTATATCCCTATAGTACACCCCATTTACGTATGTGTCTGCTGTTGCGACGCCCTGACATGCCGAAATTGATACCACCATAACTTTTCCAGAATAAGCCACCACTCGGCCTTTTTATGGCCATGGTGATGCCGCAGTGGTGATTTACACACAGGGGCTTTGATGTTTTTTCTCAGGGTCAAGATAATACAGCTAAGTTCCATCTGCAGCGACAATCTTCGAGGTACTCCTTGTCTTCCTGCAAAATCCACTTCAACTGCGGATGTCCTGTCGTCCGGGCATGAGCTGCCTGGGAACCAACCGCTCACGACAACGTCCCAGTTGCCAATGACTGGATGGCATCCAATAAAGTTTCAGTACATCTGATCACTATATTACATGATTGTTAACGCAGCAGTGTTTACTTCCGTAGGAACAACGACTGAAACCATCTTCCAGCTGTGTTATAAGGAAGAATAAACGCTCCATAAGCCTCCGACAGTACCAATATTAGCCTCGAATGACGATTTGCTTAGGCGAGATCAACGTTTCAATGGAACATTAACCCGCGTCGTTTTTTGTCTAAGGCAATCTAAACATGTATTCCTGTATTCCTAAGTATGATGCTGGGTGCCTGCAATTGCCTTCAAAGCTATGTTTAGAGGTTAGTAGAAAGAAAGGACTCAATCTCGCCCCGTTGAAGTTGTTAAATAAATAAATGATGATTTCGTAAGAATGTACCAGCGATAAATGCGCATACCTTGTTACCAACGTACGTTAAAAGAAAGGTGTACAACACCCCTTTTTTAATTTCTCTCTTTTACTCAACAAAAATATTTTTCCTGTCCTCCCCTGTATAATGATTTCTCTTTTCCACTCTTTCTAAGAACCCTGCCATTCGCACCTTTAATTCCCCTCTTAATTTCCTCTCTCCCATTTTTTTCGATGAGAATTCCAAAATTCGTTTATAATCTCTTCATCGCCGCGGTAAAAGCTTTTCCTCGACTAAGTAGTTTCCTTTTATTGATCAATCGGCTTAAAAAAATATATAAAGATAACTGGAAATTCTTCGTGGGCACGAATTTTATGGCCCTTTCATGTTTCGTAACTCTGAATTCTGGAGATACTTATGAGAATGCTCAATCGTTTTTGGAAATATGTCGCTAGAAGCGTCCTGGTTACGAATTTAGCATGAAATATGTTTTCATAGTTTGATTGAAATTCTAAAATTCCCAAAAAAATGAGGATTACATAGTTCGGGTGAAAATCTGTGTAGATAAGGCTACTTTTAATTTAAAATCAAAGTATTCATACCCAATCATTCGTAATTAACTTGCTTTAACCAGATTGCCATATATTTATATGGAAGTGCAGAGAAACTTTTTTATTTTAAATTTGCTTGGAGGTAACTGAATGTACGTAAATATGATTTTATTTAGGATAACGTATTGTAATGGCAGTTGCAATAGCATATGTGTTTCGCCTACTCATAGCTCAATGCGCACTAAAAATAAAAGCCTAACTTCGCATGTTTTAACTACGTCTAAGACACTGTAGTCGATCCTAAAATGCATGATTTTTCGAAGGTAAACAAATTGGCAATGGCACTCTTGGACGCTCCAAGAAATAGCTTGTAACCACGTTTTCCTGAGAAGTACTGTCACAGATTGTTAATAAATAATTATTACCAAAACTTTCGTAGCTCACTGCCATCCCCATGTCCTCTACAACTAAAAATCAGGACTATTCCCGAGAATGCCTCTGGATGCCCTCATCTTTATCCAAGCCGTGCGCTCGTATCTTCCTGGGAAACTGCAGACGGAGTTTTGAATTGAGACATTGGAGCAATTTCCACTGAAATGGGCGAAGATGCCGAAAAAAATCAAATTTTCTTCAAAAGGGGGCGTGGCAATCCTGTGAATTGAGCGTTGGATTGCTGATCGGTGGGCTCGGGTTCGGTTTTTCGGAAACCTAAGTTTCACCCGAGATGAGTGATTTTCTGCGCGTCATATCTCCGTGGGAAACAACAGGCAGCAAAGGGAGAGGACCTGGACCCCCTCGACACCCGTGAACTTCACCCGGCGTCACGCTTAGAATTAGCTGACCTTTACTCTCACCTATCAAACCAACCTCCGGGTTGAATACTGCGGCCGTTATCATTCAAAATCTTTTTACGGATTAATTTTGAACAACAATATCATTTCTTAAATGCTACAAAAAATGTCAAAATTTGAATTTTTGTATATATGATGATGAAAAACTTTTGAGAAGGCTGGAGAATCATAAAGAGGGAAATGAAAGAACACACGAACGCAATGAACAAATCCATCATGCAAAAGCCTAGTCTCTCCTCCGAAAATCCGTATCATCATTTCTCAATAACAATACCATATATAGTGTTAAACAACTTAATGGTATCCCACAAACCACCGCTACGGAATGTGGCAGGGGATGATTCCTCAGTGGGCGTCATTATCAGCTTTTAAAGGTGAGGTCTTTTTGGAAATAGCCTCCAAA
This sequence comes from Hetaerina americana, assembly GCF_022747635.1. Lineage (NCBI taxonomy): Eukaryota > Metazoa > Arthropoda > Insecta > Odonata > Calopterygidae > Hetaerina > Hetaerina americana. The sequence continues at coordinate 2,447,675 of NW_027287139.1, read as the reverse complement.
TGTTTCTCTTTCCTAATTGCTGGTTCCTACAAACTGCAATCAAGTGCGAGGCCCATATCTGAATGCTCGCGATGAATGCAGGTCTGAGACGTCCCCTTGGTGTCTTCTCACCCATCAGCCTCCCTTCGAACGCGTTCATCACAAGTACATTACTTCTTTGCACGTTTTCAATCAGCTCTTCATTTCCTTGCACTATTATTTTATTAAAAGCGATACATTTTCTTTCCATAATGTATGCAACCACAAAAGTTAACTTTAGTCACTAAGTTAATGGTTAAATAATTCAACTGGTGGAAATAATTTGCACAACGGCTGAGGCATGACTTAATGTAGGGATGCCAAATCCTTTGGCGATTGAGTGCCAACTTGACTGACCCTTGACTCGCGTGTCAACCCATCGAGTGACCACCGAGGAATTTCCCGTAGCACCCTCCTAGTTCTGCGTTCAACTTTGGGCACGCATGCTATAAGTTTGCCTCCCCCGCCCTAAGGTGTCTAAGTTTAAAATCCTTCCAAAAATGTGCAAGGCTAGCTTTTAGCTAGAATAGCAATAAAACAAGAGTAAGAACTACTAATAAGAGTGATAACAAAATGAAAATTCTAGGCTTTAAGTCGACGTTGGGTGAGAGTGTTTGCTAATTGCTATCGAACCCCGAGCATTCGCCGGGTTCAAAGGAGTGAATGGAGTGGGAGCGACTTTGCCCTCCGTTCTCCGACTGTCAACTGTTCCCCCTCGCCTCTCGGGAAGCACACGCGTGTGTGGCGCAATATTTGATCGAGAAGTTCCCTTTTCCCGCAGGGTAACGATCCTTAACGTATCCCCGGAACTTTGACAACGAAGGACGACATCATTTGCAGCCACTACCCTTCACTTTTCCCGAAACGTAGGAGACCTAAACAAGATAATGACATTTGCAAACTATTTGAGGAGTTGACCATTCGTACTCGTGCCCTTAAGACTCCTTCGTATTATAACTTTATATTTGCTTGATGTTATGGTTTTAGAATCGGGAACAATTCTTTGTGGGATCCTATACACTGCCAATGATAGAATTTTTAACATATTTTGCTTTAATAATACATATTGAACAAGTCATAACTTCACAGGAAATGATTGTAACAGTTGTAACAGTTTGTAACAGTTTGTAAAGTCATGGAATCAGCCCAAACCAATTTTTTTGTTTTTTTATCATACATCGGAGCCATTTAAATTTGCCAAATATTCGCATTTCCGTTTTTAAGAATGCTCATATCACCGCTGTCAAATGCCTTCTACTTCACAAAGGCGTAAGCCAATGGAATTAGGTTTCGCAGAAGCAGGGGCTATTGACCAAGTTTAAATGCTCAGTGCCTCACTAAATAATAAATACATAATCCTTTAACTGTCGGGGAAGCTCTTTTCAAATGATTCTTTTTTTTAAGCGTTAATGTTTATGAATTTGAGTACTCCTCCAAACGTGGTAATGCCATGCTACGTATAGTCTCTTGATGAACTTATTTCAGTCTAAGCCATGCTACCATAGCTTCGAAGGTCCCGTACATTTATAATTTTATGATTAATGAAAGGCTTTGTATTCATAGCTATTGTATCTTCCAGTAGACGTGCCATTTGCTAACCGTACACATAGTCTGGTGTAGCCTGTTTAGTATGATAATCGAAGCAAATCAAATCAATGCCGTTCAATGGATTAGTGGTTTATTTTATTAATACGCCACTGCTTCCATGTACCACTTTGATGGCACCTTGCGCACATCTGATTTCTGAAATCATATCTGCCCTTCCGTCGATCACAAGCAGTAATCGTTTAGAAGTACTCACAACTGGAGGATTAATGCCCACGTTAGGCTCCCAGGGATAATATTCTCCCACCATTTCAATCAAAAAATTATAGTCAGTCAAAAACAAGCTTCAAGTTCGTGTTTAATAAAAATGATTATATTTTCTTAATTTAATCATATATAATATATAGTAAGCATAATGAATATTTATTACAGCCGATTAAAGTTTGTGAATTGGATGTCATACATATTAATGTGCAAACGACATTACATAGGAATTTAAATCAATTAAAAAACGCAAAAACCCTAGGTAATATTAAAATTATTGATAAACAATTATAATTGAGAGATTACACGCCTACCGACCGAATGAAAAAAACAACACTCGGTGCAGGGCGTGTCATTTCTTCTGTCATTGCATTTTAAAATTACGAAAGAAATCTACTCAATCTGCCAATGACAGTTGTAGCGGGCAAATTAAAAAAAACTGTCTGGATCTTTTCGATCACCCGCATGTGGTGAAAATTAATTGAAATGCTTACAAAATAATGATTCATTAGTTGAATAAAATTGAATCCCTGAAAGCAATTTCTGGAATTAAATGCAAGATGTCAAAAAGAAGGAGATTTTTTAAATGGACGATAATGCTTAATTATTTTTCATTTTGTTTACAGGGCTAAGTCTCCTCATGTCTGCCATATTCAATTGAATAATTAACGAAAGGTTCAATAATTTATCGATGAGATTCAAAAATAATTCCATTAAATCTGTTTACTTCCTTAAACATTTTTTTATGTTTACATCTACACATTAAATTATTATTTGGTAATCTGTCAATGAAAGTAGAATTTGGACGATATTATCCGCAATATTTACGTTTGATAAAAATTAAGCTATATCATAAAATTTGTTATGTACGAAGGAGCGAAAATCTTCTGAAACAGCCTTAAGGGCCCATAATAAAATATACTATTGTCACATTCAAGTAGTGCTGAAGTCAAGCAACTGAAAACTGAGTGATAATTTCATACTTTGAGTCGATGAAGTTCATATACGCTATAATGCGACGCAATAATTAAACCTTATCACACGACATACGAGCACAACCGTTAACTTTCAAGTTTATTCCTTTTAATCATATTTTTTGTTCCTTGGAAGCTACAGCTACAGAGTGTGGTAAAGGGTGAATACGCACCAGACTAATCTTGACCCCAATATTTTCACCCCTACCGCGGTCCGGCAATGTTATTCTGATAACTTATCATTCGTGGAAAAAATGACACCTTAAATCTATTTATTCTACATTTGATCTCTCTAATTTTATTGGCATGATTTCACCTACCGTGGTACGATGGGGGTAATAATACATTTTCAACATCATATGTTAAAGAGACGTCGTTCCAATTCATCCAAGAGCTTCAATCTGTAATTTAACCTTCGATCCGTAACTGATTCCCAGCCTAGCTGCTCTATTATTTTGGATATGCTACTAAGTTCATCATAACAGCGATTTACATATCTATCTCCTCTACGCTGCACGCGATCCAATTCGGCAATCAATCAAACTGCGTGAGTATCCCATATACTAGCAGCATATTCTAAATGAGGCCTAAATCAGTGACAGACAACTTTTCTCTTTCACCTTTTCATCACATTTACCCAGTACTCTTCGAATAAATCCTAACTTTTGCCTACCTTCTCCACGTATCCACCGTATGTATTTCACACAGGAGAGGTCGTGAGGAGTAGTAGGGTAGCTCCTGGGTATTTAATTGAGTCCACACATTCCACTTCGGTGTTCCCAATGCAGAAGATATTCTGAAAGTAATTGCTCTTTTTTCAAAAAGTCATCACTACGCACTCTTTTAGGTTTAATTCTAGTTGCCAAGTGTCGCACCAGCGTTGTATAGCATCAAAGTCATACGTGTATTTACGTTTACATGAGTCATTTTTCTCTTTCGGTGGTAACTATCCTCAATTATATACCGCTTGCTATTTCATTTAGCCTTCACCCTGAAATTTCCCCACAAGCCGATGAAATATGGTTTTTAGGAGGACATTATGGACTGTTATCCGTTATTTTCAACGAAATATTGGACATAAGCTCTGAATTTCCACCCCGAGACCTCTTCTATACGTATATTTCTAGGCATTATCTCACTATGGGTCGTCTACTTAGCTTATATTAATTGTTCAACCATTATATAAACAGTGATACCATTATGAATACGTTTTCATTTAATTGAATTTTAATGCGATTTATCATAATGAAACACCAGTCAGACGACTGACGATTTCTATTTATGCCCCATTTCATTCATCAACCATTTAAAAGGCCCCTTTTGATAGCATATCCAATGGTTAAATTAAGTATTTAAAGAAATGACAAATTATCTCAAAGCAAACACTTAGTAGCTTGCATATTATTCACTTTAGTCATTTATCAGTACTATATGTGTATACTGCACTTTTCTGGCTTGCTAACAAGCCACTGCACAGCATTTACTGATTAATCTTGATGAATGAAGTCAACACGATAGAGAAGCATAAATGAAGAAATACAGAATGAGGCTATGCACCATGGAGTTTTTGCATAAAAAATATATTAATAAATTTAGATCCCCTCAACTCTTACACCATAGCACTAACCTGTCTGCACAAAAGATTGTATCACCTTCACTGATTAATATACTTGAATAAACCAAAGCAGCCGTGAATAATCAATATTTAGTCATTGCATTTCACACTAGAATTTTAGGCAAGGCTATCACTGAAACCGGGAGTTATATCAAAGATGGTAAAAAAAGCTTCAAGATAATGAACATTTTAATAGTGTATTTTCAGTCTGGCTAATTAGACACCATAGTAATGTTCAATAGGGTCTATCCCAAAAGTAGTACGGCTTATTTTTTCCCGGATAGACGGGCAGATGGACGGGCGGCGGTTTCTCTGGCTGGGTTCGAGGGAGGGGAGTCGATGGAGAGGCTGGAGGCCGGTGCCAGTTGGCTCCCAGCCTGTGTGGAGTGCGAATCGTTCGTTTGCGAAACCTCTACAATGTGACATCGTTAAGCTCCATCTTGAAATGGTTAATGGAATCGCTCCGAGTTTGAAACCAATGTTGAACATCCTGATTTCAGTAGCTGGATTAAGTATCGTGTAAAACGGCATCGTGTAAAGTCAATAATGAGAGAGTAACCCCTGAAACAATCCATGCGACAAATATTTTTTCACCTTCAAATACTTAATGATAAGAGTAAAAGCAATAAGTGAGATATTTAAACTACTCCAGAATTGAAATATTTCCAAAACTCCAGCACGATGAAATTATTAATTATTCTAATCTAAATACCACCTGCCTCACACTTTTGTGGAGGATTGCACAGTAACACGAATATGCAGAATTGACCGAACTTCCCAAGGGAGAAAACGATGCTTATTTTCAATCTTTACCAACGCGGGCTTTGGCACAGCTGTATTCTGGAGGATTTATTGCACACGTAGCCAATTGAAGGAGACCAAACGAGATACGTAGATTCAATCGGAAGAGTATGATGCACGACCACTGCGAGAGCACTGCCCCTGCCTACACACTTCCCATGGAAGCTTGAGGACGTCGGGAGTCGGTTCATCGGTCGTATATTCCGGCGAGAGCATTCGCTGGGCCCCCTAGGGCCCTCACAGGTGGAGGCGCATACTCCACTAGAGGAACACAAGTCACCGACGCCCTGCACTCCTCCTTTATTTCTGAGTGTTATCTTTATTTCATTGCGCGTGATATCGACGCTGTTCAGTTGAACGGGTGGCACTGGCCATGTTCCGCGCGGCAGCGCTGGGGGCACTTGGGGCTTCAAGCACCCGAAGGTGAAGAGGACAGACCTGGGGGATGGGAGGGAGGACGACGCCCGGAGGGGTTGAAGCTATTGACTTTTCGAATCCCGTGGAGGACCAAGAGAGGTTTTGAAAGTGGTCCAACGGCGGCCTGACAGAATGTTTCAACACGCTTGAAGACACTCAGATAAGCATGAAGACTGCAAACTCTACACGAGGAAAATGAAAAGAAATATTCTGGAAAAAACGCGAAACAGCATGAGTGATTTCTTTCTGATTATCGATTGGGGAGTCGAAAGGCTGTTAATCTACTACGATCGCCTGATCATGTTATCAGAAAGGAAATTATTCCTTGAGGCTGGGGGTAATATGTGAAGGCGCCCACGTTAAATTAATGTAATGATACATTTTGGGACCGAATGTTATCATCCACGCTCTGTCAGAGAATAAATTATTACCGTTTAAGAGAGCGGCAAGAAAATTAAAGGCCTAAAATGGATTGTTTTGGCTTAAGGGCTGAAATATTTCCCACATTACTTAATAACTCAATTACGTACAAATATATACCAGTTCATCCTCAGTTTAATTGAAAATCAAAAGAATTAATGATGATGAAATGAGATTGCCCTTCCAGTCAGATTTTAAGGGTATGTACAATTTGTACCCATATATATTTTTGAGTAATTTTTAAATAATTTTATTGGAAATACGATAATCGATTTCACGGTGAAAATGCGTTGGACTTTCAAATTTTGAGCTGCGAAAATTATGTTGCCCAAGCCAATTTTACATACCCCTTATTTTATGCACAAATATAATTAATCTTTCGTAACCGCAAGTCTAATTTTAATTCCATGGTTTTTAAGACTGGCTGAACACGATCAGTTAGTCGTGGATGCCCTCCTTCCATACCAACTTGCGGTAGACTTGGATTTGATTTTTCACTGAAGAAAACACGATTGAATTAAAAAACAAATGACGAATGAAGCTTAAAACTACCACCTGCATTTGAGGATAAAATGGCAGACCTCTTTGTACTAAAAATGATGACTAAAACTAGTGGAACAAGTAGCCCTAATAGAAAACTACTCCCAGAAACGGATCATATTGGGTGAATGGAATCGAGACCAGTGAGTCTGAAAACCTTTCATCTCACGTCAATAAACGCAAACTAATAGGATGAAAATATTGCCTGTATACCATAATTGGTTACTTTATAAATCAACCTGGCAAAGAGTCACGTTAACATGGCATGTTTTATTCAGAACTCAGGTTAGTGAGTAGCTTGAGTCAGAAACCGTCTATTTCATAGCAAAGTTTACCATATTTAATACAGTGATTCAACAGAAAACGACCTGAGATTCTTTTTTATCGCTAAAGCGGTAGGTTTCAAAAGGGATCGTAAAAAAAGCATTCAAGGGCAAGTATTCATCCACGCCTCATTCATCCCTCATCGCCCTCCGGAGGACAAGCATCGGTCGACTCCTGCCATTACCCCCCCTCCCCCCCCCCCCGAGGTCCCAGCCCCCGACGGCCCTCCTCCGCGGGGCTAATTCCGCAGAACCGCGCCCCCATAAACACGGCCCTCATTCCCTCTCGCGCCACATAACCTCCTCTCGGATTACTGCCCCTGGGGTCGCTAGGGGCAAGCGGGTGGAGGAGGGAGGGGGGGGGAGGTGACGGGGGGTAATGGGGTCCTCGAGTGCTGGGAAGGGGTCCCCGGAAATGTCAAAATATCCGATTCCGAGACTGGATATTGCTCGGTGTCGATAGCAGAAACTGGTCCGAGAAATTCGATTTGGGCCAAGGCAACGCCTCGCTGCAAGGGCGAGCTCGATACCAACTTCTTTCGTCCGGAATTCCCAACTTTCGAGTTGGTCGAATATCCGAAATCAATAATAACTGTCTTTTCACGAACTTCGCTGTCGGAGGAACGGTGCATTGCGAGCGAGAGTCCAGCAATAGGCGGCGCACCACGGTCAAATATGTTTCGCCGTCGGCTTCTAATTGGTCGAAAAGGAATCGCCATTGATTTCATTGACTACATTATTTTATGATCACAAAAAATGGGACAATCCGTCATAATCACAACAATTCAATGACATTATAGTAGGAGCCGGGAATTCACAGCTTTACTTTTTTAATGAACTACATTACTACATTATATTCTCTCTCTCTCTGCTCTTCCGCATGAATTTTGGTGTGCGTGGCCTGTGTTACGACTTGCAGGGTCTTGATTACGACTCTGTCATTTGAAACCTGGATCTTGGATGTTGTAATATGTGTGGGTGAGCAAATTGTTTTCTTTTCCGATTATGTATTAATTCCACCTCCTCCCTCTCACATCTCCCCTATCTCCGCTCCCCTCCAGCCTCTCCTCTCCCTTTCCTCTCCCCCAACCATTCCTCTCACCTCTCCTCTGCCCCTCCCGTTCTCCCCTTCCCCTGGCTCCCTTCTCTTTCTCTCACATTCTTCATTCTTCACCTCCCCTAATCGAGCAGTCAAGACTACTGTTTCTTCCGAGGAAGACGGAGCTTAATTCCGTCGAAATTATTAAGAAATAACGTGTAAGTGTTCTTTTTATGCGTTCTTATATTGTTTGTTGCTGTCCCAGGTTTATATATATATATATATGTGTGTGTATATATATATATATATATATATATATATATATATATATATATATATATATAAATTCCCAAAATCTCTTTGACTACATACAACCGTACTAGGTGCAAAACCTGCACGTCCTTGTCATGATTTCCTTTCTGTGGCAGCATCTACTCAAATATCTCCCATCCCTCCCGACTTCTTCCTACATTTTTTAAGATGTCACATATCTTCTTACAATGTATACTCTGCCCAGCTTTTTAGGCTGGTACATGCACCACGCGCCTCTATGTTGGAATTAATAATCACTGAGTATCCTGCAATCCATCCACCGCCACACGAATTCCCAGACGTGCAGTTACCCACAGCGTAGGTAGCTACTCAACAACCAATCACCGATTACGGATACCCCTCTGAGTAATCCTCTCCCCCCCCTCTTCTCCTCACCTTCACCCTACCAGTTACTCCTCGTACTCTGATGAAGGTGGCAGCTACCGCCGAAATATTGGAGTCATGGCTTTCACTAATATTTGAGTCAAGCATAAATAAATATATGCAAAAAATATTTCCAGAAAAGGTTATTAAAAATCCGAACCACTAACACAAAACAACTAACTAACTAACTTGTATTTTGCGTTGGTCCCAGCCACCTTCGTCACAGCTCGAGTAACTGACGATTCCAACTAAACAATTTCCGCTCCACGTCTGTCTTGGTTGCCTCACGGAAGAATGTTAAACATGTTTAGGTTAACTCAAGTTTACGATGGATTGAAATGCTTATTGGACCGTCACAAAAGGATAAATGGATATATTTTACACCTGATGCTTATCATTTGATCTTAGGTTATTCCAAATATTTGGACAACCTTTGATGCCGATAATATTTTTATTTTAAATTCTCTTATCGCAATTTCCTCACGCAACTACATTTAAATATCTAATACCGTCTTTAAATACATTTCTGCGGTCATTTGGTAGAATAAACCATTCGAGGGCTTCTCCAAGTACTTACCTTAAGGTCATTCAAGCGTCCTCCCCGAGACTGCGCCCCTTTCATTTTTGTTGAATCGTTCTTGGGCCCGGAAACTTCAAAAGTGTCCTGGCTCAAGGCACTTCCCCGTGTCTTGAACGATAAGGCGTCAATGCCCGCCTGGCGGTGGGCTGAATCCGTTGATGCTAGAGAATTTATGGGAGGATTCCTGCAGAGTTATTTAAATTAAAATTTTCTCTTTGAAAAACGGATATTAGGAAAACGTTTTAATGGATTTTCCGACTTAGCCATATCAAGAGACTAATGAATGGACAAGCGTAAACTGAGATTCCCAAGGTGAGGGTTTCCAAGGAGAACAAAGGTGGATGTCATTCCGATGCTGGATTAAACCAAATGAAGTGTTGGAGGAGAGAAACTTGGTAGGTTAGGTGCCAGATAAGCAGTTTGAGAGAGTGCGAAATTGCAAATAAACATCGCGTATTGTATGTAAATATAAAGCATGCTCATGTTGGGTCTTCGTGCATCGGTTTCCTGTTGGGATTAAGATGCTCGCAGGGAACGATTCATAGCTACTTTGTGCTGCAATGCATAACGCTGGCGTCACGATCTCACGCCTTCCAGAGACATCCATCAGCCAAGTTTTCGGAATCCACAGTGGTGCTACGCATTTCGAATATTGGGCTGAAGACGCTCTGCATTCCTTCGATCAGAGGCCCTCCCTCGCTCCAGCGCTCGGAGCGCTACCTTATTTTTCCGCGCCGCCTCCCCGAAGCTCCCTGCGACACGTCCGCGCCTGGTGTGAACAATGGAGGCGACTTGAACAAGAGAATTCTGGAAATGGATATCCGCCTGGAAATGGGCATATTGTTGATGACGCGCAATAACTGCAATTAGACGTCACCATCCGACCCGAGCTGACGTTGCGCGCCAAGGAAGGGAGGAGGGGTGCCGCACCCCAATGAGGGGCAATTCTGAAGTTTGCCGATATTGTCTTTTGTGAGAAAAAGAAGCCATTACATGAATTAAAAATAAACACATTCATTAATTTCAGTATAATCCATATTTTCTTTTCGTCAATCCTTGTGATCTGTATAATTGCTCCAATATATTTATTTTTTTAAAAAGATTTATTTTCTCCAGGCACATATATTGCACCCATATATATTCACTTTTTTTCATTTCTAAAAAACTGTTATATTCACTAATACTTTCTTTTTCTCTTTTGATCTTGAAAGGATATGGTAATCTAATAGCTTTATAATTTTAGACTGCGAGGCAGCCATTTCATGGTCGACTGAAAAGTTTCAGACCTCAAAATGAAGATGGCAGCACTACTCTACAAAAGTTGAATAATGTGTTTGAGCATGCGTTGAAAGTTACACAATTTCAGCCATTTTGGACCCTCAGTTTTTTATGCTTGTCAATCGTTTGAATAGGTTGTTGTGAGGAGTTATTACGAAAATGGAAAACATGTGAGGGGTTTTACGAAAATGGAGAGTCGAGCTGTCATTTAATATTTGTTTTTGAAAGGCAATGCGCCCACGTTTGGCGCGTTTTTCGAGCATTATTAATTATGAAAATAATGCGCATGTTTTCATTTCTTTCTCTAGGAAAAAACAGATTTATCGATCGTTCTTGTGCAAATGCTTGAAGTTCTTCAAAACACTCTCCCCCTACATCAATACACTTGTGTAGACGTGTCTGCCATATCTGGAAGGCACCCTGAAACTCGTCGACGGGGATATCTCTCAGGAATGCTGTAACATTCTTTTGGATGTTTTCCACGGTCTCCCAATGCTTTCCTTTCAGCTCTCTCTTCTGTCGGGGAAACAATAAAAATCGCATTGAGCCAAGTTGGGACTGAAAGGCGGCCGGGGGATCACCGGGGTGGAGTTCCGGGCCAGGAAGTTGGTAACGACAAAGGACGTGTGACGATACTTTCGGCACAAGGCTCGCGCAAACCTTTCGCATTTCCATATCCTAGGGCACTATCCCATGTACCGCAAATTTGGACATGTGCAGTGTGTCAGCAATTTTCTGAATGCTCAATCGACGGTTGAATTGCAAAACTTCGCGAACACGATTCACGTTTTTGTCAGTTCTAGACTTTGTTGGGCGTCCAGAATGGCGACCTCCTCCCTGCTCTTTTTGAACGCCTTGTACCATCTGCCGGACTGAGACTTTGAAAGGCAGCCGTCCTTGAAGGTCTCTCGAAGCATTTGGGCTGTTTCTGTTGCATTCTTCCCAATCTGCACGCAAAGCTTGATGGCGTATCGCTGTTCAAGCAAACGCGCCATCGTACCTTTTTACAAAGTTGAAAAACACACTTCACGCGGAGGCATGTCATTGCGCTTGGACTGCTCGGAGCAAACTGACGACCAGTTGTGTCGGAACGGTAGACATCCCATTACATTTCCCGACCGGTTTTATCACACTGCCAAGGATAGCCGCGACACAATAAAATCATACGCATTACTATCATAAAGGACTATGTATCTATCTGCGCGTTTTATTCCGCATTCGCTCACTTTAGACCAAAATCGCATTCGAATGAACCTTTCACAGGCCTTGTAGGAGCGGTTTAAGCGAAGAGATTCGGATAGTTTGTATCGATTCATAACTCTAGATGAATCTCGGATCCACTTCTACACTCCTCTCCTGAGACCAAATAAGTCAATGCAAGGTAGACAGATCAAAAGCTGAGTCTCTGCTCCGATAAAGGCATAGGTTTTTACATCGGCCGGGAAGGTAATTGTGACTGTTTTTTGAAATAGTCACGGAATTGTGTTTCATTCATTGGTTATCCTAAAAAAGGTAACTTAATAACGAGAGATTATTTTGCGTCATTACTGGACAATTTTAAGGTAGAAATTGCAAAAAAATGACCGCATGTTAATAAGAAGTAAGTGCTTTTCCATAAGGACAATGCACCTGCTCCATCAACACTTCTGCGGTGGGTGTAATTCTCGAATGGCGCTTCGAATTGAATGACCACGATTACAATCAACAGATCTAACCCCCAGCCACTTTTTCCTGTTATTTAATCGAAATAGTATTATAGAGATACTAAGATTTTCATTGGACGAAAAGGTCTTCACATACCTAAACGCCAATTCTAAGGAAAAGCACACCAATTAGTATTTGAAGGGATGAAAAAGTTGAGGACATCGCTGGAAAAAGTGTAACGACTTAAAATGAGACTGTATTGAAAAACAAAAATAAATTTGAAGCAACAAATGTCTTGTTTAGTTCTAAGTTTGGAAACTTTTCAGACCAGCCGACGATTCAGGTCGCCCCCGCATAGCTAGGAGCGCCGGGTAAGGGTGGCTGGGCGCCTGTGGTTGACTTCGAAGGCATGGTGGTCGGGTATTTGGCTGACATACATGATTTAAAATAGCTCTCCACGCGTGTCTAATTTGGGAATGACTTGCTGAAGATACTTGAATGATTCTTAATTTTCATTGCCTCTAAATAGAGCCATTGTTTAAAGGCGGCTTCCTTCCCAGGGACTTCCGATTTTTTTGAGGGATACGTGGCTCAGGCCGATTGTTCTGCTGACATTGTCGTCTGTTCCCATTGCAATGGCCCCTGGTGTCCTACCGAGTGGGTTCTGAATGGGAATTCATGCAGTCTCCCCGGTGCATTCATTTCTTGGGGAAAATTCCGCGCGGCGTTCCGTAAACGTCGGCGAGTTCTATCCTTCGCGCCTTTGGTGATTTTTTTTACTCGTGAGTTCGGCTCGAAGGCTATCCTAATATCATTCATTCCATCGGAGTGTATTCCCTAAATAGTTTGTCGTTCCCTTCGCATGTAGTGGTGAAGCTTTCTTAGTTGAGTGGTTCTCCTTTCTAATGGGAGGAACACTCTTCCCTTGATTGCGCTTTTTCCTTCGGGATAACCTTCTGGAACGCTCTGGAGAGTCTTTGTCGCAATGCCCATTACCTCGTAAGATCATCTCCAATGTGTTCCTCTGCGGAGTGATTCCTTTGGTCGCATATCAGGGTGAGTTAGTGCAAATCAGTGCGCAGACCATTGGATTCATCGAAGACGCGAGTAGCTTGTAGATAGTGATTGGTGCCCGTCAATCTTTCGTGTATCTCGGGGCCCAGGGCTCCAATTTCTTATTCTAACAGCATAATTATTACCCCAGGATATTTCATTTATCCCAGGAACTTTCTTTTACATCTATAGCCAACTGTTAGCCACAAACATTGAGTAAGTGTACAGCAGTAACTTGTAAAAATGTCGCCTTCGAAATGGAAAATTATAAACTAATAACTGATCGATCGGTGCCAAGGAGGACGTGAGGGGAGAACATTTTGCCGCCTTAGCGGTGCCCTTCATTGGCTTCCGTCCGGGAGCGGAAATTCGCATATCCATTGACTCACGGTGCGTCAAGTGAATGACTGAGGCCCCATTCAATCGACTCGATCAGTCACTAGACCGAAGAGCGCGTCCGGTTTCCGGGGCAGAGTCTGACATTCTCCGCCCAGCCTTCAAATTGCTTCAGGAGGGCGATTGGTTGAATTCCTTTGAGCAACTAAAGTGACTCGTCCGCCAGACCGAGGAAATGAACGCAATTCCTTTGAATGACATTTTCGAGGAAGACTGGATGAATAAAGCCAAAGTTTGAAATGATATGTTGTTGCTAGTGCACCGCGCTCCCATCCACTGAATTATACATGCTCCAGCTTCAACATTTTCAGAATGAAAATTTAGCCAACCCCTATTTCGACATCTATTGGTTTATTATTTAAATTGAGTTTATAATTTTATTAATATTCATAATTTGATAGAATTCTTATGATAGCTTGGAATAAAAACTATTCGTGCCAGTGAAAAGGGTTCAGGACGAATGGATGAACTGAATTTCATTCTATGGTATTGTTGTCTCAAAAAATGTATTATAATTGAAAACAACATTAATTCCTATTTCCAACTTGTGTATACCCGTGAGTGGTATAGCCGCCCGTGCTGAATGCCAATTTTATCATAAGTAGCAAAACATGTGTTCTTTTTCCCGGAGAAATTGTAGCGTCTGAGAGTGTTTTCTGAAAATGCCACTTCATTATTTAAAGAGTGATGCCAGTTAATTCTACATGATTACACATAAAATTATCAAATTTATCCAAATCTGGAATATTAAAATTTGTACGTGGTAATATAAAATATAGAAAGCATTAAACTGCATATATACATTCAAGATAAATTGCTGCCTATCCTGGAAAATACTGTTTTGTTAACTTAATAAGGTAGAAAGAAATATGGTTTGTTAGACTTTTTTTATGAATCAAATATTATATTGGAATCCCCTTTCCTGTTTTAAATATTATAGTGTTAAAGGAGGCATGGGAATTGAAATTATTTTGGACATAACAGAATACCATCACAAAACCCCCATATATTCTTGGCCATGATTTTTTCCAAGCTGCTCCATATGTAATGTTGAAGCCAAAATAATTACTGGCGAAGGTGAACATTTTTTCTACAAAATAGTGACCAAATGGCAACTATTTTTCAACAAGATTATGTAAACTAAGTACTGGAGTACAAAACTCTGAGCCTTTTTGAAGGTTTATAACTCCAAATTACTCCATGATAAAACTGATTTTCATTTAAAGGACTCATAAGATCATATTTCCAACTTTGTTGACTTTGTCCACGTTTGTACTTAAACCATTTTTGTCTTTGTTTCAATAGGCGCTGAAGATGACAAGAAGCAGTATGTCCAGTTTAAGAACCAAGAGAGCCACGGAACACATCATTTCAGGTAACTCATGAAAGCAATTCTAAGGGAAGTTACGTTAATACAATGTTTCCCGAAAAAATATAATCAATATATTGAGCAAACATGATTATTTGAATATATTCTATTGTTTCAGGCTTCACTTCGTGGAAGTATTTAATATCCATTACTAAAAAGCAAGAAAGTCTTTCTTGCTTTTTAGTAATGGATGATTATTTGAATTTAATTGTAATATCTCCTAACCTCACACTGTGAAATATTCCGTGCTGCCAGTAATGCTGTGGGTTTAGGAGACGACATACATATATGCTGATACTCTTTCTAGCAGCGAAGGAAAAGAACCCACGGAAATTTACTCCAAAACGATGGCTTCGGCCTCCTTTCTCTAATTCTTCAAGATTTGTAGGACCTGTAAAATAGAACAATAAAAGGGTTTTCATTGGTGCACATTACGTGTGAAAACGGGTAAATCTAAATTAAAATGTTCAATGGCATAATTTTTATGCTCACAGCTATATTTCCATTATCAGTCTGCAGCGCAGTGTTATTCAAGAGTTTATCTGTTGCTGCTAAAGCAACAGAAAATAAAATCTGGCAGCTTAAATAAGATTTTTTATGAGCTCAAAGGATTAATAACACGCTTACCGCAAAACCTGAGATTGGAGTCTCTTGAAGGGCGACAAATATTAGCGAGACTCTAATTACTGCTTAAATACCAATAACATCAACTAGACAACAGAGGGAATAATTTTCACCCGGCATGATATTGGGAGGAGAGACCACGCTGTGGTGTTTTTAGGACGTATACACCGTACAAAATTATACAAGTGCTTCCTCCTGCCCAAAAACACGATATACAACACAGCAAAACCATTCTGTCCAGGCGGAGTTAATGCGAAAGGTATTGCTGCTCTGTAATTAATCCATTAATTACCCTAGTGGCTGTTGACCGTCGTGTAATTTGGATATTCTCAATAATTTCTACATTTGTGCGAAAGAATGTTATCCGGCCATAAATAAGGAACCAAAGAGCTCACAACAAAAGGGCTACACTCCCTGTATTGTCCCTGCAGCACGAGAAAACGCTGCATTCGAATGGAGGAGGCACAGAGGCGGTTGCGGGTCCGTCGGGTGAGATCGGTTTTCAGTGAACAGAGTTCGCTGGTAGGTGATCACATTTACTATAAGATCTCTCCCCGTGGAAAATAACCTTGACTAGGTTGACGGTTTTGTGCGTTCCGATGACCCCTAGAGCTGTGCTGGCGGGAGTAATAATAATTGCTCCTGGTAGGGTAACCCATTGACTGCCAGATAGGTCGAAGGTTAGAAGCCAGACGAAAGGTAGTCCGCGCAGCGTCTGTTCCTCAGTAAGGCGGCTGACCCCGGAGTGAACGTCCATCTGAGAGACAGAGTGACCTTAAAAACACTACTGAGGATGGCAACGGGAAACTATCTCCACGAAATAATGAGCAAATATTTGAGCTTGAGTCCCGGCAACTGCGGAAGTCATGCAATTGCGTGTAATACGTGGCAGAGGGAGAGGCTGGACTTCCATGGTCGTCATCTCATGAAAATCTGGGAAACAGAAATTGAGATTAAAAGCATATAAGATATAAGAAGACCTAAATAAAATAAGGACTTGGAATGTTTGGTCAATGTGGAGAGTGGAGAAATTATGTAGATAATGTAAAGCGGGTGGGTCGCGGTAGTCCAGGGGGTAGAGCGTTGGACTACTGACCGAAGGATCCCGGGCTCGATTCCCGGGCAAGGCACTCTGGGCACCTGCAGCTCCATCCAAGCTATGTGATTATTCGGGTACCAGATTTTCCAGGGAAACCATAACCGGCTCAGGGAAAGGAACTGCCCCCCTACCCTGATGTGTGAATTTCACACGCCGTCGGGCTTAGTACTGGGTGAACTCTACCATCATCTACCAAATCGACCTTCGGGTTGACTACTGTGATTTTGTTTTTTATTTAATATTAAGCGGGGGATGATGGTAAGAGGAAATAAAGATACTTTGGGGAGATGCGAGGTGAGATGGAAGGATAGCGGGAATCACTGGAGTGATAGTTATAGAGTAAATTAATACAGCCCGGGGGACGAGAACCAGCGAGGGGTGGCAGCAATATTGAAAATCAGTATGAAGAAGCGCATTGAAGAGTGTGCAAGCAACTTACAGAATGTTATTAGTAGAAGTAAAAGCTGAATGAACAAACTTGGTCATTGTTCAGGTAAACATGCTACCGGGCAATCATAAGGAGGAAGAAGTCGATAGGATATACGATCATTTATACGACATAATCACGTGTAGGATCCTGTGGGAAACATTTGATAGTAATGGGGGATTGGAATGCGAAGAAGGGCGGAGTAAGAGATGGTAATGAGGTGAGGGAATACGGTCTAAAAATAAGGAATGACTGACGCGGTGAGAAAGTAATGGAGTTCTACTGGAGACAAGGGTTGATCCCAACGGACACTTGGTGTAAACACCTCAAAAGGCGTAGGCAAACATGGACAATCCCCGGGTATTCAGAGGTTTATCTGACAGTACAATTGTTGAGGACAGGTTTAGTAACTTCGCATTAAATTCGCAGTTTTCAAGGAGCGGATGCGGACTCAGACCATCAGAGAAGAGCGAGCGTTCATGGAAGTGAGTCCTTCGCTCCTCATAATTCATTCTTCGATTGATTGCAAAACAATGAATGGGTCACAGTCGTAAGAGATTCTCCTCGCAGGGCCAGAGCGCGTGTTGGGGTGACTGCGGCTCACGGGGTCACTACCGCCCACAAACAAAGGGAGTGAGTGCTTGCGATTGCTGCCCGTCAATGTGCGTCAAGTCGCCACTTGTCCACAGTGCTGCGTCCTCTTCCTCCAAATATGGCGGCCTAGGGCAATCATCCCTGCCATGAAGATAGTATTTAACCTGCACCAGATGTATCTGATATTTCATGAGAAATGATTTACCCTAAACTCTAATTATCATATACTAGTACCATATTTTTGGACATACAATATATCCATCTCAAAATAAAAAAAGGAATAATCATTCGAGTGATTTTGAAATTCTCATGCACATATATTTTTATTAAATCCTCTTAAAATAGATTCATCAGCTCTTCATGAGCATTACATGAACTGGTATAGGGTATTACGGAACCACCAATGTGCGCAGGTATTTATACACGACTGGTTCAAGACAAATAACTTGCACACATATTTAATGGCCTTACATAAACCAGAAATACTTTCACCTTGTTTCCATGGATACGACAGCCCATGACGTAAATACTAAAATATTGGATTTTCATTCCTCAGTCTGAGTTCCAGTGGAAATGGAATTAAAATAAAAGTTCACCATCGACAAAGCATCATTTTCTATCCTCCGAGTCCTGAACCCAACGAGGGTAAAATGAAAATGAATAAATTCAGTATTCCGCGCATAGAACTCGTTCATTTGGCATCTGACTGTACTCGAAATGGAGCGTCACCCACGCAGGCGACGGAAATAAGACCGACTATTTGTGAGCGCCCTCCTCGGAGGCGCCTCCCTCTCTCTCTCCCTCTCTCTCTCGAGAGAGAGGGAGAGAGAGCCGCGCGATTTATCCACCCGATAAAGGGATACGGCGCACCCGCTGACAGGTTGCCGCCCACCCCCGTCGCGGGCACACCGTCGAGGGCGCGCGCGGTCCTCCCGCCCGCTGCACGCGCGGCTCTGACGCAGGCTGGCGGGGCGTGGAACAGACACTTCCCGACCCCCTCGCTTCCCCCGCCTCCGGCCGCCTTGACTCCTTAGACAACCGCTGTTCATCCGAGGGGGGGGGGGGGGAGATTTAATTCGAATGAGCAAGGGGATTGTTGGGGGAGGGGGGACTCGCGGGGGGTTGGAGAGTGCCGGGGTTTGATGGTTGAAATGCAAAGGGAGGGGGGGGTGCAACACAAAACGATCCACTCGTACCCCGAGGGCCGGGCCCCTCGTTCGCTCCATACCCCGGGGTGACGCGTCCTGCGCCCGCGAAGATGGGAAATATCAACGTCTCATTAATTTTAACATCCAAATTAATCTGAGAGCAGTCGACGGGTCAAGGTAAGATTTCGATGGGCCTGGGAACCCGCCGATTGTCTTTACGATCTCCCACCCCACGGTCCCGCCCCACCCTTCACCCTCCGCACAGAACTATGCTTTAAATCCGCAGGCCTGTCACCACCACTCTCGCTCTATTGCTCCCGCTCCCAGCATCCCTCCCTCAACATATCCCACGCTTCAGCACGGCATTCGCGCTCGATATGCCCCGCATCCGCTTTTCCAGCCTTTCTCCCTCCCCCCCGCCCCCCTTCGCACGCACCAATCCTCCGTTTACCTCTTCTTTCTGCAAACATTATCAAGTCTTCACGATGGCGGGGAAATTAAACTGCTTCGGCCGTACGAATCTAACATTCTTCAGGGGCTATTGCTACATTTTAAACATGCTTTGTTTATATTCGCCTGTTATTTCTGAACTAACCCATACAGTTTCTGTCAGTTTTTCCCCCAAAAGGGTCAAAACTGGACGTAGAACATTCCAATATCTGCGCTAAAAAACATAGCCCTCGCCCTTGAACCACTCAATGACTTCACACAGCTCAGGAGAAACCGGCGCGCTTGCTTGTCGATCTCCCCGAGGGGGGAAGGGGGGCGCCCTTTCGCATTCTCTGCTTTTTATTAATATCTGAAAGCGTTGATGAAAATGTTGCAAATAATGGATTCTTCCGATTGGCAAAAATACTTCTTCAGTTAGCACTCCGAGTAAAGTTTTTGCTCATGTTCGATGAACCTAAAACGAAGAGAAGTTAGAAAGAAAGCCGTTTGTGGCTGGGATAACCTAGGAAGTATAAGTCGGGAGAATGTGTGCTGCGCATGTAAAAACCGTCTCAATCGAAGCATAGCTGATTTTCATTACAATTGTGTTGACACCTATATTTGGCATTTACCGTGCTAAGTCGATGCTAACAGTAAGTACTACGCCCTGGTGGTCCTGCTTTAAAGGAATATAATAGTCATTGGGTAGTCATCTAAAGGAAAGGAGAAGAACTCAATAAGTTGTAGCGTACTCAACAATAGAGGAGTGTAATAACACTAGTTTGAATCAATATCACACACATAAAATCGTACACTTTTTGATATTTTTATTTCAGGCAAAAGATAACAGAGACCCCTTTATAAAGTTCTTATGTGAGCTAATATTATAATGAAAAAGTATGTTATACTCTATACGCTTAACAGCCAGCCGAGAAAGTATTCGTTTTAATCAAAACCTAAAATTTTTTCCATTTAATTGAAAGAGATTATTTTGAGAAGCAGTTCCTCAAATGATCAAAGGATAGTTAACCATGATTCAAAACAAAACTCTAGCACGGAAGTTATTTTAATGCAATTATACTTGCATATCCATTTCATTCAACGAATGGAGCATATTTTTTGCTATGATAACCACTTAACATACCTGTATCCAAGACGCGGGAATTTGTGGAAAAGCTATGGATGAAGCGTTTATATCAACCGATCCAGGAATCAAAGGAGCAAAGTTTAGAGCTGAGTGGAATGAAGTCGACTCCTTTACCTAAACTTGATAAAGCTATCCACGCTTAACCTGCATCCCATCGAAGAAATATGGTGCACATCATTAAAAAATGGTTTTTCTGGTCACTCAAAATGCTCTCTTAAAGATAGCCGTTCGTCTCAATGACTCTTTTGCCAAGAAGACCTCGGAATTTACAGAATTGCATGCTGGCATGTTATCCTCCTCCACGCAGATTGTTTCCCACACCAAGCAACACGGGGATGTACAGGCTTCCGAGAGGGCCCGGGTTTGAATCCCAGAGGCGGCAGAAATTTTTCAGTGGTATCCCGATCTTGAGGTGCTTTGTGGAGAGTACTTTGAGTGAGTACGCCGTCCGTCGGATGAGACGTTAATCTGCGGACCCCTTGACACATTTCGACAAGAGTAGGCTAATGATGACACCGGGTTTCTCTCCACCCTTCATCCTTTCCCATCCAATCTTAATGGCACAAATTACCTCAGATATCGTTCGCCTCCCATAAAAAAACTGCAAAAACCAAGCAACACCATCATGCCTTTTAATTTGCACGTATCCCGTTGCCGAATCAACGTATTCTTCGCTGCCAATTCTCTCATTTCATCATTATTATGGGCAGTATACCGTCTAAGGCAGTTTTGAAGTGGCCACTGATTAACTCAAACTGAACTCAAAAAGTAAAATTAGGGGATACATTTTCAAATGAGGCGAGCGCATTAGCAGGAGTTCCACAAGGCAGTGTTCTAGGGCCATTACTCTTCCTAATTTACGTAAACGATCTACCAAACAATTTACATTCCCAAATAAGACTCTTTGCTGATGACTGCATTATATACAGACGGATAGAACATGTAAATGACCACGTAATATTACAAAATGATATCGATCGCCTTGGTGACTGGGTTACAAATAATAATATGGGCATTAATATAAGTAAAAGTAAGCATATAAAATTTTCAAATAAAAAGAATGCAGAAAAGGAAATTTACACCCTCTTTGGAGAAAGAATCCCATGTACTAGTCAATGCAAATATTTAGGCATTTATTTAACTAGGGATCTTGGGTGGGGAGTCCCAGTAGACAATTTGACACGGAAGGCATTTAAAGTATTGCATTGGGTGATGAGAAATTTAAAAGGAAGTAGCGTAGCCACAAAAGAAAAAGCATATAAGGCACTGGTTATCCCTATCCTAGAATACTCCTCCATAGTATGGGATCCATATGAGGTGGGACATATTAAAAAGATAGAAAAAATTCAAAGAAAGGCAGCAAGATATGTACTCGGAAGGTACAAAAGAACAGATAGTGTCACAGAAATGTTAGATATACTGAAATGGGAGAGTTTGAAAAATAGAAGAAAAAGGAGTAGGGTAGGCGCGATGTATAGAATTGTTAAAAAGGACGAAGCGTGGGAAGATTTATGGCAAGGGAAAGAAAAGCCTAACTTTAAGGAAAAAAACGACCATAATTTCAAAATAAAAATAAGGACTCAAAAAACAAATAAGAAAAAATACTCTTTTTAAATAGAACCATAATTGATTGGAACCAGCTGCCTGGAGGTTTGTTTGAGCCCTTTCCATCCAATTTTAGACGTTTTAAGTTGAAATGTAAAGCAGCCACTGGGTAATAGACTTCATTGTAGTTATGAAAATATTGTTTGTATGTGATGTGGACGGCATTTTGTATGTGATGTGGAAGTTTGTTTGTATGTGATGTGGAAGTGTCATTATGTAAAAATATTTTGTCTCTTATCTGTTTTTATGTGTTCGTATGTAATTTTCGTTGTTAGTAGTTATCTTTGACCTAACCTTACCGTTGCCGCCAGGAAATTTGCCTAATTGCAACGTAATTGTGTAAATAAATAAATAACCACCGCTAAATCTCTAATTATCACCTGACAAGACAAAATGTGATATCCTACATTACTGTCCACCCTTTCTCAATGCAGCATATAAAATTTTCAAATAAAAAGAATGCAGAAAAGGAAATATACACCCTCTTTGGAGAAAGAATCCTATGTACTAGTCAATGCAAATATTTAGGCATTTATTTAACTAGGGATCTTGGGTGGGGAGTCCAAGTAGACTTTCTGCCTCTCTTCAAGACGTGCTCTTCCCTTCCCTACTGCTGGTCAGGCATTCTCCCCTCTCTCAGAATCATCAACACGGAAAGACTATCCAAACGCCCTGCATCCACCCACTTTTGCTGCCCTATTTGGATAGCTCCCATTTATCTCTCCTTCCCCACCATGCACCACCACTTCCTCGTTTGTTTTCCTTTCCGTACACTTTACCCATCATTCTCAACACCCACTTCTCGAAAGTCTTCAATCCACTTGTTCAACAACTACGTTTCCGCGCCAAGCAAACCCACTCCATAAATCCACCACTATACTTTTCGCTGAAATTTCCTTAATTTCCATCATCATTAATTCATGTACGTCTTCAACTCCCTACTCTCAAAAACTTCTTTGCCGAACGCCATTATTCTTCTTATGCCCCAGCTAAATATACCGTTTCGCCCGGAAACACTTCCAGCACAAGTAAACTGTGCCACCCGCTCCAATGGCTGCTATCTTTTGCTTAAATTAAAGTTAGCGGAAATTTAGAACTGTACAAATATACTTGTATGTGGTACACATATTCCTGAGCTTTAATTTCAGAGTTTAAGAGGACGCCTCGGTAGCTTAAGTGGCTAAAGCACTCGACCGGATATTGAGGGATCTGGGTTCGAATCCCAGTCAAGGCGAATGATTTTTACACTCTGAAATTGTTGCAATGTAATATATAGTCATTTTTCAAGCTAAGTTGTTCTGTGAACTACGATATTTCTAATCAGGAGTTTAAATGCGAAGTGGTTCACCTTCGTTAAAAAGGGGACGAATTTCCCTTAAATCAGGATCCACATAGGTAGAATTAGTGCATCGTTAAGTTGTTTCCAACGAAATCCTACGAAGGAATATATGACTTGCGCACTGCGAACGTTTTCCACACACTGTGCCTTTCCTAAATAAATTCCTTCCAAATTTAAAGACTGCAAAAGAGTAATATCAAAATACAGAAAGCAGGGGAAAGATTCCCTCTAAGGCACTGATCATCACCTCACAGGGAATGCCGATCTAAAACCTTTGGATCGGAAATGTGCCTTTCCGCACCCACACCGACACAAGAAACAGTAATACACGAGAGATCGGAATCATACGGAAAATTGCTCCTTCAATCAATATGGATAGATAGTATTCAATATAATCAAACAGAATGGGAGATAGTGTTTCATTTATTTATTTTAGTACCTTGCAAGCCACCTCTAGGGTGTATGGCAGAGGGTAATACACACCAGACTAATTTTGACGCGAATATTTTTACCCCTACCGTGGTCGGACATATTATCCTGATACTTTATCCTTCGGGGACAAAATGAAATCTTAAATCTATTCGTTCTACACTTGCTCACTCTAATTTTATTGGCATGATCTGTCCTACCGTACCACGACGGGGGTAATAATACATTTTAAACATCTTTGCTGAAGAGACGTCCTTCCAATTTATGCAAGAGATTTAATATGTAGTTAAACCTTCGCTCCGTGAGTGATTCCCAGCCTAGCTGCTCTAATATTTAGGAAACGCTACTAAGTTTATCATAACAACGTTTTAAAATTCTCGCTCCTCTACGCAGCCAGCTATCCAATTTGGCAATCGATTACACTTCGTGAGGATCCCATATTCTGAACGAGGCCAAAACAACGATAGATAACATTTCTCTTTGACCTTTTCATCATATTTACCCAGTAATCTTCTAATAAAACCTAATTTTTTTGTTACCTTGTTCACATATTCTCCGTATGTGATGCCCCCAGGATCGAGAGTGAGGGTAACGCCTAGGTACAGGGCCGCACCCAAAAGTGGTAGGACTGATTTTCTCTGGCGCGAACGGAGCGGTGGAGGGGGGTCTGCCTGGCAGAGTAAGGTGGAGGGGGCTCTTAGCAACAGACCGACACCAACCTCAGTCCCCTGCGGGCTGTCGTTGAGTGAGGACACCGTTTTTAGTGAAGCAACTTTTTTGTCCGCGTCGGAAAACAAAATGAATCTGAATTTGGAGCAACGTTATTCCGTGAAGTTTTGTGCGAAACTCGGGAAGACGGCTACTGAGACCCTCGATATGATCAAGCAGGCTTATGGGGACACTGCCTTAAGCCATTCCACAGTATTTGAGTGGCACAAGCTGTTTAAAGAGGGTAGGGAGCTCGTTGAAGACGACCATCGCTCCGGACGGCCGTCGACGGCAAGAACCGACACGAATGTGGACAGAGTGAGGACACTGCTGAACACAGATTGACGCTTAACCAGTGAAGAAATTGCAGACCAGTTGGGTCTGTCTGCATCCAACGTCCAACGCATTATTTCACAGGATTTGGCCATGCGCAAGGTGTGCGCCAAGATGGTGCCGAAAATTCTGAATGGCGCACTCGTCGTCAGACAGCTCCTGGCCAAATACGGCGTTGCCACGTCCCACGTCCCGCCCCTTTCTCCCGATCTGGCACCACCGGACTTCTTCTTCTTCCCCCTGATGAAAAGACAGCTCAATGGACGACGTTTTGACTCGATAAAGGCCGTTCAAGAGGCTTCGACGAGGGTCATCAACGGCATCCCCAAAGAAAATTTCCAGCGGGCGTACGGGGAATGGGAGCAACGTTATACCAAGTGTGTAGCAGCTCAAGGAGCATACTTTGAAGATTATTAAGTCGATGTAAGCATATCGTCAATAAGATTCTTGTAAAAAAATCAGTCCTACCACTTTTGGGTGCGACCCTGTATTTACTTGAATCTACACATTCCATTTCTGTGTTCCCAATGTAGTAAGTGTTCGGGCGACACTGCACACTTTTTTAATTTAAATTCCAATTGCCAAGTGTCACACCAGCGTTGTGTAGCGTTCAGGTTATGTGATAAGCTGCTGTCCTCAGGATCGCGGATATCACCGGAAAACTCTGCATCTGCAAATTAACGTAGTATCTCAAAAGTGACTATGGAGATAATGTCGTTAACGTAAATCAGGAATAAATAAGGTCCAATGACACTTCCCTGGTGAGCAACTGAAGTAACTTCTACTGCAGTTGAGCTAACTCCCTCTATGACTACTTTTTGTCCCCGACCATTCAAAAAGTCTTCAATCCAACCCCGGATATTTTTATCTATGCCATATGCTTCTAGCTTTGTGAGTAGTTAACTATGAGGTACTTGGCCAAAAGTCATCTTAAAATCTAGAAAAATCGCGTCCACCGGAACACTGCTCTCTCCCGAAATTGGAATAACATGAACATAAGGCACAAGTTGTCTCTCGCAGGATCTGCCTTTTCGGAAACGGTGCTGATGATTTTTCATTAATAACTTCTGATTATCGAATTGTCTTACGATCGACCTAGCAACTACATGTGCCATAACCTTGCACGAAATGGATGTGAGTGAAATAGGCCTGTAATTGCTTCGTTTCTCCTTCCGACCGTTTTTACATATTGCTGTAACGTTAGCCGTTTTCTAATCTCTGGGAAGCATGTACCATCTACTAGCAATTTATTAAATATGATTTCTAGATAGGGTACAGTATCCGACGCTTAATCCTTTATTAAACGAGAGGGTATTTCATCGGGACCCGGAGGATTTATCAGGTTTAATATTTTTCAGCAAAAGTTCTATTCCATTACATGAGATTTCAATTTTGGGTACCGGTCCACCGGCACCGGACCGGATTCGGTAAACTTTTGGGGGCATTTCGTGAGGCATGGGCGAAGACGCTTTGAAAGAAGGAATTCAATAGGTTAGCCTATTCGAAACTGCTGATTATTCTTTCGCCTTTATCATTTTTAATGTATGGCCTGTCGACTTATTTTCCTGAGTTTTTCTGACGCATGACCAAAACGCCTTCGGATTCTCTTTCAAATTTCCCGCTCAACTTTTCTTTTGATTTCGCTTAACGCTTTCTGAAATCCCTTCTTGGCATTCGTCCTAGAGATATTGTTATCGTAAGTGATCTTATTCTATTTGCAGGCCATCATCCATAATATTTTTCGTCTTAGTGTAACATAGACTTTGACTTCGCAATGCTTTTCTGGCATCCGCGTATACGTGTAAATGTCGTATACATATAATCTGTGCACAATTCTGCCGTATGGGCAAGTAAAAATAAAAATATGCAATTAAAAAAATTTTGTGCAGTTTTGTGAAATAGTATATAGTTTATTAACTCAATACACCAAGTGTGGTGCTGTCTTCTTTTATTTTTGCAGCCATATCCCGTAATTGAATTTGGGTAAGGAGATATTCCGCGCCCGAAAGAGCCTCCTTCCCTCTCCTCATCCGCCCTGCCATGAAAGTTTAGTGACCATCTCGATGACTCGCTCAGCGTCATAACTAAAACTGATTGGTATATTTTTGGTAGCTTGGTACACCTTAATGGGGGAGTCGGTAGCTTGTAAAATGTGAAGCCTTGGTGCTTTTACTTGCTTTCATGCAGCTGGCTCCCGCCTCTTTCTCAGTTTTGGTGGCGAAGGCTGGCCTTGGCTCGTGGGAAACTGTCGTCGCATTCCGACGGCGCTATCCGGAGGAACTCGTTATCACCAACACGAGGGGGGCAATGCCCCACGTGCAGTTAACATAACCAACAGCATTATTAATAATCTACGAAGCTCGGCAAGTAATTGGTATTCCTCGAAGGAATCGTCGCTTTCGAATAAAAGAATGGTCAGAAAATGTTTGCTAGATTCATAAACTTTTGTTAAAAGTTAAAGTGACGGCGTTTCTTGAAAATTTCGGAGGACAGTCCATCCAGACGCAAAGGGAATAAGTTAGACTATGATTTCCAAAAAACTCTACAGCAACTAGTTTTCTCATACAGGGTTCGTCCGGAAAATAAGTGTACTGACTACTGATTTTTTCCCGCCGCTCCAGGCGCGCCCAGCACCGCTCTAACGGGCTGCGATTGGAGGGGGGTATGTTGGCAAGCGACGCTGAAAAAGGCAGTCGGCTCTGAGCTGTGGTGTAGTGAGGAGCTCTGTTAACACCAACCTCCACGCTCGACCCACGTCACGGAACGCGATGCCGAAGTTTTTGGAGCAGCGTTATTCCATCAAATTTGCGGTAAAGCTTGGGAAATCGTCTACCGAAACGGTCGGTATGATTAACCAGGTATACGGGGAGTCAGCCATGTCCAGAAACATGATCTTTCGGTGGCACAAGATGTTCGTGGAGGGCAGAGAAGAGGTCGACGACGAGTCTTCGAGAGGTTCCCGATGATGCCTTCGCGGGAGCGTTCCAGGAATGGGCACGCCGCTGGAACAAGTGTATCGACTCACAAGGGTCCTATTTTGAGGAATATTAGCTTAAGATATGCAAAAGTGTAATAAATTTTTTTCCTGAGCTCAGTACACTTATTTTCCGGACGAACCCTGTGTCACCGAATTATTAATGGCATCGGCAGATCAGAGGAGACTGGAGACTAGGCACACGACGGGAGAATACCCAAGCACGGAGATGTAGGCTACAGCACGGCTGATATTAATTTTAGGCTCTTCCCTCACAAAATGTTCATTCTCATTTGAACAAAAATTATAAAGCCCAAAAACATTGATCAAAGGATGATAACGTAATCTAGTTGCCGTAATCTACATCTACTTAATACCCCGCAACCCGCCGCAAGGGCGTGTGGCGGTGGTGTTAGGACATTAAGAAAAAATAATTACGAAAAAACCGCATGCAAAAGCCACAAATTTATGCAATCCACAAACAAGACATGGTATACATTCGTGCAAAAACCCTTACAAAACAAACATACACAAAAATACGAACACACAAACTACCAACTAACATACAAATGCACCTACAAATATATTCCTGATGTCTTTGCAATGTTTATTTTGTTCCAACTAGTAAATTGAAAGTTTTTAATATTAATAAAATTCCTTCAGTTTCTTACTATTATGATTTCTGAATGTTCGGGGAAAGAATGAGTATTTGTACCTATCTGTCCTGGAATCTATCTCCCTTAGTTTATCTTTGTGGTCTGATCTACCTAAGTAGTGTGGGGCCATTATAATTCCTTTAGTGTCATCGTTAAACTCGTTTGTTCTGAACCTTTCTAAAAGTCTAAGCCTCGCTTGTTCTCTCCGCACTTCAAGTGGTTCCCAGCCTAAATCCCCTAGGAGACCTGTCACACTTGTGTTCTTATCATAACAATTTTTAACGAATCTAGCGGATTTTCTCTGGACTTTATCTAATTCTTTTTGCCAAATTTTCTCCCAAGGATCCCAAATACTTGCGGTATATTCCAAATGAGGTCTAACTAGAGCAAAATAACACCCCTCTTTAACTTTTTCATTACATTTCCCAGCAACTGTTTAATGAAGCCGAGTTTCTTCTGAGTGGATCCGCATATTGTTCTGATATCTTCTCCCCGTGAAAGGTGTGATGTTAGAACAACCCCCAAATACTAAACTTGATGGGCCGTAGTAAAAACTGAACACTCTATTTAATAGTATATGTCTTGTTCTCCAGTTCCTTTGCTCAAATATTTCAAAACTGCACATTTGTTCATATTTAGCATTAATCCCCATTCCTTCCACCAATCCGAGATTGCGTTTAAGTCTCTAGAGAGTAGCTCGCGTTCTCGTCGGCTCCTTAGTTCCCTGGATACCACCGAGTCGTCAGCAAATAATCTGAGATTGCTACTAACGCATGTTCTTAAATCATTTATGTATATTAAGAATAGAAATGGCCCTATTACAATTTTACACCATGGGGGACGCCCGATGTTACATCTATAACCGTTGATCACAACCCATCGACGTCCATTATTTGTTTGCGATTTGACAAGAAGTCTCTAATTCAATTTAATACTTTCTCATTAATTCCATAGCATTTAAATTTGCGTAATAATTTATTGTGTGAGAGTTTATTGGAAGCTTTAATGAAATACAGGTATACTGCACCGACATGTGTGTTATTTTCTCCCGTTCTTAATTTATGACGAATGAAAAGACCTAATTGTGTCCCGCAAGAACACAATGCTCTTCCTAAATCCGCGCTGGTGGTGGATTAGTATTTTCCTGTTATCAAGCAATCTCATAATTTTACTAACAATAATATGTTCTAATATTTTATAAGAGATCAGTGTTATAGAAATGGGTCGGCAATCGGAGCAGAGCTCTATTCCCTACTTGGTCACCCACTTGGGGAACACATGAGCTTATTGCTCATGTGTTCCCCACACCAACCTGGGGAACTCTCATGTGCTATAAGCTCATGTGCTCCCAAGGTTGGTGTGGAAGATCGTTTGGTGTGTTTATGTCTTAATGTTAGACGCTCAGGAAAAACTTTTTTAAGATATATGCCTTTTTCACGCCGTCTGTCATAATGTCTCCGCTTTCTGTCTTCAAAGAATGTACAGTTGGACGTTTATCCTGTACTCCCCTAGCATAGGACCAGAATGACTTTGGATTTTCCTCAAGATATTCGCTTAGCATTTTAGATTTAAAAGAGTGTAGTGCTACGCACATAATACTTTTCGTTTTACTACGCTATTCGTTAAGTTTCTGTTAGGATCTATTTACATAAAATATATCGTCACTTTTTAAACTCTTCTTGAAATTTGACTGAAGGTTTCTTTGCCTTCTTAATGACTATCTGACTTCCCCGTTGTACCATCTAGGTTACTTACTGTCGCATTGAAGTTTGGATTGGATGTACGTCTTAATTCCTTCTCGTAAAATATGTAAGAAATATTTCAGTGTTCTCTGTATCGGTTGTCAGTGTTTTTGGTTGATTTTAACTTTGGAAACAAATAAAAGTCAGATGGAGCCACGTCTGGAGAGTAGAGTGGCTGCGGGATCACGGAAGTTCCGGTTCTGGCGTAAAACTCTGACACGATCAGGGCCGTGTGAACCGGCTCGTTATCGCGACGCGCGTCATGCCCAATTGTCTGTCAAAATTGTCTGACAGGATCCAAAACTAATGTACACTTCCTCGGCGCGGCTTTCTTCACATCTCTCTAACAGTTAAACGGCGATTTGCCCGCATCGAATCGTTGACCAATTTGTCATGGTTGGGGTCTGTCAAAGTGGTAGGCCACCCCGTTCGCGAATCTTCATCAGTCGAGGTTTTGCCCAATTGAAAACGGCTGCACCGAGCAAAACACTCACTTCGCCTCATAGCTTCATTAAAAAAGGCTTGCGGGATCATTCCAAATGTCGCCGTAGCACTTTTGTCAAGTTTGAAACAAAATTTCACGCACACACGCTGCTCCTCTAGCTCCTTCATTGCTTCACGCGGCGACGAACAGGTACCACTGCTGCTGCGTATCGACTCGACGTAAACAAACGAAACACCTTTTATTTTAGTCGTCAGATGAGTCGCCAGATGGCGCACTGTATCTCGTTTCGATCCGTTGAACGGTTTGCGGAGAATAACATCAGTCCGGTCTCTTTTTGATCACACTTTGCATTAGAAAAAGGTCTCTTTAGCAGTGGTGTTTAAATGTAGTATTACCCCCATCGTACTATGGTAGGAGAGACTATGCTGATAACTTAGAGCGATTAAGTGTAGAACAGTAATATTTATTATGCCATTTTTTCCAAAAACGATAGGCGATCATAATAAAATTACTCGACCGCGGTAGATTCTTGTTCGGGTAAAACTATTCTGCTGTGTGCTCACCCCATGCCACGCATCCTGGAGGTGGCGTGCAGGGTATGTCTAAATAAAAATATTATGAAAAAGTAAGATATCGAGAATGCTGTAGCGCCGTGTTGGTGATTTAACCATTCGTTCTAAGGAGTGTTTTTCGAATATATGAAGGAGTTCTCGGCATGAATCTCTGTTTTGGTAGATTTTCCTACGCAGTACGCGTCCCAATCAATGGACGATAGATCTGTATCACCAGGGATTATAATAATACTGTTTCTATTTTTGTTGCTGAGAGTGGATATTTGGTTGTCGAGCTGGTGGAGAATATATTTATTATAATCTGGTGGTTTATAAAATAAGCACACGAATAGGCTTCTGTCGTTTCTATTGCACCAAACGTTTTCTTTGTCATTTACATCGCATTCATCTCGTTGGCCACTAAGATGTGACTTTACACGAATGAATACTCTTCCGCTCAATCTATTAGACCTGCCCCTTCTGTAAATTGTGAAATTGCTCGGATTAACTTCATTGTTTGCTATTTCCACCATGAGCCAACTTTCCGTTCCAACTACTATGTCTGCGTTTGTACTGACAAAAATATATTCAATATCCGATATTTTGTTTCTAATGCTACGGCAGTTTAATGTTATAATTTTAATTTGGTCAATAACTTTTTGTTTTTCGGTTTTATGTACGCTAACAAAGCTGTTTTGAGACGATTTTTGGTAAACAGAGGGAAAAGAATTACATTCACTCGCATTGCTATCTGTTATGTATTTAGAGGCACCAATTTTATAAAATTTACATGGGTTATATGTTGTTTTATCCAAAGTGTTTGTTTGTTCAATTTTTTTGCGGATTTGAGAGGCATAACCTGATCTAAATTGACTAAAAGCGCTGGATTCTACTTTATTTATCCCAATATATGACCTACGCTCTTGCCTGCCAGCTATTCTAAACCCTCGAAACGTGTTCGTGTAACCTACGCGCTACCAACTTAGATGCCTCGGCACTGTAATGGACTCCGGAGCGATTAAGGGGTACCCGACACGATGGGAGGACAGGCCTCAGATCAACTAAGTCCGCCCCAATTTCCCGACAAAATCCCAATAATCTTTGATTTGAACCCTCTATTCGGCTCCAAATGAGCCTTCCGCGGTCAATACTTCGAAATACTAAAGTTTATTGGGACCTTTAACTCCACCTCATTTCACCTCCGAGTGTATCTCCTTAAAGGAGCGCACGATCTCTTTAGATCCAGGTTCCGAGGCGTCGTTTGTCCCCACAGGGGCCACAATGCGTAGCTTAGAGCAACCTGTACTACTGGCGGCCGCCATATATCTTAAGGGAAAAATGTATAGTAATCCAACCTATGAGGTTTATAGCCGCTCAGCATATGATGTTCACTGTGTTTAGGTTTGACCAATCGTTTAATGTGTAACAAGAAATATTTCCCAGTTCATACAGTGTCTCCTAATTGACAAACAATATTGCTGTTGATAGCACAATCCAAAACTTTCTCCAGCTCGTAATCTGGGATAAAGACGGAAATCTATGGTGCTTATTGCAGATTTAATGTTAATTGTTAATCTGTGCGGTCGCTTCCAAGTTTCTCCTGAATTTCCTGAAGGTGGCGCTAGCGTGGGCTAACATTTACTTGGCTTTTAACATCGAAAAAAAAATATTTATATGTATATATATATATATATATACACTATGATTAATCCATGGCATGCGAACGTATTCATCCGAATTTACCGAATAAAGGCAGTCGGCTTACAATCCTCTGCCAGACGCCTCAGAGGCTGTTCGCATGGTATAGCGTAGATTTACAGGGCCTGATTTCGAATTGGGTGGCGTCCCAAGGAGCAGGGAGGACGTAGGGCCTTCCTTCTCTTCATCCTATCCAAGGAGAGATATCGCTTCTATTCAATTTTTTTCAGAAATGCATTATTGCGGTTTGAAATGAAAACTCCGTCCCTTAGATTGCGCGGCGAAATTCCCGGATGAAATAGTTCCTCGCAGGGATGTTATATAGTATGTCAGCCTATTCGGGGGAAGACGGCCCGCGGCATACACTGCTGTCAAAACGAATGCCGCTCCATAAATTCCGCCAAAAACGTCTTCTCAGGGAAACAAGAATACCTTTGCTATTTTCTCTGACAAATGATTGTCCTTTCTACGAACCAGTGTACACGAGGCATTGGAATATTCCCCGGGCGTACTCTTTGAAGCGCGTGGGATATTAAGTTTCCCTACAAGTCTCTGGCGTACATGGTTCGACTCAAAGGAATTTTCAATATTATTGCATTTATCCTTAACAATGATTTATTATGCTAACTGAGGTTATTTAATACTGAACCGTTAGTAATAATTTTGACTGCTCAATATGAGATATTTGATGCAAATTTGGATATTGACGAAATATATAATCTAATCGCCCTTGTCTGCCATCTGCATACCAAA
Source organism: Hetaerina americana (assembly GCF_022747635.1). NCBI lineage: Eukaryota > Metazoa > Arthropoda > Insecta > Odonata > Calopterygidae > Hetaerina > Hetaerina americana. The sequence continues at coordinate 2,414,002 of NW_027287139.1, read as the reverse complement.
CGGGAATAAATGGAATCCACCTTCAACCAATCCAATACACGAATTACGTTAGTTATGCAAGTTATGCACAAGTTCAACTGCGTTTAGTTACTTAAAAAGATAAAATATACCTTTGATTCTTTACAAATTTGTTAACAAAGTTGAAATGATAAACTTAGTAGCGTATCCAAAATATTAGAGCAGCTAGGCTGGGAATCACTCACGGAGAGAAGGTTAAATTACAGATTGAAGTTCTAGCATGAATTGGAAGGATGTCTCTTTAACAGTGATATTAAAAATCTTTTATTACCCCCATCGTACCACGGTAGGAGAAATCATGTTAAAAAATCAGAGATATTAAGTGTAAAACAAATAGATTTAATATGTCACTTTTCCCACGAACTATAGGGGATCATAATAGCATTTTCGACCGCGGTAAGGTCATGTTCGGTAGAATTATTCTGGTGTGTGTTCACACCCTGCCACACACCCAGGTGGTGGTTTGCAGGGTACATAAAAATAAACTAAAAATAATAAAATAACTATCTCGGGATAAAAATACAGCCGTTAAAATTTGTTGTATCCGGTGTAACTTTATGGAATTTCCATAACATACTGAATTGAAACGAAATTATTGAATTTATAATTCCATACGATTTATTTAAAAACACAACCCAGGTTTCGACGTTGAACGTAATCACAATGTCTGTCGTTGAAATCATCAGTTGAATTAAAACCAAACAAAATTACATTCGACCGAGATCGGTTAGTAATTAAATTGAAATTGCATTCCAAACACTTCATAACTACGTAAGTCGTTTTCAAAACGCTTCATGTCTCCAGTAGATTGACTAAAAGCTTAAGTTTAATTATTAATACGCTATGGATTTTACTTAGGAATGAACGGAAATATTTGAACTTCCCAAGGAGCAATTGGTTCTAAATTTCCAAATGGCTGGACTAAATAAAAGCTATATACAGGTTTGCACCCAAAAGTGGTAGGACTGATTTTCTCTGGCGCAAACGGAGCGGTGGAGGGGGGTCTGCCTGGCAGAGTAAGGTGGAGGGGGCTCTTAGCAACAGACCGACACCAACCTCAGTCCCCTGCGGGCTGTCGTTGAGTGAGGACACCGTTTTTAGTGAAGCAACTTTTTTGTCCGCGTCGGAAAACAAAATGAATCTGAATTTGGAGCAACGTTATTCCGTGAAGTTTTGTGCGAAACTCGGGAAGACGGCTACTGAGACCCTCGATATGATCAAGCAGGCTTATGGGGACACTGCCTTAAGCCATTCCACAGTATTTGAGTGGCACAAGCTGTTTAAAGAGGGTAGGGAGCTCGTTGAAGACGACCATCGCTCCGGACGGCCGTCGACGGCAAGAACCGACACGAATGTGGACAGAGTGAGGACACTGCTGAACACAGATTGACGCTTAACCAGTGAAGAAATTGCAGACCAGTTGGGTCTGTCTGCATCCAACGTCCAACGCATTATTTCACAGGATTTGGCCATGCGCAAGGTGTGCGCCAAGATGGTGCCGAAAATTCTGAATGGCGCACTCGTCGTCAGACAGCTCCTGGCCAAATACGGCGTTGCCACGTCCCACGTCCCGCCCCTTTCTCCCGATCTGGCACCACCGGACTTCTTCTTCTTCCCCCTGATGAAAAGACAGCTCAATGGACGACGTTTTGACTCGATAAAGGCCGTTCAAGAGGCTTCGACGAGGGTCATCAACGGCATCCCCAAAGAAAATTTCCAGCGGGCGTACGGGGAATGGGATCAACGTTATACTAAGTGTGCAGCAGCTCAAGGAGCATACTTTGAAGATTATTAAGTCGATGTAAGTATATCGTCAATAAAATTCTTGTAAAAAAATCAGTCCTACCACTTTTGGGTGCGACCCTGTATACTACAAGATAATCTGTTGGAGTCAACAGCAGTGTGAGCTATTTCTTTTCCAGCCTGCACACCATTGATCTGTTGTGGAATGCGTATTTGAAAAACACCTCTCCCTGAGTGAACGAACATTATACACTTATTAACACAAAATACGACGGAGAAGGAAACTTCCACAATCACTACCACGAGTTGAAGAGATATGTCAAAACGGATTTTTCGCCCGGAAATTTTAAATATCGATTGTCCTCCCTGATCCCTTATCGACCTAACTTTAGGCCAAGCACGAATCTGTAACTATTCCCCTAAATCATTGCGAATTACGCTGAAATTCACAAAAATATTTCGACCCCATCATCTCACTCGGTAATGCTGCTCCAACGCGAGGCTTATCCGTTGTCTTCATGCCGTCATCAATTTTTTTTTATCGCCCATCACATCGACGCACTTAATTCCGCCGGCTCCAATTTTCACGAGTTGGTTCAATCAAGGTTTCTGCCCGACGGAGCAAAATAGAACCTGATTGAGTGTTATTGAAGTCAGGTGAGTGGGATGGAGGAGGGTGGGTTGGTGGGGGGGGGAGAATTTATCGCCCTTTGGGTGGCGTCGCAGCGGAGAAGGGCAGGAGAAGACGGCGGGGACATGGCAGCGGCGCGTTTCATTGTAATCGAAAAAGTGCCGACGACTCCTCCGAGAGTCTGCGGCCGAAACAGCATTGAGCCATCCGCAGACAACCATGTCACCGCGAGGACCAAACGATGATACGCGACTGCGGCGTCACTCTAAGAATTTGCGCGATTACCTCAATATTTCAGTAGGATACCTGTCTCTAATTATTAAAGATGAAATCACAAGCCATTTCAGTCTGCTCTCACAGGAACCTCAGTTATATTGGCATTGCTCAAAAACTTGTTGTTTGCGGTTTAGAATGTTATAAATTTACGGCAGTCGTCTTTTCTTCAATCATTTTATACGAGTATATAGACTTGTAAGCTTGAGAAACAGGATTCTGGCTGTAAATTTAGACTTAGTTAGAAGTCCACAGTGAGATGAGACTCGCCCATCATCAGGCCAGCTTCGCACTCACAATTTCTCCTCAACTTTTCAGACGACCCTTTGGAGAGCCCAGTATTTGCCCAGTATATCTATCAAGTGATTTGGATTAGATTTGGAAATTACATGAAAGGGAGAAAGAAGTAGGCGTGCCGCTTGTCAATCTCCGTGCATGAATGCTGGTTTCGATACTCCGGCTGGCAACGTTACGTGTAGCGGCTTACGGTATCTCCATCCGTATGGCGAATGAAGAAAAACGTTGATGTTAATTAAACTGCCTTCAACCGTATAAAACTAACCACCAGTCTAAAATAGAAGATTGCCGTCAAGATCATCTATATATAGATCGCTCCCTCAACAACATTCAATTTTGCAGCAATTATTTCTCTTGTATTACACAGATTTTATATATTTTATGAATAATTTAAGGTTATAAGTTGGAGTAAATGTATGTACTAATGTGCTGAATTATGCACGTTTCCCATTACAACCATGATTTTATTTCCCTGTAAATTCAAATCGATCTATGATAGGAGATTTACGTAACAGTCAGGAAGCTGCTTGGCACCCTGGGGGAACTCCCCGGGCCGCGCCACGGCTTCATGTAATTCCACGCAAAACTTGATTCCGACGGGTCATGTCATAGTCAGCCATCGTCTGCGACGCTACTAAGGGGACATGATGGACTGGTGAAAACTATTTGTACGGAGTGTGTCTCGAATTGAGAAGTTTTCTCTAAGCTTTAATAAAACTGCATATAACCTCGCAAAAAATCAGAAGAATTTAACGATAATTGCATGCAGATAATCATTATGATGTCCAGCATAGAACGTTTTAATCATCGAACATCCAAAGAGACATTTTGCATTTTACAATTGATCATTCTATTGGTGAAATAAATGCTTAAATATTTTCTAGTGTAAGAGCGATTAAAAATAATTCTGGAAGATAATATTATGTCAGGTATCATAACTGTTAAAAGTCGCAATATATTTCAGCGACGCAAAATGTATAATCTTGCAAAAGGATAAAAAAATTATCATAACAGGGATTTGCTTTATTAAGATTACATTTTTTATATCTTACGTATCATCATGAAAGATAACACGGAAGTTTGATGGTACAACGCGGATATTGGACAAAGCATTGCGACATCAAAGGACATGTCACGCGAAGATGAAAAATATTCGGGATAATATCTCTAGTGACAAAAATAATGACATCACCTATGATTTTAAGATATCTATGGTGAATACCAAAAATGAATTTCGGAAAGCGTTAAGGGAATTCAAAAGGAAAAGTTTAGCGGATAATTTGAAAGAGAATCCGAAAGCATTTTGGTCATACCCCAGAGAAGTTCAAGGGAATAAGTCAACCGGTAATTCACTCAAAAAATGATAGAGGTGAAAGAGTAACCAGCAGTTTGGAAAAGGCTAACTTACTAAATTCCTTCTTTCAAAGCGTCTTCGCCAATACCTCACGAAATGCCTTCAAAAGTTTACCAAACCGGCCGGTGGACCGAGACCCAAAATTGAAATCTCATATAATGGAAAAGAATGTGTGCTGAAAAATATTAAGCCTAATAAATCCTCCGGGCCCGATGAAATATAAGGATCTTGCGTTGGATATTATACATGACCTAGAAGTCATATTTAAAAATCGCTAGTAGAGAGTGCATGGTTCCCAGAGGTTACTACATCACTTACAATATAGAGGGTAGCAAAGTACAAATTAATAAACAACAAATAAACTTGATTATTTTAAAATTATGCCCTTTTAATTCAAAATGAACTAAGGTATCCGCGGTTATCGAGTAATCTCCCTTCGGGTATAATGTTCATAGGTAATAACCGTGAGATTATTTAAGCCCATAATTATTGCAGTTTGGATTCTTTTACTTCTAACCCTTTGGCCCTTTCTTCTGATACTATTATCCAATATATTCTCAAAATGCAAAATATTTCCAAACGGAGACGAATTAATCCATTCCGAATTTTGTATTCCGATTCGGAAAACGGATCCGAAATGATGCCATCCTCTTTATCCCACTACGACCTCAATTCGAATTGTCTTGGCTGAGAATGCTCTCCGTTCGTACCCTATGCCTGCCTTCAATGTCACTGCGCATGGATTAATATGCATGGGAGACAGGATGCGGTCGTTCCCTTAGGGAATTAGCTTGGAGTCACAAATAAGTTCACGAATCATATTCGTAGACTGAAAGAACGTAAACCTTGTTAAGAAGTTATTTCGGTTGAAGTCAAAGGAGTTAACTTGAAAGGAATGCCCTGGATGCGTGGAGGTCTGGACCAATTTCTTCCCTTAAGCCTTCTCAAGTCTTCTTCTTAAGTCCCTCCCACACGCGCGTGGGATTGCACTTTAATCCCTTTATATCGCGCTCTTTGTCGCTCAAGTCTCCTAATTTGGTGTTTTCTCGAGATAAATTGATGTCTACAATCAACTTGGTCCACAAGCTTTAAGATTTGGAAGTGGATGACAGTGGTGTTGATTTTAATAAGAATGAAAGGAAGAGTACACAGAGATGAAGAAGGACTTGATGAAGAGTAGGTTGCTGGATTGTTTGTTTTCAGGAGTAACAAAATATTTATTTGGTAGTTTTGTCCATCTACCTTAACCAGCAGATTACTTACCATATATATATATATATATATATATATATATATATATATATATATATGGTAAGTAATCTGCCGGTAGGTTTTTGGATGGACACAGCTACCAAATAAACATTTTGTGACTCCTAACGAAATTCAAAATCCAGTATCCTACTCTACAACAGATCCCTCTTCATCTCAGAGTACTTTCTTCCTCCCTTCACCCCGTCCAACATCCCTATCCTATTCCTTCCCTTCCCTCGTTTGCCTAACATTCCCCCCTCTATCATAGTCTTCAACACCCCACTGCCGGTCAACACCCCCTTCATCCACTTTTCCTGCCTCCATAGGATTTCTCCCAACAAACCCCTCTCTTCGCCCACCATACCAAGTACTTCCTCATTTGTTTTCTTCTCTGTCCATTTCACCTTCTCCATTCTTCTCTACACCCACATTTCAAAAGCCTCAAATCTACGTCTATCCTCCTGCTTCAATGACCACGTTTCCGCACCGTACATAGCTACACTCCATCTAAAGTTTTTTACGAGTCTTTCCTTAATATCCTTACTCAACGTCCCTGTCATTAACTCACTCCTCCTTGTGAAAGCCTCTTTGCCTAGCGCAATTCTTCTCCTTACGTCCCTACTACTTTGACCGCTTTGGTCCAAAACACAACCGAGATAGGTAAACCGTTCTACATGCTCTAACTTTTGCCCTCCTATTTTAATGTTTAGCTTAGCCTTTTTCTTTCTGGAAAATCGCATAACCTTTGTTTTATTAATATTAATTCTCATTCCATAACTGTCGCACTGAATTTGCTATTCACTCAGCAATGCTTGCAACCCCTTGGCTGACTGACAAACTAAAGCTTGGTCATCAGCAAACCTAACTGATTTTACGAACTCCCCGCCCACTTTCATTCCTACCTCGAGTTCTTCCCATGCCTCTTTAATCATTTCCTCTACATATAGGTTGAACAGCAACGGTGATAATGGGCAACCCTGCCTTACACCTCTTCCTAACACTGCCCATCAGGACTCCCCGTTCCCCACCCGCACCTGATCAATCTGAGACATGTAAAGGTTGCGGATTAGCCTCCTGCCCCTCCAATCTATTCCTATTTTCTTCAATATACTCATTAGGTTTTCCAAATTCACTCTATCAAACGCTTTTTCGAAATCTATGAAACAGGAAAATACCTCCTGGTTGTATTCCATATTCCTCTCGATTAATAATCTCCTTACTGCGGTGGCATCCCCTTCCTAATCCCAAACTGATCATCCCCAAAGTAATCATTTGCCCTACTCTCTACCCTTTTGTTTATGATCCTAAGAACAACTTTAGCTGCGTGGGATATAAAGCTTATTGTCCTGTAGTCCTCACAAGATGTAGCCTTTACCTTTTTCGGAATAGGAACTAAAACTGATCTCACAAAGTCTTCCGGCCAGATTTCTTCCTCATAGATACTTCGAATCAGCCCATACAGCCTCTTCCTCCCACATCTGCCTAAACATTTCAATAGTTCCGCGGGAATGTTATCCACCCCCACGGCCTTATTTAGTTTCATCTCCCTTAATGCCCTTTCTATCTCATCGTCGAGTATGCCTGGACCTAAGCTTTCTTCCTCTATGTCATGCTCCTTTTCTACGTCTAACTTTGTTGGTCTAAGTTCTTTACTATACAGTTCTTCTATATACTCCTTCCATCTCTCTTGGATCTTTCCTGTGTCAACTATTACCTTACCCGCCTTATCTCTAACTGTTAGCATAGATCTTCCTTTCTTACCTCCCGATAAAGATTTAACTTTTCTGTACAGCGCACCAATTTCACCCTTCCTCTGCAAACTTTCCATATCCTTGCACTTCGTCTTCCACCATTCTTCTTTTGCTTTATTTGTTGCCCGCCTCAATTTATTGTTTAACTCTTTGTACTTCATGTTGCCTCTGTATTAACATTCTTCCATTTTTTCCTCTCATCCATCTTTGCAATCATCTCATCCGTGATCTATAGTTTCCTATTCCTTTTCGCATTAACGGTTCCAATTGTGTCTTTTGCGGCTTTCGATAACCCTTTCTTGATACTTTCCCATTTTCCTTCGATAGTACTTAGCTCTTTACCATCCTCCATGATTTCCTCTACAGCCTTTTGGTGCTCCTTCCTTTTTAATCCATTTAATGTTTCTACATTCCATTTTCTAACTCGCCGCCCTTGCCTTATCTTTTTGAAACGGACGCTACATTTCATTAGAACTAAATTGTGGACAGAGTCCGCATCCGCTCCCGGGAAGCTGTGCGAATTTATCACACTGTTCCTAAACCTGTGTCTAACCAGGATATAATTTAGCTGATACCTTTTTGAGTCACCTGGCATTTTCCATGTGTACCTGCGTCTTTTGTGGTGTCTAAACCAAGTGTTGGTGATGACCAGCCCCTGTCTCCTGCAGAACTCAACTGCTCTCTCCCCGCGGTCATTCCTCGTGCCTAAACCGTAGTCCCCCACCTCATCACCATCTCTTCCTTCGCCTAACGTCGTCTTCCAATCCCCTATTTCTATCAAATGTTTCCCTGCAGGAACAGACGCGATTATGTCCTCTAACTAATCGTATATCCTCCGTATGGTTGCTCGGTGGCATGTATACTGAATAATAACCAAGTTCGTCGGTTCTGCTTTTATCTATCTATCTATCTTTTATCTATCTGCAATAATCTATCCGTTACTTGCTCTATGCTGACTACGCTTCTTCCTACCTCTTCATTTAATACTATGGCAACCCCTCGTTGGCTCTCGTCCCTGCCGCTGTATATTATTCTATAATTATCACTCCAGTATTCCCCGCTATCCTTCCATCTCACCTCGCATAGACCTAAAATATCTATATTTCCCCTTCCCATCTCTCGCTTAACATTCTCCAATTTCCCTGTCCTCAACATTGTCATAACATTCCACCTTCCTATTCTAACTAATTTGGTCTTCTTCTCCTGCGCCTTCTGTCACTGCGGGGCTCGGCCCAGTCGACCGTGTGTCGTGCCCGGCAGCGGGGGAGGCAAGGCTTCGGCGGTCGTCATCCCACGAAACCCTTGCAAGGGGGGGGGGGGGAAATATATATATATACATATATATATATATATATATATATTTATATAATTGGGTCAATTTGGATTGATCATTAGAAAACGATTTCTGCAGTAAGACAATCGTGATTATTTAAGAATGATGCATTATAAATGAAAATTTGACGTTTTTGTCCACCCGTCTTGAAAATTATTATCCATTATTTATCGTAACCACTTTGATATTTTTAGCACTATTAAATGCTTTCAAGAATAAAAACCATGGCACACTCATTCTCGGCAGTGGGATACGACTAAAATAGTTTGAATAATAATAGTACGTTTCAATACGTTTTGCTTTTTACCCCCCATCGTTTGTCGCAGCGGTGCTTTGTCGCATCCTGAGACATTGGAGGCTACGAGCGGAAGGGTCAAAATACGTGTAACTTTTATTCGCTTTGGTTAAGAAATTTACACCTCATTACATTAATTGGGATCAAGTTGCTGCATTTACAGCCATTAAAAGCCGGTTAAATATCATGGTTAAGTCGAGTATATAATATCAGTCTGAAACAATTGAATATACTATATTTATAATAACGATGAAAGAAGACACTTTGCCCTTCCTCATAGGATGTTATTATTGCGACCTACGTTTCCTTGCAGCGCAACATCTTCAGGTCCGACCTAAAGATATGACGCTGTAACGAAGACTAGATCGTAATCAAAAAATTCTATGGGGAAAAGCAAAGTATTATCTTTCGTCAGGAAGGATTTTCATCATTTTACGTCTGGAACTCTGTCATTTATAATTACCACGAGTGTAAGAGAGAACAAGCAGGAAAAAAGTGTAAGGGAATGCGAATCTTTTTCGTATGAACTAAACAAAAATAACTTAAAGTTCTCGAAATAGATAACTAAAACACATTTAAAATTGAAGCCAATATTTAAAATATTTATGAATGGTTAATGCATGTCAACAATTCGTCTCCAGAGTGAAGGGATGTCCGTTATTAAATATTCTAACAAGCATTTTTTGACGCATTGCGGCTGCTCATCACGAGAGAAGATCAATCATATCGGCACAGGTGATGGATGGTGTGATTAACAGAAGAAGACTACTTTTGAGCATACCCAGAAAATAATCTGCTCTCAAGCTGACGGTCATCGTTATTAATGAGTTCCGTGGAATATATCAGAAGAGAAATTTTAAACTCGGGAAAATGAAGTAAGAACGTGAGGGGAATTATTTTGGAAATGGAACCTAACGATTTTGGAACCTAGTGTATAATACTAGAGGCAGGTGAGTGTGGAAATGAAGCAGCTCCAAATAAGGAAGATCTGGTGTGTTGGGAGGGAGGGGTGTGTGGAGTGGGGGGAGTTTGTGTGCGTGGAGGGGGGTGTCGGGGGTCGGGAGTGTGTGTGTTTAGAGAGGGGGGTGTTTGTGTGGGTGCCAATAGCTCCAGGGCTCGCGTGGGCACAACCTGTGCTAAGCATCTAGGCCAAATCCGACCGCTGAGCCTCTCAGGTTAAAACCTACTGATTCCTGGGGACACTCGCTCGCCAAATCATTCAACCGGTGACATTTCCTGGCAGCCAGAACGAAATGGGAAAACGCGGATGGACAAGAGACCGGGCTGTCAAATCGGACTACTGGGGAGATGATCCCTGCTACACGCCTATCAGAACGAACAGCGACTTCGCTAAAGCTTCGAATGCGGTGAGGGACGTCAGAGTCATGAACAATCTACTCGTGTCCGATCATGGTCTTTCTCTTGATTTGCTGCGTATGAGGAATGTAATAGACTAAGAGAGATAGAAAGGCCATTCAACCAATAAATTGCGAAACTAATGCAGGCTGTGAGAAATAAGAAAAGGTCTTTCGGCACATGCTTAAAGGGTGGCATCGAATAGAAGAGGAAATTAAACAGGCATATTTTGAGGTTTAGCAGGTTTCCGAAGACTGCAGAAAGAAAATTGAATCCCGTATACGAGGAAATTCAAGTTTGAAGATTACCTTAATAGATTCACTCTGATGGGAAAACAAAGGTCTCGAATTTTATTTAGGTGGGGCAAGGAAAGATCAGACGGAAATCGAGGAAATTAAATATGTTCAAGTACCCACCGGGCTTACACTGCATTACAATCCCAAAGCTTTGTTAAACACGTGTACTATCGGTCAATAAAGCAAAATATCAGCTTTAAAAGATGAGGCTGAAACAATAATGAAGTGAGATTTTCAGCCTGTTCTGAAATGTATATCTTTAAGTTAAAAGACACTCCACCAACGGACGCATAAATTATATGAACAATGGTTTGAAGAAACCATTAGCACCCGAGTTTCAACCTTTCAAATTTTTCCTCTGACTTAAAGAGCTCACTTTCGGTAAGATCCTGTTCCAAATCCGCCAACCTCTTTTATTCCCTCCCAAAGCTCCTTGTGCCGGCATTTCACATTGGTCGTCCTAGGCCTTCATCTATCATTCTCCCCCACCGTTTTCCCTTCAATTATGGTCTTCAAGCAACAGGATATGTCCATTTAGTTTTCCTCGCTCAGCGTAAGTCGAGCTTCTCCATTGGCTTCTCCATTCGCTAACTCCGCGAACCCTGCTTCTTCATTTGTTACTCTGTTTAACGATTTTATTTTCAGCATCATCCTTCAAAACTACATTTACATCTTGTACTATGTTTTCTTTGCCATCCCTATCGTCCACGGGTCAAATCTAAGGAAAAGGAGGAGTCATGTTTTGATTAACCACTTTATTATGTCTATGCCAGTGCTATTTTCTAATAGTTCGCAGTTGCCTCTTCGAATAGATTCCCTCCTTCGCCATTCCTATTCTGCAAACCCCCTCCCCCTTGCTTCCTCCATGGGTAGTGATCCTGTAGCTTAAAGAGCATTCACTTTTTTCAGGGTGCCTTTCCCAAGTCTTACATGGAGATAATCTTCCTTATTTCGGCTGAACATCATTGCTTTAATTCTAATTTTGTTGATTTTATGAAAGCCTTCTTTCAGCACTTTTCCATAGCAACTAGTATATTTGAAAAGTCTTCTTATTCCACCGCAAATTGAGCTGTGAGTAAATCACAGTGTACAAAATATTCGCTGAAATTGTCGTCAGACTGATGAAGCTTTCTAATTTTTCGCCCTTATTTCGTTTTTGATTTTAGGATGATTGAATTCTTTCTGAAGTGAATAATAATGTTTCTCCTCTCATACGCATATCATACATCAGGTTATGCCGCATTTGTTGTAATACTATATTCTCACTTTTTCATAAGGCCATTGGGTATATCGCCGATCCAAAGTGCCTTGTTTACCCTCAATAAGCCCATAAGTCTATAAGCCATACGCATAGTGCAGTAGTTGAGCCACTTGTACTTTAAATACCAAGTTTATTTTTCGTCAAAGTTCTTTTTTTCCATGTCGAGGCAGTTGTCCGTTAATTAATTTCAATGTTCTAATTTAAGTACGAATCGTTCTATTGTTATTGTCATTATTAATATTCATATAATTATGTCCGAAATTGGAGCAGAAATAGAAGTGAATAGGGAGTGACAACGGTAGAGGTGAAGTGAATTTTATGAATAAAGGTTAAATTACAATTACACCGATAAATTAAAACTACGTCAACCTCCGAAAATGTCGGAGTAATTTTAAACTATGTATTAATAAATGCACCATTGAAAGCAATCTTACGTGCCAAGTGGTCAGTAAGTGACTAAGGATTCTATGAAGTGGTTTCCGATCTCAAAACTTTGTCAACTCAAAATTGTAAGTACTCATTAATCACATTCAATTTTTTTTTGGAATTCAATGAAATATGAGGAGACGCAAATTTTACCGCACCTCTACTTTCACTGACATTATTTCATTCAAACCCATTTCCCTGGACAATATTTGGAGAATTCTTATCTAATGTCCACAGTCACTAACGACTCACCCATCGCATGGATAAATCTACTGCAACAGGTAGTGGGGGTGGGAAGGCGTATTCCATATTCAACGTTCTCTTCACATTCGATCATATAAAATAATGCGAGTGTGATTTTTATGTCGGTTTTTATGTCATGAGAATAAGCATATAACTCTAAGATAACACATTTCTTTTGTTCCTGCCGATATTTTCCCTAAAAAAGTAGGCGTAGGAAATAAATTCACTGAAAAACACGCGATAACATCGTAGAAAATAGAGAAACCAAAGGCATGATAATATCAACAGAAATAATATTGAAAGGAGTTACCTTAAAATGACCGCATTAAAGTAAAGACGCCGTAAATGTAGGATCAAAAACATTAATTTAGCTACTAAAATCTATTTTAACCATATCCTTGCTTAAGAACGAGTAAATTGGCAATTGTGAATTATTCATGAGAAATGTGGGGCATAGGGCACCACACGAAAATCTCTCGAAAATTGAAACAGAAATTAAGTTCACAGTGCCCTATCCTCGCGAACGTAAAACGTTGCCTCTCTCGTATATTCAAAACGCTCGTTTGGCCGTCAGAACGGACGACCGCCTCTCGGTTTCGACAGGCAGCTCATTCACAGGCGGATACGATTGATAGATTGCGGCGCGAACTCTTCATCCGCATTCTCCGAGTATTTGCAGAATAAGAAAGAGAATTACGATCCCTCAGCAAAAATCGCAAAATGAATAAGTCCCGTGACAAATTCCATTCCGGATGTCAGAAAAAGACGAATGTCTCTAGGGTACCCACGAAACCTCGTTCCCCGCCCATCCACGTTTCCCCCGCGCCGCGTCTCCAAAGCGCCCCTTGGACATCCCATGAGCATTCCCACAATGCCCTTGCCTCCCCACGCCGCCCGAAAGTGCATTTGTGGAACCGCGAGAGTATGGAAACGGCATTCGCTAAGGAGTACGTGGCCGCGTTCGGCCCGAGCGTCTGAGAGAAAAAACACCCTCTGAAGGAAAAAGGGGACTCGTGCACCGTGGGGTGTGAAGGGCGGTGAGGGGGTGAAGGGAGGAGACGGCGGAGGGTTTGGGGAAACTTAAGCGAGATTGTCGGTTTTATGGAGGTGGATGGGAGGGAGGGAGGGTGAGGCGGAGGGGGAAAGGAGGGGCCGGCGAGGAAATGGAAACGGATGCAAAGGGCGGAAAGAGGGTTGCGGGAGGGAGGACGAGCGTCTCCGCCGAGAGGGTGTGGAGGGAGGGAGAGAGAGACTCACTCGCGTGGGCGGGAGGGAACACAAGAGGGCGAGTGAAACGGTTGCGAAACGGCTGGAAATGTGAACATGCCCGAGAGAGACCTACGTGCCTCTTAAACGCTCGCTCGTTCTCCCGTCGGAGCTAGCCGTGAGAGGGGACTTCGAAGACATTCAAATCCAAACCCGTGCGAGGCACATTTTCAGTTCGGTGAGGATTATCGCTCCGAGTCGACGGCGCTACAGTCTGCTCTCACTCTCTGCCCAAGGGACAGCATTCACTCACGATCGACGCCTGGCTCAAAGCAACACACTCGAGAGTTTCAATCGCAATCGATAACTGGGGCCATGAGGAGAGCATGTAATCACGCTATACTATACAAATAAGGCGTGAATTGAAAGGTGTTGATAAGCTCGCACTTTCGCTCGCATTTTTGCGCGGGATGCTTTAAAATATGAAAAGTATTCGGGGTCACCATAGTGATGCCACTGGTTAAAAAGGAATATTTTTTGGGAATATATACCCTTCTCACGAGCCAGGAATGACAGTTTTGTGTAAACTTACGATGATTGAAATGACGCGTTGTATGATAAATATTTTATTCTACATGCTTAAGAAAATATTGCTTTCCTTCCCTGAACGTGTCGTGTATTTCAAGGAGTTGTTGTCGGGTCCCGTTTGGGGCGTTAAGGGAACAAGGCGAGAGTGACTTGAGATCTTGAGGGAAAGGCGGAGGCGGTTGATAACCAATTTTTCATCTTTCCATTAGGTGTGCTTTTGAAGCTACAAATCTTTAAAATGCATTTTCGGCCTATCCTTTTAGTTTTCCAATACTTTGGTATTTCTCCCATCATCTTCCTACCACCGGAGAGTATCTAAATATTGGTGTAATTGCATTATATTTAAATTAAATAAGTGTACTGTTAATTGCAGAGCAATGATTAGTTTACCTATAAAATTTAACAGCCAGGTATTAAGGATATAGAGCGGTACCAATAAACAGGCGGGGCAATGTTTGGGCAACCATTGAAAGGTCACATGAATGTGGTTCGGTAAGGGAGTGGCAGAATTCCAGGGATAGATTCCCAAGGGTTATGCGTGGCCTACGACCGTTGGACCACTTGGACTGGCAGTCTTCGTCGCTTGCGGTCGCCAACACAGACGTTGATGCTGGATTCACAAAGGGAGAGATCCATGTGGGCGTGCGCGGCCAGATGACGCGTGGAGACTCCTCTTTTCCCTCCATTTCCTCAAAACTCCTCGCCAGGGCCATTTCCTTTTTTTATTCTCCACTGATCTAGTCGTAAATACAACTTTTAGAGAGAAAACGAGCATCCTGTGATTCCAGCATCGCGTCCTTTCTTACTTGCCTGAACGACTCCGCCGGATCTTCCGATTCTTTTCGAAAACGTAACACAAATTTTAACTACGTACCAATGGAATAATCAACTTTTGACGTTCCAGAAAAAAATCAGTCGTCGAGTATTTATATTTCGTAACATAAGATTTACCATTAATGACGTGTTTCTGCCAAAAAAATCGTGTCGCCCTGTCTTTTTACAACAGTTTTTTTAACATTCACCACGAAGACACTATATTAACGTAAGAATAACATTAAATGCATCTCTACTGCCAAAATAATACGTCTTTAGACTTTGGCCTTTCAATATTTGGATATACTATATTCATGATTCCCACTGATATCGGAACAAAACCTCGCCATAACTATCTCCGATACAAGATGTTGGCAACGTAAATTCATTCTTTAAACCAAACATTTTCAAATCCCACAGAAAATCTTACACGAAATAATTTCTTGAATGGTATTTTTCATAAGTTGGAAGAATGACGGAATTTTTCCTTCTTCATAAGTCCAGATTTTATGTATTACTAGAACACCATTAATGTGAACTAAGGGCCACTAGGCTAACATACACTTTGATGGCTTCCCTTCAATATTTTAATGTGTCAATTAAATATATTAGAAATAATTTAGAGGTAAATTTAGATATAATGAGATTCCCTTGCACAGTAAAAACTTTGCAGAAAGAAAAAGCAGCAAGAATTACAGACTTAAATGGAAATTCAAAAGAAACGGGAACACTGCAAATCACTTTAAAATCTTCAGACTCCCTCTTTTTAAAAACTCACGAGAGAAGGACAGAATTCGTTTAAAGCGCCACTTAGCATGAATAACGAGGGGAATTTCGTTTAACCTAAATATCTATTTAAACGAAACTTTGTGTGCAGGATATAGCTTGCATAGGATAGCAAAACATTATTCATATTGAATAAATTGTGAATGCCTTAATATTAATTGCCTCACTAAGCCTTGTCTGTAGTGTATAAAATGTTCTCGTTGATATCAATTGTTTCATTTAATATACAAAAGAGAATAGCGAATACATCAATGTCCAGATATCTCCTCGCCATTTACTCCTATACCGACACAGATGTGGGATAAAGTGTCTTTGTGGCAAGCAGCACATAAAGAGACAGAGGATATCTCAAATGCTCCGGGTGGAACTGAAGTAATAAATGACTTCACGAGCTGATCGAATCGATCGCCATTGTTTTTATCCCACCACAGGGCGGAACTCTGATTTCATCATAAGCAAACCCCTTTCAAATATCGACTCGAGCGCATGAGAACATATTTGCAACTAAGCACTTTGATGACTCGATTGCTTTCCTACGCGACAACGAAAGGCACCGTATGCCTACCTATTAGCATGTCTGGATCTCTTGAAATTAATTTAGAAATGATTAGAGAAGATATGGGAAAAATTAAGCGTTTCTCCTCAAAAGAAAACTCATTTCCTTTACAGAGTTTAATTTAAGTCATCAAACGAATAAAAAAAGCTGAATCTGTAATATTTTTTTTCGACAAATGTCTTGAGACTGACTCAGATTGAAGACTCTCTTCACACTGGCGATGAAAAGAAACCCACGCAAACTGCAGCTTTACGTATGTCATCGATTCAAGAATTTAACGAAATAAAACTCTTGGAAAAGTTTGAGTTCCGACGTCCATTAGTGATACATAGCCTGTGGAATACTATGTACACGAAGAGAGATTGAGTTTCGCCTCCGTACGCTCACATAAAAGACCTACCCATGCGCACCGGGAGCAGGGGAGAAGGTTGTGGTCCCTTGGGCGCAGAGGCAGATGCAGGCGGATGGATGAACTGGCTTTCCGTGAGGGAGGAGACTTGGTGGTGCGTGCGAGAGAGATCTTCGTGGAGGCGGGAGTGGAAAATCGGAAGGCGCGGGAGTAAGTTATTGGTGGGGAGAGATTGGCAAAGCATAGACGTGTAACAACGATGAGCTAAAGGTGACGATCTTGAACGGAGGAACATCATTGAAAGAGTGAGCGGGGAGAGAAGGTTGCACGAGTTGAACCTCTCACTAAAGAGCATAAATTAAACGAATTGGCAGCAAGTGAGGTCGCGAAACAGAAATGGCGTCCTAGATAACTATTTATTTTTTTAACTTCAGTCGCCCAAAAATCCTAAAACTGATATGTGAGTTAAAAACGATATCGTTTTGCTTGGTCTCTTCATGTTTTGGTTGAAATGAATGTGGGATGAAGGGGAAATGTGCGTAATGTATTCCAATGTGGAAAATAAATGCATCGCTCCCGAGGCCACTTTTGTGGAATGAGAAAGTATTTCAGAGTAAAATCCTGGTCATTAATTTTTGCGCTTGACGAGGCTGCATTTTGAGATTCGCCCTTAAGATTATATTTTTAGATTAAAGGGAAGCATTTCTTAGGGCATTGCATTTCCGAATCAAATGTGAAAATAAGAGGACATCAAAAAACGTTGTAGCTTTCACGACCTTAACGTATCAATGCTGGAGAAATAATGCAAGTAGGCTTGACTCGTCACCTCTACGAATATGTATAGCAGATGTGAGGGCAGATGAAGGAGCGAAAGAATTATAAACTCTGTTCGCCGATTCGGCAAGTGCACAATGTCTGGCCTGCGAATGGGAAAAAGCAGCATTTCGCATTTCATACATATTTATATGGTTCGTGTCATTTGGTTGACATGCGTCATTCTTCTCAACACCAGTTCAGTCAAACGACCTTTCGTTTGTTTTTACGGTATAACTCCATTTCCTTTTCCTCAATATGTATTTGCTTATATGGGACCACGTAGAATTTGAACAGGACCCTGAGAGTGAGCGCGGAATTATTTCCGCGTCCGGAGAAAAAACGCGGCGTCAAGTAAAGAAGTCACATGACGATATACTAAATTTACTTTTTTGAAGCCCTGTATAGAATGCTTCAGTACTGATATCTAGGCTAAGGTATCCTGTAGGCGAGAGAAAAATCCTGACGATTAGAATTAAACCGAAGGATTGAAGGACGGCGGATGGCTGACAGCTTTGTAAGTTGCGTGCCTCGTAATCAGCATATTATTCTCTAGTGATAACAATCAAGGTTCTATAAATTCTTCTATAGATCAGTTTGCCTAGTCACTTTACGGTAATAACTGAAATCCAATTCACTGTATTTTAAAGCGAGGGTATTTCAAACCTTAAATTGAGATAACCATGCCTTAATTAGTTTGACTCAATTCACTCCAACCTTGAGAGCGCTATTTAAATGTAAAAACGCTAACTTAGAAACTTCCCTATAGCTGAAAATGTCACCGTAAATGCAATCCACTAATAGTCTAAAGCGACTGACTATTAGCGAGTAGAGTTTGTACTGCAAGGCGAGACACGAGAAAAAATACTCATTTCAAAATAATATGGCGTTAACTCGGTCTTGATAATATTCATTTATGCATATCACTTGAACCATTAAAAACTTTACCATTACTACCCTGATCATCAGGATTTTTCTAAACTGAACATAAGTAATTAAATTTCAAATAACTGCAGGAAACACCGCGATAGTTACTTTAGCGGAGTCATCGCCTGATGAGCATCGCGAAGCGAGAATTCCACAGCGTTTTCTCTCCAAATTGATCAAAGTCTTCTCATCAAATACCCGTCACTCATTTATTCTTGCAACGGAAAACGTTCACTTCAGTTTCAAAAATCGTTTCCATAACTCTACTCCGTTTCAATTAAGTCATCAATTCATTAACATGAAATTGCTGGAAAGGAAATCAGTGCAATCCATTAAATAGACTTCTATATCCTAATCCTTTTTAAAACACCGGCGTAAGCCAATCGTCCAGAAATTTTGAAAGACGCTTCCGTTGGCAATCATGAGCAACCGCAAACTCTGGAGGCAGCAGAATTTCGAGGGTGAAAAGGCGAGCAGCGTGAGTCGCGTGTTTGTTGAGTGGTGGATGGAGACGAGATGATGACGTTGACAGAAGGTGTCGCATGCCAATGGTGGGCGGAGGAAGTCGAGGGGACGGGGTTTGTATTCCGATGCAATCGAATCGGAATACAAACGAGGAAACTAGGAATGCAGCAAATTAATTTACGGTCGGAAAATAGAAATATCACATGTACGCTCCAGGAATCGTGACTGTAGGATCACGAACGAAGCAAATAAGTTCATGCCTAAAAAAAGCAGCTACTCTAATGAGTGTAATGCATTGAAACGCGGTATGCCATCGCCATGCTTGTTAATGACCTTTTTTACACACACCCACAAAACACACAAACACACACCCACACACATACACACCACACACGCACAAAAAAACACACACATTCCACACACAAATACACTCCTTGTCCATTTCCTATTCGTCCCTTACCTCTCCTCCCCTTGCCATCTCCCACGCATCCTCTCCGCTTTTCCCCCGAGAACGGCATTCTGATGATGCAGACCGTGGCGTCGAAACCTCAAAACTACATATGTGAGTGTTTTTGTCTTTCTTTGTATTTTTGTGTTTTAAAAATTGCTCTCTCTCTCCATATATATATATATATATATATATATATATATATATATATATATATATATATATATATATATATATACGAGCGGGACAGTAATGGGCTGACACAATATAACACAATTCTTTTAAATGTGTCTATTCTTTTATATTTGTGTTATATTGTGTCAGCCCATTTTATTATATATATATATATATATATATATATATATATATATATATATATATATATATATATATATATATGTGTGTGTGTGTGTGTATATATATGTATATATATGTTATATATGTGTGTGTATATATCTATATAATATATATATATGCATATGTATTTAACATAAAAACACAAAGAAAGACAAAAACACTCACACATGTAGTTTTGACGTATCGACGCCACGGTCGTCATCATCAGAATGCCGTTCTCGGGGGAAAGGCGAAGATGATGTGTGGGAGAAGGCAAGGGGAGGAGAGGTAAGGGACGAATAGGAAATGGACAAGGAGGGGATATGTAAGCGGCTTTTGGATGTATTCAGTGGGCTTGGTTCAGCCCGGGCGGTTTAAATGACTGGGTCACCCAGATAAGAGCCATCTCGCGGGTTCTCACCTCTATTATACTAGCAGATTTGGGAAGGGTTTCAATCAACGACACGGAGAAGCAGTTATTAAAGAGATTGACTGTGGTAAGCAGTGTGAGTAGGGATGGGATAATTAAGGAAGATGGGAGATTTGGTGGAATATCGGTGGTTATTCATGCGGAGGGAGAGTGCGGTCGTGCATTCACCCACGTAGAAGGCAGGGCAGAAGTTACAGGAGATGTGGTACATAATATTTTTTGAGGTGCAGGTGGCGTCGGGTTGGGAGTTGGTACTAAGTGAGGGGGAGGGTCTTAGAATATGGCAGCATATGCAAAGTGGGCGGTAGCCAGGTGCGGATAGGTGCGGGGGAGAGACGGGGGTGCTCGCAGTGGGTTTTGTCGACTTGAAGATGTCTCGCAAGTTCGACGGGCGTTTAAAAGAAACGGAGGGACAAGGTGGGAATAAAAGTGATGTGGACTGACTGTTATTAATAATTGGGTAGAAGTCACGGATTAAATGTTTAATTTTGTGTACTCCGGGGAAGAAAGTGGTGATAAGATTAGGGCATTTAAGCGGATAGGTTTGGGGAGAGGATTGTATGTATTGGGTTAACGGTTTAAAAATTTTACTACTCTGAAGTTTTTCAGAGTACCCACATTTTCTGAGAGAGTCTATGTATTTCTGAGAGAGAGAGAGAGAGAGCTGGTCTATGTATTTCTGTTGGGAGGGGGTGATTTTGCAGAGGCGGAAGTCACGGGCTTACAGTGAGCAGGGGATGTAGCGTTTTGTATGTGATGGGTGACAGCTATCGAGATGAAGTTATTGTTGGTAGTTGGGCGGCTTAATGTGGACTGAGGTGTTAAACTTATTGTTCTGGAAGTTAATTTCGATATCCTTGGAAAGTAAAATTCGAATCAGATATAGAAGCAGGGGAATATACCGAGAAGGAGGATTTGAGAGAGGAAATGAAGGAGGATTAAGGTTCGCGTCCGTGGGACCAAAGGAAGAAAATATCACCAGTATAGCGGACCCAGAGGAGCGGTTTAAGAGTTTATTGGTGAAGAAAGGTATGTTTGAGTTATCCCATAAAAAGGATGACGTATGCAGGAAGTGATAAGTGGATGTAGGAAGAGGTAAGTTTTGAGAGATTCTACGCCTTCTTAGTGGGGAATGGAGGTGTAGAGGGATGTAACGTCTATTGTGGCCATGAGAATAGTCGCGTAATGAGGATTTGGAATTGAGCCTAAACGTTCCAGAAACGTTCCCGCTGTTCCCTCGAGAACGCCATTCTGATAATGACGGTCATACCGTCGAAACGTCGAAACGACATACTTATTTTAGTGTCTCAATGTGTTTCAATGTTTTAAAAATCTAAAGCAGTGTGTGTGTGCATATATATATGCAAACACACACACAAATATATATATATATTATTTATATATATATATATATATATATATATATATATATATATATATATATATATATATATACACGGGCGTGGTGCTTAAATCCGGACAAGCACGTGTTTCCTCGAATGAGATTTACTCGCCGGGTTAGCGAAGCCTTCCCCAGACTTCTCCGAAGCATTACATGGCTAAATTACAGCATGTGATTATAGCATTACTGAATTACATTTATTATAAAATTATGTTTTTTATTAGATTCACGGGCACAACGTTTTATGAAGAGAGTAATGTAAAGCTTTTCCACTGGGACGACAAATGCCTCAATTGCCAAGGTGATTATGTCGAAAAGTAAACAAGTGAACATAATTTTTATTGATAAAATAATTTTTTAATGTTTACTTGTCTTTTTTATGGCCCATAGGAGGTTTGAAAAAACCTCTCTCGTACATATATTTATAATGTACTCACATATATACATATACTAGGTTACATATTATAAATAAGATTTTTTTTAAATTCAAAACTTACTGAAGGCTAATTTCGGTGGTCCCAGTTACCTTCACCAGTATACGAGAACTATACATGTATTGTTGCATACATATAAATATATTCACATATATATAATATATAATTTGTAAAATTTAATGCCTCTTTGGTCTAAGCTCTATTAGCACATTTCCGTTGAACAATACGCCAA
The DNA here is from genome assembly GCF_022747635.1 of Hetaerina americana. NCBI lineage: Eukaryota > Metazoa > Arthropoda > Insecta > Odonata > Calopterygidae > Hetaerina > Hetaerina americana. The sequence goes on along the minus strand of NW_027287139.1, from coordinate 2,391,689 downwards.
AGTGCGTCAGCGTATGTCAGGACTGTGACTCCTGACGTACGCTGACGCTGAGTGATTGTTCGGACAAATTTCTTTATGGAGGTCGATCGGTATTGATCACACACACACGGTGATTGCATCTGTTCCGACAGCGGCCGGTTCTCCTCGGAGAGGAAGGGGGGGGGTCGCAATCGGAGACACTGGGAGCCGCATGGGTTCTCTGCTTGTGTTCTCCGTCATTACTCCCGCGGGCTACCCTCGCTTCCTGTGCTGCTCAGGATTCTTTTCACTGGGGGGTCTCTCCCTTACCTACCACCCACCTCTCCCCCCTCTCCCCCCCTCACCCCCTTCTCTCTCTCTTCCCCATTTATTCCACTATCATCACGCTGTATCCTTAATCCCACCGGCGGGAACCCTGATTCACTCGGGATTTGCAGGTTCCAACCTTAAAGTTTCCACGCAACGCCAAACCCACTGGGTTCTTCGCATCTAAAGAAGCCTTATTCCCGATGGCCTCATCATCTACTCAACCTTATCTGGCATCCTTCCGCATATTCACATCCATTACCACGTCTTCATTCGCCGGAAATAACTTGGGCTCACCAGTCTCATCTTAGTGCACGCATCGTTACACGAAAACCAACCCTTGGTAGTTAATTTAATTTCCAGATTCAGGCCTGTACGAATTGCAGCCGGAGATCTCATTCCCTAAATATACATGCACATGACCCCAAGCTTTAAAACCGCACATGAAATGAAAAAATATGTAACATTATAAGAGCAATACTCCCTCCATACTCTGTGCTAATATTATTTAAACATAGAGAAGGAGCTTTAAAGTCTTGAAAATACGGAGTTAATCATTATTTGCGATAAATGGCCCATTGACGGTTTAAATTATTCATAGTTTAAACCATCAATGGGCCATTTTAATTAAATGGGCCATAAATTAATTAATTAAGCTGAGTTATTTCCTGGTAGCTGTATAGAAAGTGTCTGGTGCTCAGTAAAAATACCCAGTGCGAAAAGAATATATAGTATATCTGTGCGTATTATAGACCACCCCATGCTGGCGTTAACTCAATACTAGATCTAGAAATTCAGATAAAAAGCTTTACATCCCACAACAATGAGCATAGATTAATAATCGTAGGCGATTTTAATGTTCCCACAGTAGATTGGGATTCCTACAATTTTATATATGGAGGCAAAGACAAGGATTTATGCGAGTCCCTCTTATTGACGCTCACCTCATATTCCCTACATCAATTAGTCACTTCACCAACAAGGGGAAAGAACATCCTTGATCTATTAGCTCCTCCCATCCTTGATCTACGGTCTTGAATGTAACAGTTACTGATGGAATCAGTGATCACAAGGCTGTAAACGCTAAAATTTCCCTAAGCGTAGAAAAAATTAACAAACCTAAGATAAAAATGTATTTATTCAGTAAAGCTGACTATGATGGCTTAAAATCTGAGTTAAACTGTTCCTTTCTTAGATTTGACGAATTAAGCAAAACCAGGAGTGTCGAGGATACCTTGGAATAATTTTCTTCGATAACACGTCCAACAATATAGAGATTCATTCTTAGTAAATATATACGAGAGACTAAGAAACCACGTTGGTACAACTCTGAAGTTCGGAAATCTATCTACTAAGACGGCAAAGGGCGTGCCATGCCAGAATGAAAAACGCGGTTAAAGATTCCTCCCCTGATGAAATCAACGACATCATACAGAATTACAAAGCATCTAGGTCCACTGCCAAGAAGGCCTTTCGAAAGGCATCAGCGTAATTCAAGAGGAAAAAATTAGGTGAACACTTAAACAATAACCCAAAGATGTTTTGGTCCTACGTCAGGGAAGTGCAGGGAAAAAAGCCCACCGTAAACTCATTGAACCACGAAAAGGGGGATAAAGTAACAAGTAGTTCAGATAAAGCCAACATATTAAAATCGTTTTTCCACAGTTTTTTCAATACAAGCTCCCAGAATATACCAGAGAACCTTCCGAAAACATTTCTGCAGCCAATGCATGTAATCGACTTTTCCTCCCGCGGAATAGAGTTACTCCTTAAAAACATCGACCTCAACAAATCTCCGGGATCTGATGAGATACCTGCTTGCGTGTTTAAAGAACTGCCGTCTGAAATTGCCCCTTATCTGAATATAATATTTAAGAAATCATTAGCAGAAGAAAGCGTGCCAAGCGGCTGGAAGATAACTTCTTAAACGCCCATATTTAAAAACGGAGACCGGGAGGACCCCAGTAATTATAGGCCAATAACGCTCACCTCCATATTCTGTAAGATTCATGAACACATCATTGTTAGTTCCTTAATAGATATCGATATCTTGTTCTTCTCTGGTAAATGTTATTTTAGTTTTTATAAATATTGATCTAATTCCTAACCTGTATCCTAAATACAAATTAAAAAAATAACATTGAAATTAAACAAAAATAAATCTAAAACTAAAATAGCAAATAAAAAATTTTGAAATAGAGCAGTTCAAAATAATGTTAAGAAAAATTTAATAGGGGATGAAACTGAACTCTTGAAAATCTGTAAGTGTAAGGACTATTCAGCGCACTTCTCAACTATATGAATAATACGTTTCATGTTTACATGCATTTGAATGTTTCTGTTACAAAACATGCATGCGATACATGATGTATTATGTTTCTGTTGTGTTCTGGAAGCAAAATATTTGTGTAAAGTGTCTGTAGGTGAAAATCGAATCCAAATTCGTGGGAGAAACGGGTTCAGGAACCAAGGAAAACACAGAAAAAACTGCATAAAATATTGAAAGCCGCCACAATGTAACTTTGAGGGCTCTTCAAATTAATGTCACATGTGAAAGAAAGCTCCAAACATCAACTGAATTAGCTAATAAAATAATAGGGGAAAACAATGAAGATGAAAGGCATCCGACGGATTTTGGAAATAGATATTGGAAAACAAAATGATACGGAAAGAGGAGAGTAAAGGTGGAAAACAACTAAAACTGAACTGATCAACTTATGAGAAAGTAGAAGTTACAAATAAATCCTAGGCGTCACTGATTTCGGGGGAGAGACAGGAATAACTCGAAAAGAAGATAAACTATAAGAACTCTATTTGTGAAGAACGGTCGCAACATAAAATGCTATGCATGTAGAAATATAAATGAGATTGGCCAGAACGCGGTAAAGCCAAGAATGAGCGAATGAATAATTGCTGTGAGGGACTGCGTAATAAACTCGGGGAAGGAGAAAGTGCAGTAATAATATATAAATGAGGGAAAACACAATGAGGAAAATGATACAAATTGGAATTAAACGATAGAAAAACGTACATACTCTAATCGATAGAAGAATAGCTAGCGGGTGAAAGGAATGGGAGCAACAACTTCGCCATGAAAAGATAATATACACGCGAAATAGTTGAAGGCATTAAACTCTGGAAAATAAAATAAATGAGAAAACATGATGAGAGCAGAGAGAAATCTTGGCCGAAATGAAAGATAAAACGTAAATAGGGCTCCATGTGATCTCCCTTCGGGCGCTTTTTAATTTTAGGGTCAAGACTTTTAGCCAACCTGCACAAAACATAATGTGCGCATTCTCAACTTGTAAAATACTGGCGGACTAACATCAGAAAGTTACAGAACCGATTGCAAAAAGAAAGTGTAAAACAAATATGAACATCGTCTGATCATCAACAAGACGACAAATGTATCTAAAATGTTGACAACCATTATCTACAAAAGATTGGAATGCAAATCAGGTGGACTTTGATGAAGGAAAGTTTATATATGTATAAGGACGATAAAAATTAGAAAAAAAGACGATGTTTTCACACCTATACTTTTTAAGTAAGGGTTGGGGAGGCAGAGACGTAAGCGACGGAAGAGTCCCTTGGAACATAACCCATCTAACAAAACGAAAAGTTTCGGTCGAATCACGAAGTATTATTCTGAACCAGAGTTGCCTCTTCATCAACACATATATAATTGTACTTTGACCTGAGAAATGGAGGGTGACTGTGGCATAGTAAAGGAGATTAAAGGCAATGGAAACGCGGCGAAATGAGAGATTGATAGAGATGAAACGGAAGAACAGAGTGAATGACGACCGATGTTTCTGTTTTAGAGTGCACTATGTCAGAATTTTGAGGAGACACAAAAGCCAGGATATGTTTCTGACGACCAACCAGGAGGAGAATCCATGGGGATGGGTGTAGAAATTAGCAAAAGATTAACTGAACTCCCTCCTCCCTTACTTCTCAATCGGAAACCAACAGTTCAGCTCCCAGATGAAACAATTAAAAATCTACTAAAATCTCTTGTGCCTAGTGGCATGACTGGAAACAGAAGTGAATTTTAGCAAGGGCTATAATGAAAATCGTTGAAGGACATAAAGGACCAGCTAAAGAGATGATCAAAGCACAAGTAATAGAGCTGCAACACACCAGTAGTGGACCAAGGGATAATCAATGGGGCAAGTGAGGTTTGGATTGCAGTAATTGAGACACTAATCTTTGGCATCCTCGCCCGCCTCAGTTTTCCGTATCCTCGGATACTTGTCTGAGAAATGAAGAACCAGACAGCTTCTAACGCACGGGAGAAATAAAAATCTACTGCAGATCCTAAATCATTCCCTACGCTCAAATATCCCCGTCACCAGGCAGAGCATTTGAGACAGCAATTAAAGGTGAAATAGACGAAGCAGTTGGCAAAGAAACATAGTGCCATCCGGATCAATTTGGAACTAAGAGAATAGAAGTGGCTGTGCGCAATCCGCGGCCAAAATCTTGCTTATATGAATAAATAAACATTGCAACAGTGCGTCATTACTAAAAGTATTGAGTTTGAAGCAGCTTCTGATTACAATTGGTGGCGGGCATATATCGCAGAATTGAAGAATTATAACATCGAGGGTAATGCCGAAGTTTTGATAAGATGTTACTTAACCTACGGAAAACAAAAAATTGAATGAAAAATCTGACGCGGCAAAATGAAATTTCTAAAAGAGCGCCAGGAACGCCTATCCTGAGACCACTTGACGTAACTTTCACTTGAGCAGCTTGAGTGAGCTAGTTTCAACTGTCCCGACTCGGCCTCAATGGCGGAATTGAATCACTGTGGTATTCAATGACAAGAGCATTTAAGCAACATCTTTGGCGAAACTCAAGTTTCCTCCAACTTGCACATTATATAGTATTATGAAAAATGTGAAGATACTTTTCCGTGTTCTGAGGAGGTATTGTAAGATTCATTACATCATTAAGACCATCAGATTGGGAAAAATTAACGGAGGAGTGAAAATACCCATACAGGCTAATGGGAGTGATATTTTGGACGAGGGAATTAATAATAGTAGGATGATCAGAGAGTTAATCAAAGCTCAATCCAGCCGCTTAATGCCCGTAGCCCGGAGCTATCAAAATGCCTCAAAGGAACCCTTTATAATGTAATTACTGGCCTGCCGCCCATTAAATACCTTGAAACCTTGGAAAGGAAGTCAATGATAGAACATGGCCGGAATGTAAAGAAACCTTTCTGGCAGAAGATTACTCCACAAAGACAAATGGAAGAAAAAATGAGGAGAAAATCAATTAAATACACTGGAATAATAGCAACGACACAAGTTAAAGGAGAACGACGAATGAATACTATACGAGGGTCATCCGGAAAGTAGTACCCGTTCGTGCCGCATGAAGTGCTGACGACGCGAGTAGCCGCTGGACGAGGTCAGATAGCTTCAGTGGCTTGTCTGCCTTCTCTGAGCCAAGTTGCGTGACGCTAGCATTGCCTGTGTTGTTTCTGTGATTGTTTACAATGTTTAAAAAAATTGAGAACGCCGCCAGTTGTGAAGTGAGGGCAGTGATTAAATTCCTCAATGCAAGAAACGTTCGCCCGTGTGATATTCATCGCCAATTAAAGGAGGTGTATGGAGACAATGTAATGGACGAGTCGTCTGTTCGGCGGTGGTGTCGCAACTTCAACATGGGGAGGGGGAACACACACGACGATGAGCGTTCGGAGAGACCGTCTGTCATTACAGACCAACTGGTGAGCTCAGTTGACGAATTCGTGAGGAACGATCGGCGCGTCACAATTGATGACATCTGTGAGCATTTTCCCAATGTTTCTCGAACAATTGTTCATGAAATTGTTAAACACCATCTGCATTATGCAAAAATTTGTGCAAGATGGGTCCCTCGCGTATCTCAATGAGCTGGCGGCGAAGGACTATGCAGCAGGAATACAGAAACTTGTCACACGTTATGACAAATGCCTTAATTTGCTTGGAGATTATGTTGAGAAGTAGTTTAAAGTATCCTCTTTCAAATAAAATTTTTTATGTTTGTTAATATTTACTTTTGTGTCTTTATTTCACGAACGGGTACTACTTTCCGGATGACCCTCGTACATAAGGACGAAAGTGATATGCCAAATGGATTGAAATATAAACGAAATCCTCACATGATCGGTGGGAACTGTTGTGTTGTCATAGGAAAAGAATTAGGAATATGAAAACCGACACCTTCGACTCGGTGTTGAATATTTTTCAGAGGTATCTCGATCCCTACTTGAGGTGCTTTGTGGAGGGCACTTTGAGTGAGTACGGCGTCCGTCGGATGGGACGTTAAGCTGCGGACCCCTTGGCGCCTTTCGTAAAGAGTAGGCTAATGCCGACGCCGGGTTTCTCTCCACCCTTCATCCTTTCCTGTCCATCCCCTATGGCGCAAATGACCTTAGCTGTCGGTCGCCTCCCCTAAAAACTACTACTACGGTATATATCCGGACAACTTCATGGATCGAATACTGGAGGAAACATGAGCGAAGGAAAGAGAAGGGACCCAAGGCTTACACTAGGACATCGGCCAACGACCTAAGGGGAATTCCGCGGAAATTCGGTCGAGGCAGATGGCTTGCGAAGAAAATTACTACAGAGTCCAAAGGAGAGGATTCCACTCGATATCTAAGACGACTTAGTGAAGCTAGATCCAGAAGATGAAGCAAAAAATTAAGAAACTTTAAGAAACGTGGATTAAGAAGATAGCAGGATGTAAGATGTAAAGTATGTAACCTAAATCAATTTTTAAAATCGTCAAATAATTTTAAGTAATTAAGTTTTCACGAATAATGAGTAAAATTTAATTTAGGATAAAAGAAATGAGGAGAAATGTTTTCTATTGTTTCCGGCTTCACTTCGGGGAAGTATTTAATATCCATTACTAAAAAAGAAAGAAAGACTTGTACTTTTCCACAGATTTTATTATACGGTACAACGCGTTTCACCGTATAATAAAATCTGTGGAAAAATACGAGTCTTTCTTTCTTTTTAGTAAGGAGAAATTTTTTTCTGGGCAATATGGGGGTAAGATTAACTATGAGCCCCTAATTAAAAAAATAAATGACTGAAATGTATATAAATCCTCTAGTTGAGGTCATGAGGACATATGCGACATTTTTTGGACGTATTTGTAGTTGCGGTTACCCCTGGAATCCAGATAAGCCACCCTAAGGGGTGGCTTATCCCAGGAGTCGAATCGCTATGCGAACTGCTCACCACCGTCTAATGGCAATCGACCGCTCACTTTGCTTTTCTCAAATTTGATATACTCCGCTTTATTTCAGAGCCCTGAGATATTTTTTGTCGATTTTATTTTCTTCGGAATCCTTTTCTTCATTAGATTTATCGCTCTTTAGTTGCATCAGGGTCCAATCTTCGTTTCCTCAGACCTCCACTTCAATAAACCAATTTTCTCTTGCTTCGTCCCTTCATAGAAGGGAATTACTCCCATCTTTTTCTGAAGCTTTAGCCTCCCATCAACATTTTCCAATGCCTGATGGCTATTTTATTGAACTTCATCTTCCACTTTCTAATATTCCCACCTGGGTGTTTTTATGACGCGTGTGCCTAAACCTTTATTATTTCGTCGAATCCATTGAAGCAGCTTTTAATTAACTCATCTTTGGGCTTTTATGATTCTCGCGTATTTTTGCGTAATACTCGTATCTTGAAGCAGACATTCGTATGCCTTTTAGAACTTTTTACACATCATTCCCTCTACAAACTCGCACATCGTTTCTAGTCGTCGCCGTACTGATAGGCGCGAGTTGTTCTTCTGCAATGAACAATTGATTCTGTGGAACAGGGTTTCCCAAACTTTTTCTGCATTTATTTATTAATTATTTTTAAATATAAAACTATTATAATAAAATATAATCATCAAAAAATGAATATAAAATAAGCATAAAAATGTGTACGAAGCATTTAACGACTTTTATGATTTTAAATTACATATCTCCTTGACATCAAGCGCAATATTGGTAAGTTGTATTCTAATATCTGGTCTGGCGTTCAGCCTATGCTCCTGCGCTTTGACTTCGTTGTAGCATAATTAGAAAATCCCGTTTCCTATGGATAGGTCGTAGAAAAAGAGAGTAAAGCAATGATATTTTTTTTTGATAAATTGGGGTAATCTTCTGACAAACTCGCCCAGAAATAATTTAAATAATGATCTTTGTATTTTGTTTCAAATCCGGAGTCACGAAATTAGTATATCAATTAGATTTTCATAGTTACGTTTAAACCTCCTAGGTCCTTAGCCTCTCACGGAAAATGAATTTCGAACTCAGGAATCGCCCTTAGTAACTTTCGGAAAATATTATAAAAGAGATGATTTCAAGTTACGTCGGGACTCTACAATTGCTCCGGAAACGTCGTAATCTGCTTTTAAATTTAATTCATTCAAACATTCATGCAAGGCAGGAAAACAATCAAAATTATTAGATTCAACTGATGAAATCTAAAATTGTTTTTATCAAAATATGCAATTTTATCTCTTGTATTAAAAGTTGTATATTTTTCCTTGTAGTTATCAGTAAACTTCATTGCACTAGCTGAAAATATCTGCCAGATATGCCAGTTTTATTAATAAAGGCGGATTTCTTAAAACTTCAACAAATTTGCGTACTTGTTTTGGATTATTTTTGTCTTCAGGAAGATAAAAACCTCACTCCGATGTTCATAAAGTCTTAGCAGTGTCTTCCCTCTGGATAGCCATCAAACTTCAGTATATAATGAATGTACTTTGTGTCCAATACCTATTTCATCCCACAAAACTGTAAATAATCTGGATTTCAGTGGTCTTGGTTTTACATACATACTTTATCACTTGTACGGCTTCATCCATAACACTTTTTTAATTTTTGGACATTTTTTAGTCACTAGTGCTTGCCTATGCAAAATACAACGGCTGTTGGTGGCTCTTGTAGCTACTTTCTGGACACAGGATCAAACATCTTTCATCATCTTTCCTGCCATAGCTCGAGCACCTTTTGTATAAATATCAATACTTCTCCCAACCCATTTCTTGATTTGTAATGTCATCATTTTTACAGTTAATTATATTTTTTCCTGTATTTTGTCCATGTAAATATTGACGCATGAGTAAATATTCTTCAAAACTTTTATCATATGGATAGCGAACAGATACTAGTAATGCAGCTAGTCCTGAGACATTTGAAGATTCATCTACTTGCAATGGACGTTCACTGCGAAGTCCAAGACGACGACGAATCAACTATTTTTCTATGCTAGTAGAAATATCTCTGATGCGTCTTGAAAAAAATATTAATTGATAATTGTATTGCATTTATATTTTCAACGGCCTCTTTGTTAATAATTAAATACACTATGTCTCTCGCACATGGCTTAAGGAGTGCTCCCTCAATCGTATGAACATTACCATTAAGTGCAGTACGGTAACTCACGCAAAAAGATGCTTCTGTTGAATTTTCAATTTAGCCATTGTTATTATTTAAAACTTTTATTTTTTTCAGCGAGCCACGTTATCTCTTTAAAAATTCCATATCTTTTCCTTTATGATCACTGTGTACCGTTTTGAAGTGCCAGCGAAGTTTTGCTGGAGCCAAAGAACTGTTTGCGAGTATTTTATGACATAAAACACTCAATCCAACAGGATTCAGGACTCAATCAATTCGTAATAAATAAATATGTATATATATATATACATATATATACATATATATACATATATATACATATATATACATATATATACATATATATACATATATATACATATATATACATATATATACATATATATACATATATATACATATATATACATATATATACATATATATACATATATATATATATACATATATATACATATATATATACATATGTATATAATATATTTGTGGTCGTTTCATTCATCCAGTGTATTTGAGAAGCGGAAGTATGGAGGCGTGTTCTAGTGCTATGTCAACGCGGGTTAAAGAGCGTGCTGTTATCGGCATTTTAACTGCTGAAAAAGTGACTCCTACTGAAATTCATCTTCGTTTAAAGGCTGTTTATGGTGACGGTGTTGTGGATAGGTCTACTGTAAATCGATGGGTGGTAACATTTCGTGGCTGGGAGCATGTAAAAGCTATAACTGTTGATGAAACACGCAGCGGACGATCCAATCCCAGCAACAAACAATAAGCAACGCAAAATCGTCTAATATTTGATTCATAATGACCGGCGAATCACTCAAAAGCGCATCGCAAACCATATTGGAATGTACAAGGAAGATGTGAGCCGTGTTGAAGGCAGCCGAGCGCCAATATTCTTGCAACCTGACAATGCACGTCGTCACACCTCGCGTGCAACTGGAGAGGCTCTGCGAAACCTGAAATTTGAACCGATTCCACACCCTCCTCATTCCCTCGATCTCGCGCCTTAGGATTTTTATATTTTTCCTCAACTCAAGAGACACTTCAGGGGTAATCATTACACCTCGAACGATGAGTTGAAGGCGGCTGTCAAGTCCTGGATTCGAGAAAAGAGTTTTTCATTGACGGAATGAAAAAACTTGCCACACGTTGGGAGAACAGTGTTGGCCTTAACAGTGAATATGTTGAAAAATGAACATATGATTTTGAAACTTAACAATTGTACTTGAATGTACTTTTTGCCCGATCTTGCCATTTGTTTTAGTTTGTGGTCTACAAGCATGTGTGCATTACTTTTCAGCCCACCCTTTTGTGACCCTTGGACGGGTGGTTGGCTCGGAGGCCCTTGCATTAATTGGCATTGGAAACAATCATTATTTACACGGAGCAACGTTTGCTTAAAATACCCACAAATACATTAAGCAGGAAATTTAAAATTACTTTTTATTTATTATTTGGAGTAGATAGTAGCAGACCTATTCAAGAACACCTATTCAAGTTCAGCGGAAAATAGTTTGGGAACCGCCGACCTAGAGTATCCCATCGTCTTTCGACACTGGCCTTTCTTACTTGGACTTCTCGGTGAAGGCTGAAGGGCATTTAACCGACGCAATCAGCGCTCCGCTGCGTCACTATTCACTCACCTCCCCCATTCTTCCTCCAACGCCTCCTGACCAACTCCTCAGTATATTGCTCTGCATCTATCGCTTCGGAAGATGATATGCCCCTTGGCCCTATTTAGCATGTCATTACTCCAACCCGGCTCACTTCCTCGACATTTCCATTTCGAAACTTAGCGATGAGGTCATCTATAGATTCACTACGAACCTCGTTCACTCCATCATAGAAATGAAATATTTGGTACGAGGCGTCTTTAGCATCTGTCCCAATTTATACCATGTGCCAGGATTAATATATCCTCGTATTCGAGGATTCGTAAACGCATCAGTTGGAACTTATCAGCTACTAACTCCACACTCTCTTTCTTCGCTTCACTAAGAGCGGCATTAATGAATTGATCACTAATGGGCGCGTATGCACGATTCAGCAATTTTACAGTTGTACTAAATAATTAAGTCACAGCCTATTGAATAAATTAAGAAATATCTCAAACTGAAAATAAATAAAAAATAATTCATGCTTAAAATTAAGTATCAAGAAATAGCTACGTATTATGGTGAGGTTATTAAATTGTTTCATTATTGGTTTTAATATTGTAAATTATTCCACATTCATAGTATTTCAAAAATATTTATGCACACTCTGGATGAAATCAGGAATGAAATACTTTTGCTAACCCATAATAACAAATATGAAGACTTCACCACCAATCGCTAATAAATTCGCTAGAATAATGATTATATTTCTAAAATTTCATAATACAATTAAATATTAAGATCATTTCTCCGACATCAGCAAATCACAAATTGTAAATCCTGACATCTCAAAAGCGTAAAATATTACACGACTGATTCCAGGAAACTACATTCCAGCCAATGCATTTCCCAGAGGAGATAAATCGTCCTAAAAGCGGCACTTCACCTCCCTCATTGACTGACTCACCCTTCGCATCTCCCGTGGGAGTCGGCGCATGCATTAGCGACGGGGGAACGCCATTACGGACGGCAAAGCCGCCTGTCAAAACCATGCATGCCTTTTATTCCAGGAATGCACAACGGTTTGCGTCACCAAAAACCCGCGCGTGAAACAAATTCAGAATATTTCTCGCTCTGGGTTATGAAAATATTTTCCTCCCTCCCCATTCTTTTTTGAGCCCAGCTTTATCCCCACTCTTCGCCGCCCACCCTTACCAGCACACTTCGGAATGCCCACATCAAGCGTGATATATTTTTTGTTATTTGTTATCCCGTATCCTGTCCACAATCCAACATTACACTTGGTAGTAAATTTACAACCCCTTAATGTGTCGCCCGCCCGCAACTTAATTTGCCCTTGCAATTTTTTAGCATTTGGCCAACCTAATGAATACTCATTTAGTCATCACTCACTAACATCAGTTATTCACGTATTGTGTTACGATAATAACACATATTGCAAATAAATTTGCGTATGGCGCGATATTCGTGAAAAACTGAGAAATAACATTATTCAAGAGAACTGTCCAGAAAGTTACGTTTCGGCCTAACTTGGCGGTGGGTAGTGGTAGAGCCACCATCTTGGTGTCTAAACGTCGCTAAACTCAGTCTACTCATCTTGCTGTGGTAGTGTGTTAGCAGACTGTGATTCTTCTACTTTGCTCACTCTGCGAACTACTAAACTGTGCATTGTGGTAGGAAATCCCGCGAGGTGTGAAGTGCGATTTGTGATTAGGTTTTTACTGGCAAAAAAAAAACACAAGCCAATTAAAATTATCAGGCAACTTAATGAAGTGTACGAAGACGGAATAATGAGTGAAGGCTGAGTGAGGCGTTGGTGCATTCCGTTTCAAAATGGTCACAGTTCCTATGTTCACCCCCAGGATCGCAGTGGTCGTCCTAGTCTCATGGTGACAGATAAACTAACGGTGAAAATCAACGAAAAAATTCGTGAAAATCGCCGATTTACGATTACGGGTCTCTCGCTAGACATAGTCGCTTGCAACACAAGAGCTTCGACAGTGACGCAGATTTACATTCTGGTTACAAACAAGTGGTTAACATTTAAAGCGGCAGATTTCTTCGAAGAAAGGGAAATGAAAAGCTTTTGTATCGAAATGATAAATCCCTTAATTTAAATGGCGGCTATGTAGAAAAAGTATGTGGCTTTCAAATGTATACAATAAAGCTTTGTCGTGTCAATGGGTTAATATTTTATTTCAAAACGTGAGTTCATTTCTGAACAGAACACATAAACCCAAACCGGAACAAATGTTTCAGCGCTTGGGGTCATCATAGAAAAATGGAACGCGGCCCTCATTGGCGGATCCGTCTTTGACGCTTGGGCCAATGCGCTTCTCATTCTCAACGGTGGGCGTCGCATCGCGGGATAGACGAGAGGCATTCGAATTGCAGCGCCACTGTCCGAAGCAGACAACTTGGAACTGTGGCATTCACCGAGTGAGCTGCGAAGACGCCGCATAGCGAAGAGGAGATCCTCAAAATGGCTGTGGAGTTCCATGAGGTGACGATAGCCGCGACACGAAACGTATCTCTGTGGGCCACACACACACATGGCACTGGAAATGTTGAATTCACCAATTAACTCCTCCAGACAAATTTACCGTAGTTGCTGAACAGTTGCGGAAATAAGCCGGGTCCAAACAAGTCAGGATATTCACTTCCTTCTTATTTTAGACTTCTAGTCAGTTTTTGGTTTTGCCGTTCTCAAGATGCCAACCCTTCTTCGCAAATCCTACTCGATACCTCTACTAATGCTTCCAAAATTCAAGGCTTATATACTACCTTGATCAAAAGGTTCCCGGAATTTATTCAGAAAATTAAAAATACAAGTTTATTCATCTAAATCTATATTGTCCCCTTCAAAGTAATCCCCATCGACTGCAACACACTTATGCCAGCGCTTGATCCAATCCTCGAAACATTTTTTATATTCGGTTTTCGGTATGTCCATCAGTGCTTCCTGCGATTTTTCCATTACTTCCTCTCGGCTGCTAAAACGCGTTCCCCGTAATGGTTTTTTAACTCGATTGAACAGAAAAAAGTCACAGGGAGCCAAATCAGGTGAATTCGGTGGCTGTTGGATGGTATTTGTTGCATTTTTCGTCAAAAAATTACGAATAATGATAGCACTGTGCGACGGTGCGTTATCATGGTGCAAAATCCACGAGTTTTCTGCCCACATTTCTGGTCTCTTTCGGCGAATTGCTTCACGCAAACGTCTCATAACGCCCAAATAATACTCTTTGTTTACTGTCTGGCCTTCTGGCAAAAATTCATGATGCACTACACCGTTGTAATCCATGAAAACCGTCAGCATTGCCTTCTTTTTTGACTGAAAACGACGTGGTTTTTTTGGTCTCGGCTCATTTGGTGAACGCCATTCACTTGCCTGATGTCTGGATTGCGTGTCGTACTCATAAACCCACGTCTCGTCTCCAGTAATGATCCTTTTGATGAATGTGGGATCGGATTCAGCCTCGCAAATCATGTCTTTTGCGACGTCAACACGGTCTCTTTTTTGCATGAAATTGAGGTCTTTTGCTGCTACACGACGGAAACCCAAATCATTAACCACAATGTCTTGGGCGGATCCATAGGCAATGTTCAAGTCCTCCGCTATTTCTCTGATGGTTAATTTGCGGTTATTGACCAACATTTCTTTTACTTTATCAATTTTTTCACCGACTTTCGATGTCGATGGTCTGCCACTGCGTTCATCATCTTCGATTGACTCACGACCACTTCTGAACCGCTCGTGCCACTGGTAAACGACCGTTTTTTTTAGAGAATCGTTGCCGAAACACTTTTCCAACATTTCCAACGTCCGTGCGCCACTAAATCCGTTTTTTACGCAAAATTTAATACAAGTTCGTTGTTGCAAATTTCAATCCATTTCTGAAATTGTAAAAAATCGCCAACACACACAGAGATAGATGTACTCTTGGCTACGTAACTTTTGCAAATGTCAAGTTATGACACTAAGATTTAAAGGGAATATCAACAACAGATGTACCAATTTAAAAAAAAAACAGAACTCAAATCGGAACGATGGGAGCGCCACACGGTGGTTATTCCGGGAACTTTTTGATCAAGGTAGTATGTCTCTTTAAGCAATTTTCTTTCAAACTTGAAATTTTCATCTTGATTTCATTATTCATTCCCCTCTATTTGAAGAGATTTCTACAGCAAAGAGTGTCATGCATGTGGAAAAACGTTTATAATTAAAAATTTCAGTTAAAAATGTGTGATAAACGCACCAAACAAACAGATGAACTTCGTGGGTTGAATTATTAATTTCCCAGCGTTACTTTCAAACGCCCCGCCAACATATCAAATCTTCTCAAATCAACCAATCCACTCCTTAAATACCCGCCCCGTCCCGAAACCACTCCCATGCCATGCAATAAAACTAGGTGCAAAACGTGTCTTTGTTCGCTAGTGTGTGTATGTGTGTGTGTGGGTCGCGGTAGTCCAGGGGTAGAGCCTTGGACTACTGACTGGAGGGCCCGGGTACGATTCTCGGGTGAAGAACTCTGGAAACCTGCAGCTCCTCCTATGCTATGTGATTTTTTGGGTACCAGATCTTCCTGGGAAACCATAACCGGCACAGAGAAAGGAATTGGCCCACCTACCCTGATGTGTGAATATCACACGCCGTCGGGCTAAGTACTGGGTGA
This sequence comes from Hetaerina americana, assembly GCF_022747635.1. NCBI lineage: Eukaryota > Metazoa > Arthropoda > Insecta > Odonata > Calopterygidae > Hetaerina > Hetaerina americana. The sequence continues at coordinate 2,375,670 of NW_027287139.1, read as the reverse complement.
ACTCTACAACCACCTACCAAACCGACCTTCGCGTGGATCGCTGTTTATGGTTATGTATAAATAATACATATATATATATATATGTATATATAAAGACATACATATATGTATATATATATATGTATATACATATATCTATAAATATATATATATATATATATTATAAATGTATGTGTGTATATGAGGTGGCAGTCATTACAGGTTTGGAAATGGCACGCCATAAAATATGATGAAGTTTCGCCCCAGTCGGGACGCTTCATTGCCCAATAACAGCAAGAGTGTAAATTGCGGCCCTTGTCCTTTTAGAGCCCATCAGAAGGGATTGGATGATGCAGATGATGACGTTTAATTTTCAAATTAGAAGAGAAAATGACCCATAACGTTACGGAATAGGACTGAATAGGTATTTATTAAATCTGCGCAAATAAACTCTACTGGTTGATAAACTCCAAATTTAGATATCGAGAAACAGAAAATTATTAGGAATCATTTCTAAGTAATTTTTCAAATCACGCATTTCAAGAAAACATTTGTAGTAATGTGCGTTTTTTAACAAGAATTGTTTCCGAATTAGGAATATTCACTCATTTCTTCCGAAGAAAGCGTCCCACTGACATCTCCGACCCATTCCTCTATAGTGCTGTGCTATTTGTCTTCCAAACAGACTGCATCATGGTCACCTCGCAGGAAGGAGAGTACTACTTCAAGGCCCCGGCGGCCGGGCCCGGGGCGAGGGTGCCCGGGGAGTCGACCCCCGTCTGCGGCGTGTACTTCGTCACGGACCCCGAGCGAAGGGTTGAGCTCACCCTCAACTACCTCCGGGTGCCCTGCGACGCGGGAGGCCTCATCTCCGTGAGTCCAGAGCGCTCCACACACCCGCAGTCTTTCACGATATGTTCCATATTTTATCCCACCTGCCGATGGCAGAAGTAGTATGTAGAACGAAAACTCTGTAATGGCTGTATTAATACGGCCAATGTTGTTTTCTTTCCCTAATTAATGCTGAGCATGTAATTATCACCCATTCAATTTTCACCTCATGTTTTTCCAGCCGGAATACTGTGATTAATTGGCTCATAAGTTCAATGTTGGCCCATCAGATTAAGCCGGCATTTCTATAACAATGAAAACTTTTGCACCAGACGAAGATACAAAATGATTTCAACATTTAAGGTCTAAAATTTCCTACACCTTCAATTCGTAATGTTCAACGTCATCTCGGGGGTTTTGCGTTTACCTTCGGATCATCGCGGTGAAATGGCTGTGACATTTGGCATTCCCTTTATAGATGATGATATGACTGTAAATAGATGTTCAGGACTAGAGGAGGAACCCTTTGAATTTCCTAAATGTGTTTTCCAAGATTGTTTTATTTTGGCCAATCACGATGTCTGAAATAAACGCCAATCAGGTCAAAAAGGTAACATTTCAAGCAAAAGTAATAAATATGGGCGAATACTGGAATGCTTGAATATTACATTACATTCACGTACGTGCGACAAACTGCATAATTCACGTTTTTAGACCTAAAAATCTTTTCATGAATAAATTGCTTAAAAGCAATGAATATGGCCGATGGGTTGTGACTATAACTAGAATTTCCCCTCGTAGATAAAATAATACCCTCAACATAAAGAAGAAATCAGAGATCTATGCGCTGCTTATATCGGTGTACCGACGTCTGTAGATTACGAAAATAGTTCCTTCTGGCGTCACATCTACCTTGTGCTATTTTACTGACTGGTTCGTGATGAGACGCACGTCCTATATGCCCATTTATTGAAAACACCATGTAATTTACAAGTCTTTAAATCAGCAGCACAATTAAAGAAGTCAAATAATATCCTGTAACATACTAAGAAGTATAATTATTTGATTACATTTCCTTCCGCTAGATGGTTCTGTGTGAGAAAACCACAGGTGGCTGTAATTTGATCGGTACAGTTGGGCCGCGGCTGAATCCATATGTTGAGAAGCAAACACTCATCGCCCTTCTGTTAAAATAATCATCAACTCAGTAACACCCGCGGCAGTTAAAAGTTTCCATTTTAAAGGACCAGATCAAATATTCCAGATCGAGCAAAGAACATTCATAAATACGTACCACCCACCAAGTTAACTGGATGAAGCTTGGAGGCGGTTCTTATGAAAATTTAAACTCAACGAGTTCCCACTAGTTAAACCATCAAAAAGGACTACATCAATGGAAAGTGATTTTCAAATGATTCGTCAATCATTGGTTACGAATGCAGTTCAATTTGTCCCATAAACGCAAACATAAAGGGTCCAGGCGTTTCAAAGTGTAGCATTAGGACCCCTTCCCGAGTTCCTCACGCTCCTGCCCATTGGCTGCCACACTCTCTGCTCCCCTCACCCCCGCACCGGAACATCCCCGGGATCTCGGAGGCCTCCGGTGGTCCCTTGGCACCCCACCTACCAAGCTCCCTCCAGGCGACCTCCGCACCCACACCTCTCTCCATCCGACAGTTCATGGACGGCTGGGAACTCAACGGAGAGCTCTTCCCCAGCGTCGAGGACCACCCGCTACCGCTCAAGGACCGCTTCCAGGAGTTCTGCAGCGGTGGTGCAGGCGGCGTGGTGCTCAAGGGCGGTGCGGGCAGTGCCGCATCCGCGTCCAGCAAGCGCAAGAAGGAGCGCGGCTTCGCTTCGGCACCCGGCGGCACCCAGCGGCCCCTCCTCTCGCTCGGCACGTCGCAGAACGCGGCTCTCGTGCAGTACCGCGTGCCGCCGTCCGTCAGGGGCCTCAAGGGCCGCACGCCCGACGTCTACGGATTCAGCTTCTCGGTCCGCTTCCCGCGGAACCCGACACGTGAGTGAGGGCCGAGCCCTTTTCCGTTTTGGGCCATTCGGCCACGTCTCGCCCGAAGATTTTCCCCTTTGTGTACAATTGTATTTCGTACCAATTTAAAGGAGGTTTATTTTTTAATGACTGTCCAAACATTCGACGGTTCTGAGGGGGAAATATCAATGAACGATTTTAGAGCACATTTTTTTAGTATTTTTTTCGTACGCAGAAATCAGAAATCAATGACGGACGTTTCCATTCGGATGAATTTATAGGTAAGGTGGACATTTATTAACTCCCATTATGCAGAATACTAAGTATACGTGATCTTCCTGGAATGGCACTCATGTTATTCAAAGTTCTGAGGCATTTCTCCAATAACTAGGACCTGACCAGATCGCGACTAGATGAGTTTATGTTATTATATCCTTTGTTAGATTTTAATTAATATATTAATGAATTTTTTTTTAATTCGCAGAGGCCTAAAAATGGGAGGCCAAATTTTAAGTACATTAATTTATGGGAATATAGCCTCGTAGCTTCGAAGTCGAATATACCTCGTAGCTTCTGAGCCATTGTTATTTCACTGAATTAATGTTAGGTTTCTCTTGTTCCGAGAATGAGAGGGAGTGGTCAAACTTCTCAAATTCATAAGAGGGATTCCCTGGGGTTATTCATGAAGACAAATAAGATCGTTAGGGATGGGTCGCAAGCGAGGTCAAAAATATTGAAGAAACAAGATCCGATGAATTTCCGTGAAAAAGCGCTCATTGCTACTTGCCCCTCCCAAATAAAAGCACTCGGTTCGACTCTCTCCCTTATACTCTGTTTTATCATAAACATTAAATGCCAAGATTTGTAAGTGAAATATGTGCGCTCACTTAAGAATTTAATTCTAAAGGAGAACTCTTTATCAGATTGAGTGAGCCTTTCCTCAAATTGAGTTAATAAATGGAGATTTATACCACAATGTTGGAAGAGTAAAGCGTCCACTTTTTGGATTGAGGATGCTAATCAGATACGAAATGTAATTTGTAGGAACGAAAATTTTAACTTTTAAACTGAAATAAACCAAAAACGGCAATACCGTACGGTACGGTGCTGCTTCCTACAAGTTCCAAATTGGAAAACTAATATTGCAAAATTTTCTTTAAATCTCACTCCGCCGTAGAACTCTGCCCACTGCTACCGCTGAAGTTAGTATTCGAATCAAGTGAGTGTCTCATAGCTTCTATGTTTCCGGGAGACCCTTTGGAAGTATGCTTACACTTTTTTTTGTCTAAATCAGTGCTGAGATTTCAGCCCAGTAAATGATTCGAAAAGTCTCTTAGGTAGGAACTGTTTATAAAACTTCATCAATGTGTCTCTGCATATTCCTTGTAACTTCTGGCAGTCTGTCTCACATATCGCCAGACTACATCACACAGTCACAGCTTATTTTACACAATACTGCCGCGCTGAGGTCATCTCTTGCTTCTCTGGCGTTAGCCAAGAGTCCGGCGAGGGTCAGTGAAGTGAGGGTTAAGGATGCTAATTGGAAAGAAATGGGAGTGAAAACCAAGAGAGAAAGAGATCGATGTTTAAGGATATGTAAATTATATTATTTTTATACCTTGATGCATTTTTTTTCATGATTTATTTTTCGATCAAACTAATTTTGAATCAGTTGTTGGCGGCAGTAAATTTTGTGGCGGCGAACTCTTCGTTGTTCCAAGTGTTCAGAGCCAAACCCAGGCTTTCCTCGTCCATTGGCTTCGCCAGCATTGGACGCTGAACGACTGGAGTGTCCGCAAGGTTATTACGCGTCGTCAGACCAACTTTTGACGCTAAACTTTTGAACCGAGTCCATCTCCCTCTTGTGCGTACGCGTGCACTCCGACATTGTTGGCCATTCCATCTTCGATTCTGATGAGTGCCCTAAAGGACGGTGAATTGAGCATGGTTATCCCAATGTTTCATTGGATATTAAAACCTTCCACGGATATTACAAGGCTTAAAGAAGTAGAATTAAAGAGTATGCGATTGCAGAAACTGATTATTTGCGTCGGAAACTCTAATAAATGAGGGTGAAGAGGAGAAGAGGTGGATTGGGAAGAGTCTCTGTAAGTTTCGACGCCGTAGTTCGGGGCCGCAAAGTTCTCCAAGACGGTCGATGCCAAATAAATAAAACTTCATCCCCTTTTGCCTCCGAGCGTCAGGCATCTCCCTCAGTCCCGCCCACGCACGGAGGGAGCACGGGCCGCCCCTCCCACCCCCGCCCCCACTCCACAACACCCCTTGCACCCACCCGTTCCTCCCTCCCACGCAATCCGCCCACCCATTCCGCAACCCCTCTTTTTTCATTTCCCTCCCCCACCCGCAATCTTTCATTCTTTTCGGTAATTACTTTCTTGCTTTTCCCATCCCCTCAATCCGTCGCGGGCCAATATGGCATCGCACATCGGGGAGATGGGAAAAAACACTCGCAAAGTTTCGGACGTGGTCATGGTGGGGGAGGGTGGATCCACGAAACACCCGGGGTGGGGGTGGGGTGGGGGTTAGGTGGGTCGGGGGCGGTGGGTTCTGCCCCCGGGCAGGTGCACTATGACGTCTGCGGGGTCGCTAGAGGAACGCCCAAGAAACACAAAGTCAGCATCGTTATTATTCGGAGGATCTCCTCATCAACTTTCGGTGTTTAATTTAAGCAATTCCTGGCATCCCCAAAATTTTAGGCGTATTCATTCACCTTTATTGACTTTCGGTGGTCTCGAATAAGAATTTTTATTCAAGCCTAACAGGAGGAAATGTATTTTTTTAAACACCAAACGAAGAGAGATGACTGAAGCATCCGAATTGGTCTTTACCAGAAAAGCCCTCGCAAGATATTCCGCGGGGGATACGACGATATTTTTATGGCATTTATTATATGGAATGCGGCCCATTTTTACTGGGAAATAATATGAACCATCCCTTGATTTTTTTAATTTTCATAATCAATTCAGGCTTCGTCGGTAATGACATGGAAAGAGCACATTGGGAAAATAAAAAAGAGCAATTACGTTAAAAATGAAGAATTTTGGTTGAGCGTAATTTTTCTAATTAAAAATCGGCATTGAATTCCTCTTCGGAAAAAGCACTGTTTTGAATTTTGACGCGTAGTTATCACCAGATGTAATAAGTAATGTTCGCCCGCGTGAATTCCCTATTCAGCTTAATGATGCTTAAATCCCCTTATTTGGCATTTTATGAAACCAAGCAGATATTTTACGCTGTAAAAAAGAGGAATTCAGTTTGTATTTAAGATTAAAATAAAATTGTTTCTGACTCAAGATTTAACTTCATGCTAGATTTAAAGCTTCATATTTAACAAATATTAATGCTGCTTTTAGAATGATTGTCTACGTGAAATATTTCAGTGGTCATCTGATGAAAATGCCTAAAGAGCTTCAGTGAATTGCCGTTAACTCATCAGATAACGTTTACCATTACTTTCTGTCAAGGTGTTACTGAAGTAAATGGTTGTTAAAAGTGCTACAATCTGTTGTCAGTCGAATCCGTTCCTCATATAAGTATCCTGCGATTACTCGAAGGTAGCTTTGGGCGCCAACTGCTCGACCGCTAAGCTACATGGTCCATGGAGCTTTATGTCTATTAAGGCATAACCTTAGTGCCATGGCTGCTGCGTTTACGTAGCATATAAGATGAGAATTTTCGGCGAATAATTCAGCAAATGTTAGGTCAAATGTCTCATCACACAAGAGAAGCGATATACTACCTTGATCAAAAAGTTCCCGGAATAACCACCGTGTGGCGCTCCCATCGTTCCGATTTCAGTTCTGTTTTTTTTGTTAAATTGGTACATCTGTTGTTGATATTCCCTTTAAATCTTAGTGTCATAACTTGACATTTGCAAAAGTTACGTAGCCAAGAGTACATCTATCTCTGTGTGTGTTGGCGATTTTTTACAATTGCAGAAATGGATTTAAATTTGCAACAACGAACTTGTATTAAATTTTGCGTAAAAAACGGATTTAGTGGCGCACGGACGTTGGAAATGTTGGAAAAGTGTTTCGGCAACGATTCTCTAAAAAAAACTGTCGTTTACCAGTGGCACGAGAGCGGTTCAGAAGTGGTCGTGAGTCAATCGAAGATGATGAACGCAGTGGCAGACCATCGACATCGAAAGTCGGTGAAAAAATTGATAAAGTAAAAGAAATGTTGGTCAATAACCGCAAATTAACCATCAGAGAAATAGCGGAGGACTTGAACATTGCCTATGGATCCGCCCAAGACATTGTGGTTAATGATTTGGGTTTCCGTCGCTCCAGCAGCAAAGTTGGTGCCAAAAGACCTCAATTTCATGCAAAAAAGAGACCGTGTTGACGTCGCAAAAGACATGATTTGCGAGGCTGAATCCGATCCCACATTCATCAAAAGGATCATTACTGGAGACGAGACGTGGGTTTATGAGTACGACACGCAATCCAGACATCAGGCAAGTGAATGGCGTTCACCAAATGAGCCGAGACCAAAAAAACCACGTCGTTTTCAGTCAAAAAAGAAGGCAATGCTGACGGTTTTCATGGATTACAACGGTGTAGTGCATCATGAATTTTTGCCAGAAGGCCAGACAGTAAACAAAGAGTATTATTTGGGCGTTATGAGACGTTTGCGTGAAGCAATTCGCCGAAAGAGACCAGAAATGTGGGCAGAAAACTCGTGGATTTTGCACCATGATAACGCACCGTCGCACAGTGCTATCATTATTCGTAATTTTTTGACGAAAAATGCAACAAATACCATCCAACAGCCACCGAATTCACCTGATTTGGCTCCCTGGGACTTCTTTCTGTTCAATCGAGTTAAAAAACCATTACGGGGAACGCGTTTTAGCAGCCGAGAGGAAGTAATGGAAAAATCGCAGGAAGCACTGATGGACATACCGAAAACCGACCGTAACTTTTGCAAATGTCAAGTTATGACACTAAGATTTAAAGGGAATATCAACAACAGATGTACCAATTTAACAAAAAAACATAACTCAAATCGGAACGATGGGAGCGCCACACGGTGGTTATTCCGGGAACTTTTTGATCAAGGTAGTATGTACTTTGTATTTATTTCATCATACCATCAAGAATTTCACTATATAAAGAAGTTATCATTTGCCGTACTAATATGGAATTCATCGATTCTTTTTAACATAAAATATTTGTCCACTCAATTTATAATATTAGACAAGATTATTTGCACTAAGTCAAATTCTAGACCTTTTTCATAAAGCATTACGCAATCCATACTTTAATACGTCCTTGTCCTCCAATGTTTTTTGCCATTTTTCCAACAATTAGTTGAATGATTGTAGATAAATGATTCTTACAATGGATACATACTTGCATTGTCTTGTCGTTACGATTCACATCCCCAGTGAACTGAGATCTCCTCGAAACCCTCTATCATACTCTCCCCATGCCCCCGTGGCCTCTGCCTCAGAAATACGAAAAGTTATGAGGGGCCTTGAACAACTATTGGAAACGGAAAATACATATCATAGTCTTCCAAGTCACTCGGCAGCATTGTAATAGGTCTCTGCACATCAAGAGGTCCCTGCTAAGTCATGGACTTGTGCATTATGATGACTTTGGTACCGTAGTACCGCAGTCTATCGCAATACTATACCCAGACCCACAAGGATGATCACCAATGTACTATATATACCACACACATCACGGGTGACGTTTCAGGAGGGAAATCGAAGCATTCGATGTGGCAGAGAAAGGAAAGGATGTGCAATCATGGTATTCCGCGGCAATATGACTCGCACCCTCTTGATTTGTTTTCCAGTCGAACTCAGCATTCCGAAATCTCATAATTCATCTTGCACGAATTAAAATCCAAACACATTTATGAAAATCCAAGCAGTTTTTACGCTCTATTTTTGATGTGCAGTTAGACCGAATCTCGCGCGGATTGGAGGAATAATGTTTGCTTTAAGACTTCCGGCACCGTAAATGACAAATTCCAAGGAACTGCGGGACAGGACAGTAACTTTTAAGGGAGTCATCCGCTAAATGTGCATTACAGTGCAACAATATTAGAGTGTAAAAATGATTCGCCTTGACCGGGGTTCGAAGTGACTGATTTTTTACACAATGAAATCGTTGCATTGTAAATAATGACGAGTTCACTCAAACTGGCTGAGCCTTATCTTTGCATTGGTAATCGCACTAAGGAAAACTTCCCCGATTGAGAATGGATCGCAATGCTGTTGAAAAGTGAACAACAAGCGAATCGTTCAGAAAAACATTTATGCGGTATGTCACACAGCGGGGTGAATTCTTTTGTAGCAATAATGGTTTCAATACACCGCCGAATGTTTGGCGCAGCCTCGAGAAAAATGTACCTTACTCATCTACTTATGACGGGGCATCGAATATATCCTCTTCAGGGTCAGTATTTGCGGAAAGCTTGGTCCCTATAACTGGCGTATGTCAGCAAAATACGCTCCCTGTTAACGTTTTGAAAAAATGCTTGCAGGGAGCGTATTTGTAATTATTTATTACGTAATTATAGCCTAAGCAATCATAGAGTCTAGGCGTTGTTGCAGTTAATTAAGCAAAATAAATGTATCCATGGTGATGATAAAGCTATAGGATATCGTAATGGTAGGGAAGGAAACAAGGAGTTTAACTGGAAATATAATGAAGGTGTCAAGTGAAGTGTATGATATATGCCCGCGGCAAAGCCACCTTCCAGATTTTCCATTTTCGTGTATAAAATTCTTACCTCTTTCATCTACGTCAACGTACAGGGAGTTTCAAATAACGGAGTTTCAGAAAAATGGATTCATATACGCACAGGTACCCTAGTAAAATATTAATCTCACCGAGGAGTGCTTCCGATGACGATTTACTCGGCGCGCGCGCCCCTGGATCCGGCCGGACTTGTTCGGCGTACCCGTGGCCCCTCAGAGAAACTGCAGTGTACCACGTATCTTCCACTCAACTATTGAGTAAAACTATATAACGATATTGAATTTTCAACATCGCATTGAAAAATCCTAATTAGGTTCCATAGCACACATTTTCAATTTCCATTCTAAAAACAACCTTATTTACAGTAGAGAGAAACTCACGTCGAAGACCAGAAATGAATATCAGATTTCGGGGATCAATGGTGAATGGCTGAAATTGTCGTCATATTTAATTTCCAATCTTACGTCAATGGAGAAATTGAGTCGAAATTATTTTTAATGAGCTCTCTGCGGGAGATCGAAAAAACGAGCGAAGCTTGCTTCGGCCGCCATTTTGATGATGCCATTTGACGATACTCCCATTGGCTGAAGGGCATCCACCAGCTTATTTGGTGCATTCTGGGCCTTCACTCCACTCGCCTCTAAATGCATGCAAATCACGCGGGGCACCACATCCAACGTGACTGAATAGCTCTTATCCTCGAAGGGACAGCCAACTAGTTCTTCTGTTTTGTCCCTTCATTCTATTCTTTCTCTGAGCATACGGATTTACCAAAAGTATAGCAAACACTGTTTCAACCTGGTAAAATTCCCTTCGCTCTCCGATGAATATCCCAAGTAATTCCGATATATTCCTAGCACGAGGCTTCCGCGATGCATCATGACATCATCTCTGCTTCATTTCATTAGCACATGATCCCAACACTCGTTGAGTGGAACGGGGTAGTGCCTGGATAAACCCTCCGAGTCGTCCGCTCCCTGCTGAGTCTTACTCTTTCTCTCTTTCTCCTCGCCTCACCCCCGAAGCCTGCAACATCCTGGTGGAGGGCACGTCCGACGTGTACACGCTGAGGAACTACGGTCGCGCCGTCAACTGCAGCCTCGCCACCCTCTTCCCCGCGAGGTTGCGAGTGCTCTCCCTGAGCGTGGGCTCGGCACCCGGAGGACTGCCCATCTCCAACAGCATCCACCAATCGCCTTCGGGTATCGGAGCCAACAAGAGGAACACCGAAGTCGAGACCGGGACCATACATAAGGTACGACACCGCTCACATCCTCCCTCACGGGCGAGTTAATGCATGCGTTTGATGCCTAATGATGAGACCTCTGGTTCAGCTCGTCTACCGCTTTCGAACACGACAACCGATTATTTCCAGTCATATTATTACGAGGGATTTCCAGAAAGTAATGTACGTTTTGAAATAAAATATGAACCTAGTGATAATACAAAGTTTTATTGTATGCATTTGAAAGGCACCTTTGTAAACTACTTTTTCTACTTCGTCGACATTCAAATTGAAGGATTTATCATAACGATACAAAAGATTTTCAATTTCCCCTCTGAAGAAATCTGCCGCCGCCTTACATTTTAATCACCATCGATCAACCAGCATGAAATTCAGCGTCACTGTCAAAGCGCTCTGTTGCCAGCCACTTCTGAAGTAAGATCCGAAATCTTAAATCGGTGATTTTCACGAATTTTTTATTTTCACCGTCAGTTCATCTGTCACCATAAGGCTAGGTCGACCACTGCGGTGTCCTCGTCGTGTTAACATTGGTGCTGTGGCCATTTTTAAACCTAATGCACCACTGCCACACTCCGCCTTCACTCATTATTCCGTCTCCGTACACTTCAACAATGTTAGCTATGAAATTCAATTGGCTTGTCGTTTTTTGCCTGTAAAAATGTAATCACTGATCGCACCTCACAGGGAGTTGCTATTGCAGAGCACATTTTAATAGTTCACAGTGCGCAAAGTAGAAAAACCACAGTCTGCACACTACTACAGTTGGATTTGTTCTGAGTTTAGGGACACCAAGATGGTGGCTCTATCCCCCCTCACAATATAAGTTGCTTTCTGATTAGCCCTCGAATTATATTGGTGATATTAGCCGACCTCACCACAAGCATTGCTCCGGTTTTCGTCATTTTCTCTCTCTACCATTGACAGCCATGCCATTGGAATCCTTCCCAATATGGGAATTATAAAGATGAACATTTGCCATCTTCCGAACATATGACTTCTGCTCTAAATTAGTAGTTTTCTCGGCATATACATCTTCAAACTGCGCCTGTCTCAGGAATGGGATCGATAAATTATCGAACACCCACTGTCTCTGAGGCAAAATAATTCATGCTTAAAATAAATGCATGAAATAGGTCTATACATTTCCTACTGTTGTGATCCAGCTTTCGATTTGTTCAGAATGAAATTACATTAAGCAAGGCGACTCCAAAACATTGAGATGCTTATTATTTTGACGCTGTCACCTAGGGATACCGCAATTGAGGTGAGTTCACAAAAGTTATACGTCATCTGGTGATTTACTTGCAACAATATCGGGTTAAGTTTTCCAAAAGATACTACTTTTCCATTCATAAAGCTTTCTGTGTCACGATCGTAAAGTGAAGGATATTCGGGCTTCAAGTGGCACCGGATGCTGAGGATATTTCCGTGTGATGGAGTTCACCTTCAGTTTCTTCACCAGAAAATTTCTTTCAATCATCTTTATTAATTAGAATGAAATCGACGTTTTCCACGGTAATAATCTCAAGAGATTCCACCACCTCCATCAACCATTGGCAAAGTCTTACGGCAGGGCTGGAATATTCCAGTTTAAGCATAATTTTGGGTGAAACACGTTTGTCGGCCATAGTTGAACCCTGATACGCATTTTCCATAATATAAGGAAGGATAGGGTGACTAAAATCTACCTTGCGCGTCATGGTGCTCTTGAAATCGCTAACAGACCTACTGCGAAGATTTAGACTAAGACACATATATTTCACAAAAGCTCGATTTTCATATCCATATAAAATTTTAATTTCAATCGAGCTATGAATGATCAATATATCTTAAGAGACAAGCCTTGAATCTTACCGAGCGAATGACTTCATGAAGATGAAATACCTGAAATTTGGGTGACTAGGTATACAACTCTCGGAGTACACACTGTCGGCACAGCCAAGTTATCACATATATTTCCGCACAACTACACAAATTTTTTTACCCGATTCGCCTCAAGAGAGTTAATTATTTTCATGGGTGGCATTCGGTGCACCAAAATGGGACATTCATTCCTTGACGAACAACGGATGCATTTTATTATTCACGATACTATTTCGAAATCCCCAACGACTACGTTGATTTGAATTTTTACAGAATTTCAAATTGAAGCCATTTTCTGACAGAAGAAGATGTGGCAATGCTGATATTACGGGAACTTAAACAAAATAATTATTTTTTTTTATTTCACAGATCGTGTTGGTTGGTCTATCTTGTCTATTCCTTAAAACGCTCAGTGGAATAAGTACGGGGTTCAATTTATGTATAATAGAGCATGTTGAATGGCTTCCATTAAAAAAATCAAAAACTACCATTGATCTAAGCTTGATAAACCGACAAATTCATGGCTGATTCAATAGGCTTGTGCTGAAATCTACAGAATTGATTAATTGACCAGCTCCACCAATCCAACCAGAAAGTAATCTAATTCACTGACGTCTTGACAAGAAAATTCTCTTTTATGCAACAAATGTTGGCATGGGATTCATTCATGTATGTACCATTATTTATAAATAATAATCATTGTTTAAAATAATTGAGGACCATTTTTCTTATTTAATAATTAATGGTAGCAATGGTAATTTAATATTCTGTATGATAGGATAAAAAATTTAGGACTACATCCATTTTTGGGTCCACCGAAATCAATTTTTCTCTAATATGTAAATATGGTAGCTCAAATTATTTTCCCACGAGGAAATATTCTTGGGGTAATAAATCGTTTTCCAGTTACTTATCTGTTGTTTCGGGAATCTATTTAATTAAGTTCTTAAGCATATTGAAGATTGATCCTCTTCAGCATATTTACCACGCAATGTGTTATTAACATATTACAGTTGATGCAAACAAGTTATTTGCATGAATGTTTCATAAAAATTAGCAATAACTATGGAAATTATCAGTTAAATAATGTATGCTTTTGCCTTAGCTTTTCAACTTGCCGCGCTAAGCAAATTGTAGGAATTGAATTCTTTCTCATGCATACATTAATATTGAATGCATTAAAATTTTTGCCAACTTTTTCGCTGAAACAAGGGCTTGAATAAATCCTTCATTCCACTTAAAATATGTCAAAAGGCTTAAATGTCAATAATTACAATGCTCTCTCAAAAATGAAAACGACCTTACCTATATCTATTCTGCGACGGAAAGGAAACATGGCTTTACGATCACTCCTTCTGTATTCAAATTTAGTTTTGGCAATATCCAGCGGGGGAGAAGTCATAACTGGGGTAGAGGAATGAAACCGTGGAAAAGGAGCGCATCTCTAATCATTCTTAAAATAGGCGGAATGTGGCTAGGCGTAGCCGGAGTAAATAATTTTTCAATTTCACGTTTATATTACACGCTGTTGAGCACAGGGAAACTCTAGAAAAAATACGCCTACTCTTCACTATGCCCTAATTTTATGTTTTCTATTTTACTCGTCCTTAAAAGCGTTCTAACTTACCTTGTACACATTCTGCATTTTATTCTAATATTGACAAAATTATATTGAAGCATGTGAACATAAAATTTATTCTTATTTATTTACACTTGTGTTACCTAATTTAGGTTACACTATTTGTAATTATATAACTTTTCCTCTTCTTTTTAAATAGTTTTGGTGATCAGTGTGCTTCATATTAAGTTTGCTGAAGTTAACCTATTTTTAAGCTGACAATTAAACACGATGCAAGACAGTCAAAGAGAATTGCTATAAGTTTATAACACCTGGGATATGAAACAGTGAGCCTTTAGTTGTTTTCCAATTTGAAAGCGAATAAAATATATTTTCTTCATTTATGGAAATGATATATTGCATAAAGTTCTGAAAATTGTAATGAAATACAATGCAAGGCAAAATTGTCATATAAATACACGTGGCATAGCATTTAGAAATTCACCCCCATGGATTAAGTTTTTGACCTAAGACCACCCATTACTCCAGTCCTAAGCTTAAACTAACGTGACGCGAAATATCCCTACACCCCGGAATACATATTGCAACACCTCATTCTTCAGCTCGGCATATTTTCCCTCCTCTTTAATTCCATCTTAAATGCCTATTATTTCCCTCTACCTTGCTTCCCAAGCACTCCTTCCGCTATCATTCCCATCCTTCGGCATCCCATAGCCTCCCAATTTGCCCAGCATCCCCTTGTTCTGCCTTCGAATTTCTCCCAACAACCACAATTCCTCCCATTCCAAAACTAATACCTCCAATAGCACACAACTGTATGAAAACAATATGATCCTCTGAATTTACTCGAGAGATGAAATCGAAAATAATCTTCATGATTTTTTTCAGAAAGCGAAAGTACGAGAAAATGTGTAGCTATAATGCGTGAGGTCCAATTTAATTTCATCCAAATATAGAAAAAGTAATGGACCATGCAGATTACGGCCGAGGAGCAATTACAGTTCGAGGGATCATTATGAGATAATAAGAGAAATTTGAAAGTCAAGGATTAATACGAAAACTGACGGCACAATTTTGACGACTACCCGTCGTGTGAACGGCTCACTAATTGCACTGTGAAGAAAGCACACCCTGGAAACTGATAATAAAGAGCATACAGCCAAACTAGTCAAACAACTTAAAAAATGCATTTAGGGTCTTTACGCCATTATTATAGTATTCAGTGAGAATATAATTAAATAAGACCTCTTTTAACTTGTCATCGTAAATTCTTTCACGTTGCCATTATTACAGATATATGATGGTCTGTCAAACGTATGGTATATCACTAAATGAAATTTGCAGAATTTATCGTGCAAGTTTTAAAATACTATGCTGGTACCCGTTTTGAGATATTTTACCTTGATATTAATATTTTATTGAAACGCCCCAAGTATGGAGCGAAAACACTCTCTGGATACAAGTCTAATGCAGTCGTTGTTTCACCATTTTGGGAAAGAGGTCTTTTAAAATGTTATTGAAGGAAATAGCATTTAATGACTGCGAACTCGGTTCATTTAATAAACCTTTCAAATCCGAAAATACCTCATTCTACTAAGTAAATTTAAGGTACTTTCAAATCCTACTTATTAAGTCTTCCAATTAAATAAACTATCTCGAAAATGAGGAAAATGAAGGCAACATCTTTCTATTTTACAACAAAGCAAATTTATTATGAACCACCGAATCTTGTTTTCACTTTTTGCAGCAGCATTAAAATGCCTAGATTCTAGAAGGTAACTCAAAAATAAGATGCTTCGAGCAAAGTACTAGGAAGACTAAGGTTAGCTTATATTAAGGACGAGCTTTAATTTATTTGTTTTTACCATTTAAGTGACGTTATGAATTGAACCATATTGAGCACCGCTGTATATTTACGCCTAATGGGACACAACTTCACACCACACTTCAATAAAAACTTATTCAATTACGTGTACATATTTCACCTCCCTTCATTCAATCCCTTCGATTCCATCCTTTTCATCCCCCCCCCCAATTCTGGAACATTTTTCAATGCTCCATCCCCAATTAAAATGCCCAGCATCTATCTCTCCTGCCTCCTGTGGAGGTACCCCAGCAACCCTATCTCTCTCTCTCTCTCTCTCTCTCTCTCTCTCTCTCTTCACCACCTTGCAGAGTACTTCTCCATCCGCTTCCCTTCACATCCATTCCATTCCATCCTTCTCCACACACACACACACACATCTCAGAAAACCTCCCGCCTACGTCTCTCATCTTCCAAACATTGGTAACATTTCCGCGCCGTGAAAAACCACGTTCCATATCAAAGTCTCCACGCGTCTTTCCATGACATTCTTACTCAACGCCCCCATCATTTAATCCTGCTTTTTCCTCCATGGTTCGGAAAACCTTCCTGTCCACCTCCTTCTGTAGTAGCTCTCTTAATTTAACGTTCAACTTCCTCTTTCTCTAAACCTTAAACCGTGGTTCTGTTTGCATAGATTCCCACACCTATAAAACTTGATTTTTTTATTTCGACCGGCATTGAAAGGAACCCGCTGTCTGACTGCCCAACTAAAGCGCGATCATCAGCAAATCGAGATACAGTTATTAATTCCACGCCAATTTTCATTCCTATTTCTAGTTCTTCCCCTTGCCTCCTCTTTAGCCATTTATTTCGCAAGTAAGTTGAAAAGCAAATGTGATAGCGGGTAGCCTTGCTTGCTTCTCCTTTCTGGACGGTACTGCACATCCCGAATCTCCGCCAGATACACTCAGTCCGCTGCTCAAGTCAAGGAGAGGTACAAGCCGCGAGTCCCACTCCTATGTTTCCTAATGTTTTCGCTAATTCGACCAATGAACTCTATCGAATACGTTCTCGAAAGTTAAGAAAAGACTAATGCATACATTTTCCTCTCTATTAGTGACCTCATTCCTGCATTGGCATCACGCTTATCTCCATCCTCTATGTTATCATTTTCCCTACTTTCCATTCTCTTATTGATGATCCTTACCACCACTTTAGCTCCGTGCGAAATTATACATTAGTCCTCACATATATATTACTTTCCTTTATCTTTTTTTGAACAGGAATTAACACTGATTTAATAAAGTAGTCCGGCCAAATCCGTTCTCATAATGCGTACTATGAATTAGCCCATTAAACAAAATTTTCCTGAATCAAGTAGTTATTTGGTGATATTATCTATTCCCACGTCCTTATTTGATATCCATTTCAATAATGTCTTTTTCACTGGCATTAATGTTTTCCTGGACCCAACCTATACTCATATTTGATTGTTTGCACGGAGTTATCCCTATTTACTTCATCGAAGTGATTCCTCTTTCCTGTACACTGCACCGATTTCACCTTTCCATTTTCTCGCACATCACAATAACATCGGTTATTTTTTTGAGAGATTTTAATTTTACTCATCGAAAAAACGAAGGGCTCTGTTAAAGCGAGATGGGAAAAGGCGGAGCTTTCCTAAGGCAAGAGAAATTTGGCGTCGTCCGCATGAGTGTAGTGTAATTCTTTTATGACTTTATTTTATCAAGTTATTGGATACAGATATTTGAAATGTAGATGTAAGAACATATTTCTTTGTTTTGTGCTTTATTTCATGACTAAGAACATTGTCTTTACCATTGTATTTGTACCCATGCCTCGTTTTTGTGCTTGTTGAATCCTATTTTGGTATATAAGCATCACGGAAGATAATATTCAAGCTTAATGTAGTATTTTGAGAGTCTAAGCTTATAGTAATTCCCTTATTAAAAATATAGCTATCTGCATGAGTCCAAATGTGCAATCATAAATCATAAATATTTGCAAAAAGAGCCACACCGCTTCACAACGCGGGACCACAAAGTAATAAAACCAACCAAAATGAAAAAGCTCCGACAAATACTAATTGTAGGATGAATATTTTATTGATAATAAACTTCACCTAAAAATATGAAGCATTTAGCAAGAAAAGTACACATGAATATAAATGAACTACACACGAACCAAAGCATATCTGAAAATAATTACTAACAAGTACTAATGACCGAAAAATTACCCTGGAGTAAAATATTATGCAATAAGATAAAACGTTTATAGTTATTGAAATATAATACTGCATCCCCTTATAATTAAAGCAAAATTTAAAAAAGGGATAACCCATGAAGATTTAAATAAAGTCCGGTATAAGTGAAAATTAATACGATGCTAGTACAAAAATCGCCCAATTTACTAAAACAAGAACAGAAAAAGAAATAAGTAGAAAACTTTACTAAAAGACTGCCGAATGAATCGTAAACTGAACTCGGAATAACTGGAAAACCATAAAGCGGTTTTGCACAAGCTAAACTACACACTAATATTTGCACAAGCTATCTCAAATATCAAAATATTTACATTTGAACATCATCTGTTTATTCCTTATTCTTAGTTACATATGTAGATGGCAGTAAAATCGCGTAGGGCTTCACCAAACTCAAGATGCCTTTTCACTAGGCGCCTTGCTTACATTTTAGCTCCCACCTAAAAGCTTGCTCGCTAGTGTCTAACGAGCCTGGATGCAACTATCAACACAAATTGCTTCCTTCCGGAGACACCTACAACTATTTTTTATGGTTGCTTGTGAACTCAATTTTTTCACCCATGATTATATATCTGCGATAAGACCTGAATACTAGCCAAGCCCTGCTATTAACATTCTATCTCTCTCCTGTTTTATTCTACTACGCCTCTTCTTTTCTTTTTGTCGTCTGCTACTCCCACCCCTCGCTGGTTCCCTTCTCCTCTGCTGAATATTACTCCATAACTATCGCTCCTATAATCTCTGCTATCCTATAATGGTTGAGAAACCATTTGATTTAAAATTGGTTGTTTTCATACGGAATGACTTCACTGCTCCTGAATGGCGTTATGCACACTAATGAAAAATTAAATTAATTACCGTTTAATAATAAATTGACGCCTGGCACGAGCCGATTAACTGATACCACCATAAATTAAAGTTGGGTGCGCCAATGTTGTTTTTCAAATGCTTAGCCAATAGGATTAAAATTGAAGATTATAACTAAATAGTTAGAAATCACCACTGTAATATCTTTAGCACTTTTAATAAGCAGAATACACTGGTTTTATTGTAAATAATCAGGTAAAACGTTTACATGCAAAATATTTTATAATTATTATGATAAATTAAATATGCAAATATTTCAGCGTTACTTATATGAGGTATTATAATTGTATTTATTTCAACAACATAATTATTGGAAATCTTCATTCAAGTAGGTAGTTTCATAAGCCAACATTTCGTGTATTCGTCGCAAAGAATCAGTTTGTCCGACACTAGAGTCATTTCCTTCAAATTCCCACCCATCGACGCCACTCAATTCGACGCCAAAGCACTTCTTCGGAGGTCGAACGCTTTCCGCACTTAATTAATCCCTCCCTCCCCCTCTGCGGTCTTCCCCCCCCCTCTCCCATCCTCCATCCAACATTTTTTCCCTTACTCAATTTTATCTGGACATTAAACAAAAGCAATTATTTTTTATTTGAATAAATTTATTACTTATTTTATATTTTACACACATTTTCACTGTTATTATAAATCTTTAGGTTCATATCTTTTCTGTCGCCTTAATTTGCAAGCCTACTCAAACCTTTAATTTCTATTCCTCATTTCAAGTGAAGTGAGGCGGGTTTGAAGATAAAATCGTGCGCCCTGTGGATGAATGCGTTCAGCTGGATTACCAGGCAGCACCGGCAGTGTTTATGAAGTAACCTATCAATCGAAACATATTGACAAAAGCCATTGAAACATCTGCCGCAAAAATATTGTTTGGAATTTGTTTCCGAAGAGACCGTTATGCCCGCAACTTGAATTCGTTGGAATGGAAGCTGGGAATTTGAGTTTTCGCATTGAAGCTGGAGGGCAAAATCATGGTATTGTTGACCTCCATTTACAAACCGAACAGCATACATCAAGTTTTATTTCCTCCAGCGCACAGTTAAGAATAATACGTACGAGAATAACCCATTGTTCAGAGGAAATCAATGTGCCGCTGTGAATGCTTTGAATTTTCAAATCACAGTGAAACTAAAAAGCTTTTACTCGAGCGGAGAGGCATTCGAACGAAACGTTTTTCAACGTAACTCATTGATGAGACGCGAATCAAAACTAACGCGATTTCAACCCCGTCTACAATTCCCCAGTCTCTCCATTCACAGTACTTTTACTATGAATGAAAATTTAAGCCACTCAATAGTGCTAGAGATAATATTTCCTTTACAAATCCAGGACTTCTAATGATAGTCAATATCGATGTGAGAATACTAATACGGAGTTGTGATCAAAATCCATGCTTCGACCATTTCACTTGTGAAAACATACTTTCTCGCGCCTCCCCATCAAATATCCACAGATTATTAAATTGAAACCGGCTAGAAAGTACAGAGAAGTGACACTACCTGATTTCACTATATAACTATGCTTCAAATTGCCGACACAAAAAAACGCTGAGTTTTATGATTATCAAATTGCCGATGAAAGGACACATTGTATAGTTTTTTAATAATCTTAAGTGCTAAATTATTGATGAGTGCAGTATATTTAGATTTGGACCCAGGACTTAATAGAAATATATTCAACTGAAGAACTCAAGCATATGAATATCAATGGAGTATATCGGAAAAAATACTTAGTTATTACGCATATATTTTTTATTAAACACGACCCAGATCGTGTTACCAACGACTTACAAAGTCACAATCAGGTGATGATGACTTAGTAAGTCGAAACCTGGGTCGTGTATAATAAAATATATGTGGAAGGACAAAGTATTTTCTTTTCCGATATGAATCTCTTCCACAAAGTGACACCTCCAACCATTCTATTAAATGCATTATGTATATTTTCAATGCATATCTTTTCTATTCTCCCGCGCCGCACTCGCCACGCAGTGTGATAAGCGGGGAATGCCTGACTACGTGGAGGTGGGAGGAGCACCCGGACTCGACATCACCAACCTGGCCGTCTCCGATTCGATCTGCGGCATGGATTCTCGACCAGGTATGCCCACCGAACTCCCCCATTCATTCAACCACTCAAATCCACGACCCAATGAGGGGACCCGACGTTGAGGGGCAGCGACGAAGGAGAGGAGGCACCAAAGGGGGTTTGTTTCCGGCAGAGTATATTTGGAAACCTTCGGTATCCGATGCCAAATGGCATGTGTCACGAAGGTAAGAAGGTGCGTCTTAAAATTATAAATAAGAAGAATGATGAGGAGAAAATACGTTTTGGCGATTCTTTCGAGATTAAATTAAAATTAATATGCTTAGAATTAAGCCAACCATATCCACTTTACGGTGGATATGGTCGGCTTTTCAAAATGTAATCATTAAAAAATCTACTGCTGAGAAGAGATGAATGTAAAAATAATAATTATAGAACGAAAGCTGCCTAACGGTGACTCGGGGAATAAGTGGTAATCATGTTCAATGAAACAAATCTTAATTGGGACCCTGCTAAAACTAAAATAGTACTTTCTTAGAAAATTCATAATTTTAATTGAAGCAAAAAATCATTGGAGACATATACGTATGTTTACTGGCGTACAGATACCTCATAATGTAGTTTTTGAGCGTACTTATGGGTTGGTATTTTTTAAATCATCTCAAAAGTTCATTAGAAACAACATTTAAAACCACATCCGCATTTTTCTATTTATTTGATATTACCATTAAAAAGACGTAAAAACAATCAAATTTGAGCATGTTTTCACTTCAAATTAGAATATAAATACGAGAAATTACTATTATCATCCGTATTTTCCTGGGATTGAAGATGCATTTTGAGTTGCTACATACTATACAGCAGCACAGCGATACCTTGTATCTCCTAACGGAGCCCAACCTGACATACCCAAAACAAACCTCCCTTAAATTCCGCATATTTACTGTCTGCACTTCCTGCAAACAATCGTCCCTGTCTGGGATGCTCCCGATCCCGACGCACAACTCACACCACAACACTCCCTATAACAAATGCTATAGTGTCTCCATTCTAGCATCCCTCCGAGACCCACTTCAAACTAAAAACACTACATTTGGCTATTAGATCATTTTTTCATTTTTCCCTGGGATTAAAAGGAGGTAGGAATGAAAGTGGGCGGGGAATTCGTAAAATCAGTTAGGTTTTTCTGATGAACAAGCTTTAGTTTGTCAGTCAGCCAAGGGGCTGCAAGAATTGCTGATTGAATTGGAAATTCAGTGCGACAGGTATGGGATGAGAATCAATATTAATAAAACAAAGGTTATGCGATTTTCCAGAAAGAAATAGGCTAAGCTAAGCTAAACATTAAAATAGGAGGGCAAAAGTTAGAGCAGGTAGAACAGTCTACGTATCTCGGAAGTATTTCGGACCAACTCGGTCAAAGTAGTAGGGACGTAAGGAGAAGAATTGCGCTTGGCAAAGAGGTTTTCACAAGGCGGAGGGAGTTGATGACAGGGACGTTGGGTAGGGATATTAAGAAAAGACTCGTAAAAACTTTGAGATGGAGCGTAGCTATGTACGGCGCGGAAACGTGGTCATTGAAGCAGGAGGATAGACGTAGACTGGAGGCTTTTGAAATGTGGGTGTGGAGAAGAACGGAGAAGGTGAAATGGACAGAGAAGAAAACAAACGAGGAAGTGCTTGGTATGGTGGGCGAAGAGAGGGGTTTGTTGGGAGAAATCCTATGGAGGCAGGAAAAATGGCTGAAGGGGGTATTGACCGGCAGTGGGATGTTGAATACTGTAATAGAGGGAAGAATGTTAGGCAAACGAGTAGTAGTAGTATTTAGGGGAGCGACCGACAGCTAAGGTCATTTCCACCATTAGCGATGGATAGGAAAGGTTGAAGAGTGGAGAGAAACCCGGCGTCGGCATTAGCCTAGTCTTTACGAAAGGCGCCAAGGGAGCCGCAGCTTAACGTCCCATCCGAAGGACGGCGTACTCACTCAAAGTGCCCTCCAAAAAGCACCTCAAGTAGGGATCGAGATACCTCTGAAAAATATTGAACACCGCCGGGATTTGAACCCGGGCAAACGAGGAAAGGGCAGGAATAGAATAGGGGTGTTAGACGAGATAAGGAAGACGAAGGAAGTACGCAGAGATGAAGAGGGACTTGATGTAGAGTAGGTTGCTGGATTGGCGTCTGCGGAAGCATGCTGTTGGTATGTCATTGGCCGGTGACTTCCGGCGAAATGCCCCCGCCCCAAAAACCTCCCCGACTGCCCACACGTCGCCCCCTACCCCCCGACGCCCTGTTTCACGTTCCAGCATCCCCTTTCACCATTCCTCAGCCCTTTCCCTCCCCCTCCGCCACGTCACGTGCCTAACTGTCGCGGCTGAACCACTTGGGTGCCTAACGAACGCTATTTATGACGCATCCGCGGGCGCCCTTCGCCCGAACCCCTTACACTCAATCTCTTATCCTTCTGAGCTCCACTCCGTGGAGGCCTACAACACGCGGCAGCATATGCCTCGCATTAATCCCATGTCTGCATCGAAGTATCGTTCGAAACACAAGTCAAGAGAGGAGCAGATAAAGCAGTCAAATCAGAATCCTCTTTGAGTAAAGTTGAAAGTGTTGATATTATCTATATGTGTGTGTGTATGTATGTATATGTAACGTGTCCTGTCCTCGAGTGAAGTACATAATATAACACCTTACATACTACCATCTTGAGGGTAGTATGTAAGGTGCTATACCATGTACTTCACTCGTTGCAAACTACCCACTTGAGGGGGGTAGGATGTGATGTGTTCGAGAGGGGAGGGAAGAGTGGAGACTGGGCATGAGAGGGGTCCCATCTCTCCGGTTCTCACCTCAATGTTGGGTGCGGGTGTTGGTTGTTGGCAGAAGGAGTATCTTAAAGTTTTGAGGTCTTCTTCTTGAGGGATGTAGGTGTGAAGGGAGGAGGCATCAATGGCAGTAAGGACAATTGCAGCAATAAGGATATTAGCGTCGGAGGTAATTGTGATGGAGTTTAACATCCTGCCAAAGTTGTATTCACCTATGATGAATGAGGGGATGACCATAGAGGGCGTCTAAGATCACTGTTGTCGGTGATTCTTTGCTGGGCGATGAGGGGAATGCAAATGCGGGGAAACAATGGCCACGTGATTGGGGAAGAGGCCTTCAACGGGTTTTTTTCATACGGGATCGCAATTTTTTTCATTCGGCGCCTTTGTTTCAGGTCATATCGAGCAAGTGAGGTCGCCGGGAGGGTTAGGGAGAAAGATTAGGAAACTTGTTATTTTTCTCCATCTTTTGTTTACAAAAATTTTCACGAACTTTAAATTCTCGCGAGGAAAATTAACCGCTCGAACAATTTCCCAAAGAACAAATTCCAGAATTCATTTCCGACTTACTTTTCTTGCGAATGGAGAATTTTTTAGTTTTGAACCAATTAATGATAATGACGTCCATTTTAAATGAGTTTGTCATTTTCCTCGGGCTTTAATAGTAATGATGTGATAAGAAAACAATAAGATGACAAACAATTTTGCGTGTGATTGCACTGCAGTAATCTGCGTATATCTCATAATTTCCATATTCTCTATCAATACCTGGATTCTTCCTTGAAGAAAAAACCATTTTTTTGGCCGATCTTCCGAATATTCTTTATAATTGCAGCTCTGAATTTAAATTCTGCATGCACCAGTTTTTCAATGAATACCCATTGGTGCGGATTGTATGGAAGCATTATGATATTTTTTTTTTTTTTATTCAGTATAAGTCCGAAAACAGCACATTTAGGCCTTTACATCGAACTATAAACAACGATAACAATGTCACATATACAAACACCCAAGCCCTAGATGTAGGGAAACTCACCCAGGCGGGAATCGAACCCGCGACCCTTGGAATGGCAGACGAGGACGTTACCCCGCCGCCACCGGGGCCGGCGATTTCGCGATCGGCGACATATTAATGATATAACGTAGCTATCGCAGTAGTTTGAATGGCATTTTAATATGCGGGAAATTCGAACGGGCAATTAATTATTCCATTGGAGCATTTATCTGAGGAGAGTTTATATTCACGGGAAACCCAGTCGAGTAAAAGGTCACTCTGGTTTTATAAGGAACGTGAGGGAAAGTAAAATGGAAATACCATTTGCGCATAGAAATAAATAGACGCTCCCAGAGGACTTTTCTTAAGATTCACTCCTTAAAGAGATGCAAATGAAATTAATGAGAGGATATTGGTCTTGGTCAGCCAATAGTTGGGCTGGCAAATATAGTAACAGAGTCTTATACGACTGCTTTATATAATTTTGTATAACACTACAATGTTTCAAATGAAGAGGAAATAGCAGTCCCTTCCGTAAGTTCTTCGTCAGTTATTACACACGAGGTATTACTGTCAATTATTTCCACTCATAAAATTTATTTCACTCTACGTGGCGTATTCACAGCCCCGAGATATGCACCTATATTATACACCATACAATGTGTGAAGTGAGCGTAAACTGAAGAAGGAGACAACATCTGCATCATCTACAGCTACACAAATCACCGGGATCCATCAATAAGGTGTGTGGCACAGGGTGCAAGCACCAGGTAGAAAGGGTACGGGACAAGGGAGAGGGAGGATGTTTAAGGGGTGAGAGAAAGGGAAAAAAATATTTACTTAAAATTCCTGGAAAAAGTTTACGGTAGTTCAAACATGTAGAAATAATAGCAAAAAACGTAATAGTATTAAACTAGTGTTAATTTTACCCACTATGGAAATTCTCAGGCATATCAAATAAAAAGGAATAAAAATGGACATCAACCACTTACACAATTGAGCACCATATTAAGGCAGACCATGCAAACTGGAACACAATTAGGGGAAATGCTATCAACCCACGGCCATGCAACTAGGCCCACTGACCTCTGACGCCGCAGGAGTCGAAGGAGGAAGCTTGAAAACACAGCGAAATGCGATTAAAGTTTTCTAACATTCATGCCCTTATGTGCGTATCAGTACTACTCGGTCATGCGGGAAGGGTATTCCGACTGCACAGAAGAGGTCAGAGTAAAATTCACGAATATAAGTAAGGCTATGTATTCCCTAGGCGCTGCGGGTGTCAAGTGGCGTTCTCGCTAGCTATGACCCCATGTGTAGTTGTCATTCCATATTGCCCGTGGGTGGGGGGAGTCCGTGGGTCTGCTTGTTCTGGCGTTTATTTCCCGAATTTTATATACATGATCAAAACGACCAATCCCAATGTTGGAAAAGGAATAATTGACGACACTTTGGTGTTTCAAACAAGCGGCTCTGAATTTATTTTATAAGTTCAAACTAGCCTTAAGGAGGCTTTGTTTGAATGATTCTCAACCCAACTCGAGAATCATTTCGACGAAGCTTACGAGGAAATGAGACTACGGAGGACGACGACTATGTGAATGAACGACAAGGGACGAATGTGGTCATTTGTTTAATACCCTGCCAGTCACCACAAGGGTGTGTGGCAGGGGATGATTTTACACTTAATATGGAAAGTGTTTACTCGAGATTAGCAGGGTAATTGGGAGTTATTAAGGTATGTTTCTTTAATTATACAGAAACTTTGTTGCAATGAAGCAACACGCATAAGTATATATTTCCTAAGACATTATTTGTCTTAAAATCTACTGAGAACATTAAATTAAATTACTTTGTTGGATTATTGATAACAAGGAACGCTAATTTAATATGCTCTTTTGAAGACTCTGTTAAGTAAGAATGAAAGCATTCATGACAACCCGCTCATAGACTTGGGCGCACAAGGTTATTCCGGAGTGTAATGGGTACTCTTGCCTTCGAAATCCAATATTCTGGGCTCCAATCGCACCTGTATGTGATTAGTTTCATGTTCTGACGTGTCATCGGGAATTGTAATAACGGTGCGTCGAAATGATGACACGCGGAATGCGTCAGCTTCTGCATCTGCTCCATTGGACTCTCTTCTTCAGTCCGGTTCAATATACACATTCGATATCAAATGATTATCAAATCGTAGCCACATTTTTTGTGAAGTTTCATTCGCGTCACATAGGTGCTTCCATGCTTATAAGCCTGAAAAACTTTCACATAATTTTTAAAAATTTCTAGTGCCAACACTTTGGTTGCAACTGCAACAGTTAAAAAGACACCGTCATTAGCAATATACTAGTATGTCGTGATTATTTAAAGTGATATCATACCCTATCTCGGCCTGAGAGTTCACCCTACTGTCGATAAGTGAACAATCTCAAGTCTTTATCATCCTAATTATATTTAACTTGGAGTCCACGATGAATGAGAAGTGTGATTTTTTGTGGAAAAATAAATTTCCTGTCATGGTGTGGAATGTTCGTGATATTTGAAGTTTCCTAGATCGATGGCTCGCTGGGACGAATGTCCATTAACCCCCCTCCCTCCCTTTCGCTCGCAGGGAGCACCGTGGAGACCATCCTGTGCGGGGTGAGCAGCGTCCGCCTCGTGTCGAGCGGGTGGTTCGACAACGCCGTGACGGTGGCGCTGCGCGAGGCGGCCGACCAGGACGTCGCCGAGGCCACGCTCGTATGCCCCTCGCCGCAGGAGCTGCTCCCGGAGGACCTGGAGCAGCTGGAAGCGGAACTGGGGCTGGATGGGTTCGGGGCATAGCGGGAGAGGCGAGAGAGCCCCGAGACAACCTTCTACCCCCTCCTCTCCCCACGCTCCCGTAAACCATCGCCGGATGATCGCAGAAAATGTATCACATTGAAAAAACATAAAAGTTCCGAAGGGAAGAAGGAAATGTGGATCTAAAAAGGTTTTCTCTTATATCTCTATGTAAAATGAGTTTCAACAGTAGGCTTCAGTTATTTCTTTTAACCGTACGTTCAAAGTAGCATCTTACGTGTGTAAGAAATGATGTAATCAATAATCAACCACAGGGTAAGTCAGCTGAGAGAAAAAATAAAATAATGCGTCCTCAGACGCGATATCAAATGCCTCAATTTGGAAATTAAATTGCGTAGGTTTTTGCTTCCAATGAGAAAGACTTTATCTCTACCAGGATGCCATGATTTAGAAGAATGGTAATGTTAACTTTTACCGCGAGAGAACACATGGCTAGCGTTTAATTTAACCTATGTGACATATTATGACCAATAGCAGCGTGCATTATGTATGAAAAATGAATCAAATCTAAAAATCAAACATCTCCATTAGCACGCTAGATAATTACTATGAAATCAAACTTAAGCATCATAAAATGTCAAAACAGCTGACTTCGTAGACAAGTTCTGAATCAAAGTCAGGCGTCATCCTCCCACTTAATTTATTCGGCATCTACTTAATTTTACGATTCAGTATTAAAACTCTTACTTTAGAGCACGGAGACAATAAAGAACTATCTATTGTTGACTAAGCTTTAAACCATTGAGAAAGAAATCTCCCAGATCAAATCATAACTTATTTATTTGTAAAGAATATTCATTTTACTGTATTACATGGTGATGTTGTTCTTGTGATGTGATTTGTTCTCATTTCTACAAGTTATTGTATTCAATACCAATTGTATTAAAATATCCTAATGATCATGTGCTTAATTAATATATAGAATTTGTCATCTTAAAATTGTGTCTTTTTATAATATTAGTCATAATATCATTCCCAAAAATAAAATGTCTCTTAACATCAGACAAAAAATAATATTTATTAATTATTGTGTGATTTGTGGGTGAAATTGTCCAAAAAACATAAAAGTTGAGTGAAGTCGACGCTGTTCCCAGGTGTTACCATGTAACTGCATGCACCCACCTCCATAACAGTTCCAACTGTATTGGTCCACGTGAAGTTGTGTCTCTTCAAATTTGAAGTCATGGCGAGAGAATAAATCGGCGCAGAAACAATTATTACTCATTCACGCGTACCAACTTGGACAAGAAAAGAGACAGATGCACTCTGAATAAGTAACTTCACCCAACTATTCTTAACATATTTCCGAAGAAACTGCGGGAGATGCCGCAACAGTAACATTTAACGGAGTCATCCACTAATGTGCATTTCAATGCAACAATTTCAGAAAGTAAAAATCATTCGCCTAGACGGGGATCCCAGTCAAGGCGAATAATTCTTACACTCTGAAATCGTTGCACTGATATTCTTAACATGCTTAAAAACAATCCGTGATTTTTTTACATTGCATAATACACTATAAGCCACGGCTAGGGAGTGGGTGACAAAGATTAATATTACGCCAGGCTAATTTTAACCCAAATACTTTTACCCCTACCGCGGTCAGACAATTATTCTGATCCCTTATCGTTCATTGAAAATGTGAAATCTTAAATTTATCTGTTCTACGCATAATCTCTCTAATTGTATTGGCAATATCTCTCCTACCGTAGTACGATGGGGGTTATAATGCATTTTAAACCTTACTGCTAAAGAAATATCCTTCCAATTAATGCAAGAGATTTAATCTGTAATTTAACATTCGCTCCGTAAGTGATTCCTAGCCTATTTTCTCTAATATTTTGGATACGCCACTAAGTTTATTTTAACATCGTTTTACAAATCTAGCTCCTCTACGCTGCACGCGATCCAATTCGGCAATCAGTCCAACTTTATGAGGAACCCATTTACTAATTAGCAGCATATTCCAAATGAGTCCTAACCAACGACAGATAGCATTTCTCTTTGATCTTTTCATGACATTTACCCAGTACTCTTCTAATAAATCCTCATTTTTATTGGCTTGTTCGCATATTCCCCGTATGTTTTGTGTCATATAAATATAATTACATGTTTCACGTCATATTAAACAGCGACGCATCAAAAAATAAAATTGGCGTTCCAAATAAGGTTGAGTCAGCACTTCATTTTAGTGGCTATAACGACTAAAATAAAGGGAAACAATGAATGCTTGAACGAAATTACGTTTCAAAAAATTTTCTCCGAGCCTCGGGCCCTGTTCCATCCAAGTCGATTTGGGTTTGCTCGTCCCTCCCCCCGCAGAGAATCGCATCCCTTTTGCCACGTCCCACCCTTGAAGCTTGACGTAGAGTTATATATATATATATATATATATATATATATATATATATATAAACCATAAACACACTAATCAACGCGAAGGTCGGTTTGGTAGGTGATGGTAGAGTTCACCCAGTACTAAGCCCGACGGCGTGTGAAATTCACACATCAGGGTAGGGGGGTCAGTTCCTTTCCCTATGCCGGTTATGGTTTCCCAGGAAGACCTGGTACCCGAAAAATCACATAGCTTGGGTGGAGCTGCAGGTGCCCAGAGAGGCTTATCAGGGTATAGAACTTGGGCCCTCCAGTCAGTAGTCCAACCTATCCCTGGACTATCGCCACCCCACACACACATATATACATGTATATATATTTATGTTTACATATATAAAACTCTACCACAGATATACAATACTTATGCCGATTTCATTTTTTAAAACAGTTAAGCCTAAGGTTGTTTCATTAGACTAGGGTTCAAAAAATTAAAAAGAAACCAATGAAGCAGTAATTTGGAAGAGTGAGTATCCTCAATGTGAGTATTCTCCTGCAGCTTTACACCAAAGAGAAAGCATGCAAAAAATTAGCCGATACAGAAGATATATACTAAATTATTATCGTAATAAACTCCACAGACGAGGACGATGTTACAGGGCAATGCGAATCGTGTCCTCTTGATGAATTAAATTTGGCGCTGATTAGATCAGGGAGCGAGGGCTCATGTATGCCGAATGCAGCTGTTCCAGACGTAAATACCACCTTCCAAGATGACTTGAAAAGAGATAAGAGTGTGAAGATGAGAAAAGGAAAGGTAAGGCAGAATCAGAAGCATTCATATCCGCATGTTCAAATTTTGGTACTTTGAGGATCAAATGTATTCACAAGGTCATGATACCCTGCAAGACATCCCAGCGGTGTCTTGCAAGGTACACATGAATATAATTATGGCAAAAAGGGAATTATTATTATTACACTATATAAACAGATAAGACCATATAAATAATATGTTCGTATTTTCTCGCACGATCATTGTCCATAATGCGTATTGATGAAATCTACGTCAATGCCGTCGCAGGCAGGAGCCAGAGTGAGCGCTGCGTTTATATCTAGTGCATTCGTTGGAGCATTTTTTTGAGTATATTAGCTACATGTATGTCTATTCGGATACGCATAAAGTTCAAATAAGTTTTGTATGAATATATGCATCTATATGGGTGTGCATCGGTATATTTTTGTTGGTATTGTATAGTTGGTATTTGTTGGTATTGTATGTAGTTGGACTCCTTTTTATGGTTGGTCTAGAATCGTAAGCCCTTGCGGCGGATTACGGTGTACCGTTGGGTTAATGTTTTTCAGCATTCTATTCCACTCTGTGACATTTCAGTTTCGTTAATTATATGTCGAAATCATTTTTGGAAACTATCGGAGATATTCAGTAAGATGTTGGCGAATAAGATTTTAAGGAATAACATTTTAATGAGGTAGCCTTTATAAAAATGCTAGTACCTTTCGGAGAATTTCGTTTTTCAGTGAAATATTTTTGGATTCTCTTTTAAATTTTCAGTTCTTTTTTCCCCTTTGAATTCGCTTCGATATCATGTCTTGGAATTTTCATTAAATATCTTATAAAGTTATTAAATAAATATCGCAATATCTGAATCCGTTTTTTGCCAGGGATATCTTTTCATCTTGGCGTGACGTAACCTTTGGCGTGTATACGATTTTCTTAATTCATCAATATAGGTTCAATGTTACCTTTCATTAAATTGCTTGGACAAGTAGAGGTCAGGAAAAGGCCGAGTCATTTAAATCCTTATTTCAAGCTATTTTCTCCAAATTTTCACCGAGTGTTTCCGATAGCTTAGCGAATCATTTCGGCCAACAGATGCCCGAAACTAAAATCTGCATGGCAGAGTGTATCGTATTGTGAAAACAACAACCCTAGCACATGCTTTGGGCCCGATCGAATGATATTTAAGAAACCCGCGTATTTTAGAGATTACATATTTTAACAACCAGAGATCGTATTTAAGAACTCCCCAATATATCACAAGGTTACCAGTGACTAGAATTCGCCTGATGTAAAGCTTATACCCAAAAGCAAAAACTGGGATTAACCCAGCAATAACAGACCTATTTCTCACAAATCCATACCATACAAAACCAAGGAATACGAGATCTGTTCAAAAAGTATCGCGAATTTTGAATTTTCGCGGGTAACGTATATTTGATTTTCAATTTTGTTTGGGCGTTATGTATGGTACTTATTTCTCTCCCTTGTGCCGAAAAGATCGGCCCTTTTGAATGCTCTGTTAACTGTTGACAGCTGTTTTGCTTGGACGTGTCTTGGCTTGTCTTCGATTTTTGCCTGTTCCAATAAATTGGTCAAAGAATCTGTATCAGAATTTGTGTGACTTACGAAATTAAGTGTACGGATGCATTCCGAATGTTGACTATGGCATATGGAGAAGCTAACTAGGACCGAAGCAACGTTTATCGGAGGTACAAAATGGTCTCCGGGGGCCGAGAAGATGTGAACGACGAAGAGCGTGCCGGACGCCCGAGCACGTCAACAAAAGACGAAAACATTGATGAAGTAAAGAAAATAATATTGGTCAATCGTCGAATTACTATTCGAGAAGTTGCTGAGGACCTAAACCTATCGATTGCCTCGTGCCATTACCATTGATTTGGGCATGACACGGGTCGCCGCGAAATTCGTATCAAAATTGCCCAATTTCGACCAAAAACTACAACGAATTAACATTGCTAATGAGGTGTTTTCCGCGACGACCCAAATTTCTCCAGAGGGTCATAACTGGTGACGAATCATGGGTTTATGGTTATGACGTGGAAACTAAAACTCAGTCATCCCAAAGGAAGCTGCAGCACGAGCCAAGACAGAAAAGAGCGCTTCAAGTTTGGTCGAATGTGAAAGTTTTGCTCACAGTTTTCTTCAGTTGCAGGGGCGTGGTGCATCATAATTCCTGGACACAGGGTAGAACGGTAAATAAGGAATATTACCTACAAGTTATGCGCAGCTTGCACGAAGCAATCCACCATAAAGGCCCGGATTTGTGGAAGAACAAAAATTCGCTTTTGCACCATGACAACGCCCCTGGAACACATCGTTACTTGCGCGCGAATTTTTGGCCAAAAACAACACACTAATGATGCCGCAGCCACCGCATTCCCCAGATGGCCCCCAGTGGCTTTTTCTTGTTCCCGAAACTGAAGAGGCCCATGAAAGGACGACGCTACGCTACGATTGACGAGGTAAAGACTGCATCGAAGGAGGAGATGAACAAGATCACAAAAATGATTTTTTGAAGTGCTTCGAGGATTGGAAAAAAACGTTGGCACAAGTGTATGATATCAAATGGGGATTACTTTGATGGGGAAAAAATAGCTATTCATGAATAAATAAATCATTTTTGAAAAAATACAAAAGTCGTGAGACTTCTTGAACAGACCTCATATATAACTGCTAGTTTGATAGTGAGATACCTCTAAAGTCACGAGTTATCGATAAGAAACCAAACCGGTTCTCTCAAGAGTAACTCCTACCAGGTACAACGCGCTTTTTTATTATATTGTTCGACTTCGTAGAAAATAAGGTTCCAGTAGATGTGGTTGATAAATAATGGTATAAATAAAAAAGTCCTGGGCTGGATTGAAGACTTTTTGAATGGTCGCGTACAAATGGTAGTAATGGACAGTGTTAACTCTACAGCAGAAGTAGAAAACACTTCAGAAGTTCCTCAGGGAAGGTACAGTTCAATATTTTCGGCAACTCAACACGTGCCTCGCTCACCAAGGTCGTCACCTGGATGAAATAGTTTTCAAAACCTAATGAAACTAAAATGACATTGAATGCAGTTTTCAGAATAAAAAACGCTTTTTAATTATCGTAGTTGGTTTTTTACAATTCACCCATCGAAACAGGTTTCTGCTCCACCCATGCGTGTATGTATTTATGCATGCATATTTATACAAAATAACAATATAGAATATATATTTTCATCAGTGACGATCATACAGTCAATACGAAGATACGTAAATAATGTGGAGATCCAACGTGAGCTGAATATCCATTGAATACAGGGATATTACTCCTGTAGGAGCAATATAAGTATTTGTTTTCAGCCTCACAAATTATTCTAGCACGATTGTATGTTTATTCGTATATTTATATAGAAGTCTATCCAATTCCTTTTTAATCGATTCTCTTTACAAAATGTTTCATACGGAATTAATATAACACCTGAACATCATTTTCAAGTAAGGTGTCGCAGAGTAATCAGTGATACGTCAAGTTTTTCGGTCACCTATAATTACATCGGAGACTCCAGCGATGAAGTGAGCCAATTCATTTTTTTAATAATGAGTGTGTCTGGACAAATAATGGACAAAACTTAAGTTAAGCGCTGTTGGTTTCGGTTAAATTAATATTAAATTAAAATTTATATTTCTCATGAAATCTTCTCAGCGCTGTTCAGCAAATTCCAAATATTCAAGATGTTTCAGAGTCAGATTTTAGTCCACATCCTCTTGAGAACATGACGGAGTAATAGAAAGAATAGTAAGTAAAAGTATGGGTAGAAAGTACAAGGTCTTTTCACTTCTGGTCAGAAACACTTCTGAGCAGAAGACGGCTACAATGCCTTATACAAGTCGTCGAGAGAATTAAGTCACAACGCAGGGCAACCTCCTGGAAATCTCTGCATGTATAAACGGACAAAGAAGGTATTGAAATGTTCTAGAATATTACTCCAATATTCGGTACTTATAAAGTACCGTTGAATGCCATTATTCATGCTTGATATTATGAGAAGATTGTTTGATATTACGAGAAGAGCCACTATGACGCTCTTAGAATATGGTTAAATGCTTAATAATGCTGCATTGGAAGGGGAGATGCTCAACATGAATTAATGGAAACGATTCGGCCAACAGTGACACTAACTAATTAATGAAGAAGTTGGCTTTGAAAAATTGGTGATTCCGTCCAAACGCTGTGAATATATAAGACCGATTTGCATTTTTTAAATGCCAAAATACTAAGAACTGAAATTTCTCCTTGTATCTTTCAAGTTCAATAAGAACATGCATGTACACTTGTTCCAGTTCCCATCGAAAATAAGTG
Organism: Hetaerina americana; assembly: GCF_022747635.1. NCBI lineage: Eukaryota > Metazoa > Arthropoda > Insecta > Odonata > Calopterygidae > Hetaerina > Hetaerina americana. Next base: position 2,340,280 of record NW_027287139.1, on the reverse strand, counting down.
AAGGAATGAAGACTATAGGTAGAAGGAGTCCGCATTTATTACAAAGGAAGGCGGCGATCGACAGGAAAGGTCTTTAGCGCCATGAATGGATGGATGGGTAATTCGGTAGGGATAGGATGTTGAGGGAATGGAGGAAGGGTGAAGGGAAACCCGGCGTCGGCAATAGCGTACTACTCTTAAGGACGAAAGATGCCAAGGGGACGCATTTGAGCGTCCCATCCGACGGACATCGGACTCACTCAAAGTGCTCTCTAAAAAGCACCTCAAGTATGGACTGGGATACCACTGAATATAGTAATCCGGCCACACCCTGATTTCGAAACTGGATCTTCGGAATAGGAAGCCTGCACACTAGGGCAGACAAAGAACCGACTTGCGTTTCTAGTGTTTGCAAAGGTTTGAGTTGTCCCAACAACTCATCAGCTAATCTAGCGCAGACAGCGTGTAGTTTAAGACTTTAATTTCTCCTTTGCGTTGGTTAAAATATGATTCTATAAATTAAATGTGTTGTCTCAGGCGTAAATTTATGAAATTAAGGCAACATATTGAAATGATATAAGTACCTTAGTAATTCTACCCAACCCTCATTTAGAACACGACCCAGGGTTCGACGTTGGACGTCATCATCAGGGACAACCTGATGATGACGTTCACAAAGGACCTGATTATTACGTTTGACGATTACAGAGTTACTTCTTTCATTTCAATGCTATGAATGCGTTTTCAAATATAACTAAATCGATCAATTTTCAAAGATTGGCCATGAGGAAGAGTATAGAATGCGGCTCTGCGGTAGGATGGAGAAAGTTGAGTTGATAGGCTAAGTGAGAAATGAGGATTTGTCGAAGAGAGTACGCAATTCAAAAATGATAAGGAAGAGGACTGCATCTTAATTGCGACAAGTTAAGCACAAAATGTATTCAGCCAAGCATTACTGAAGGAAGAGTTGAAGGATAAGGAGAAGAAGGGAGATTGGAATGATGGAATAAGTAAGGACAGGAAGAATTTCCATTAAAATAAGAACTCAGCGTAGTGTGAAAAGGCACGAAGGCTGAATAAAAAAATACATAGAAAAGACCCTTCAAAACCTGCGGAAACACATGAATCCGTGGATCCATCAAAGAATGTTCAATGAATAAACTCAGTCTGGTATTTGAAGGAGAATTGGTAGCGAATGTTCTGAATCAGTAGCGCGCGCGCGCCATCATTCAAACCGCAGGCCGTAGCTTGGACTGCCATCTATTGGCCAGTTTAGAAACGTCCACCCCCGAGCACCATTCCCGTATCATTGTGTGTTGCCATCTGCTGGAAATTTTACGAAACTCAGGCAGCGACCTTCGCGCGAGCGACACACGCGGCGAGAGAGAGAAAAAGAGAGTGAGGGAGTGAGTGTGCGGCGGGGGGCCGCCGCGGCCACTCGCGCTGCTGAGTATCCGTCTCCTCCCCCTTCCCTCACCTACGCCCCCACACCCTGCAACCACACACACTCGTCTCCCGTGCTGACGTCACCGCGGAGGGACGCCACGCCACACGGGCCCGATCTCCGCCCGCCTCCGTGGATCTCCTCTCCCGCCTTCCTTCCGCCACCCCCCCGGGCCACCGGAGGGGGACTAATTGCAGCAGCCGGGGACACCAGCGCACCACACGCACGCCGGACCCGGTGGGGTGCGGGAGGGAAGCAACAACTGTACCGTCACCAAACCGTGCCGTGGGAAACTAAATGGGACGTGGTGGACGGACACGCGATGCGTGCGTAGAGCGGGAGGGGGGGGGAGCTGGGTCATGGGGGATGCGGCGACGATTCGGGATCACCGCGCCTCCATCAATCGGTTGACTCGTGACGGCGAGCGAGGAACGAAAGGCGATGCCTCCGCGAGGTAATTGATGCATAAGCCGGGGGCGGAAGGTGGGGGCGCTCGAATTGGGGCCGAGTGCGGCGGAGTTCCTCCGCGACCCCCCGCCCCCCACGATCCGATCCCGAACGATGTCGAGATGAAAGCGACGCTGATATACGAAGTGCATAGACGGACACCCGCTCTGCATTCTTATAGTGTCGATATCAATGCACGCATCATCGATCTCGGTACGTCAATCCGAAGACACGTGGACCCCCTGCCACCCTCCTCTCCGATTACCCCTTCCGGCACCCCTACTCCCTCTGCACTCACCTCCCCCTCTCGCTCCCCCCCCCCGTTTAATTGCGGCCCTAGCGGGATCATCCCGTTCCAAGGCGCGACAAACCCAGCTGCTTCCTCTCCTACACATCACGCTCTTTCCCTCCTCTCGGCTTCTTCGTTTCACGTTTTATCGGTCAATGGGAATGCAGCACTGCTCGTCGTAAATATCCCTTCTTCTTCACGTACCTCGTACCTCTACATCGCTTCGCACCTCTGGGTGCCGGACGCCAGAGGTATGCGTTCGCGTGATGTTTCCAGGCCTGTCGTTTCGAAGCACATCACTGGCCACGTTGGGCTGAACGACTGCTTGCCTTGACCTCACCTCCGCCATTCGGCTCCTGCCACCCCGTGGTTTGCTACTTTCGATGCAAATGAACGAGCCCACCTGTTTCTTCTATCCCTCTTCGCGCAATGCCTGCCCTTCTCGTTTCTCGTCGCCATTACAGGACTTCGGATAATTTTACGAGGACTCTCAACACTATCTCCCCCACCTATTATTCCAGTCTTCGGATAAATGCTGACGAAGTAATTAGTTTTTTGTCCTTCCACATCGCCTCAGAAGTCGTCACCACTGCTTCTGAAGATGGAAAATCTCCCACGAAAGTGGTCTTTCACCACGGGAAAGAGGAAAAAGTGGCGTGGCTCTAGGGGTGGGCTATAGGGGTGGGCTATAGGGGTGGGCTATAGGGGTGGGCTATAGGGGTGGGGTCTAGGGTGGGTGAGGAATGCACTTGAAAATGATTTTCACGACACATGTAGCAGCAAAATTGGTGATGCGCGGTCGTGCATTATTATCGTGGTGCAGCATCAAGCCTGTTGCTTTGAAATGCGACCTTCTGCCATTTTATATGGCCTTGGAGTTTCTTCAATACATCCAAATCGTAGTCTCCATTTACAGCTGCGTGGGCCGGCACGACGGTCTGGTACACCATTCCTTGGATTTCCAAAAATGATATGAACATAACTTTCCCAGCTGAAACCAACAATTTGCCTTTTTTAGGGTTGGTGATATCGGAGGTTTCCACACAGATCTCTGCTGTTTGCTCTCAGGATCGACGAGATCTGGCCAAGTTCTATTTGCAGTGAAGACCTTCGAAAGAAACCCCTTGTCTTCCTGTGACATCAACTTCAACTAAGGACGAATCTGCACGCAAACGTCCAGTTGCTTGGATGTGAGCAGTCTGGGCATTCGGGACGCACAGAAACGTCTCACACGCAATTTTTCCTGTTACAAACGTGCATGTGGCACCCAGCGACATGTTCAATTTTTCTGATAGAGCTCTACTTTCGCTGACGCAATACTTGAGCGAAGTTAACGAAATAATAAGCTGAATATATTGTTATATAATTGAGTTCATTCACAACAAGCTGAATAAGTAACATAATGTATAATTGTTGGCTCGATAATACGGCTTCTCGACAGCCAGTATTCATTGATAAACAACCAGTACGGATTCCGAAACTTGGCGAGTGTCCTGCGAGACACAACTCCATTTTTGCTCATGATATATTGGGCTCGGGAATAAAATTAAACAGCGCAAAATAAAATAGTCTAGGTTACTATTCAGTGACTAAGGAATTACGGTAGTTAAATATTAAAATTTGATAATAGTAGCTAAATACTTTGTATTCACTCTTTGATTATACCAGTGTATTTTTGAGTCTGTACAAATTCAAAAAAGCTCAATCGAAGAGGCAAATGGCTCTAATTCATGCTTATCAGGTCAGTAGTACCACTTAGCGGAATACCCAGCCAGTTTCAGTTTGCATGAAATTTATTTTTTTGCACAATGAATTAATTATTCGAAATAAAAATTATCTATCAACTTTTTTGAATAGCCCTCCTAATTAGTAATATTATCGCCAAAAGTCTAACTTACCGCATTCCCCACACAACTTTCACACTTTTTTTTTATTATCACCTCACCTCTTATCCTTTATCTAATTTTGTACTCTTTTTTTCACAGAACGACTTCTTGTTTCCAGCTTATTCTGCTAACCCAATCCTTTCTGCACTGTAGTTCTTGGTACTTTATGCATTCTCTTTGCAAACGGCATGCCCCATCATCTGGGCTCCCTCGCCTTCAGCCGCGATCATGCGTGGGATACAAGGGTAGAAGGGGAGAATGGCCCCTGGCGGCGTGGGAAAAGTGCTCCTGCGGAGCTGAGTAAGGCCCGCGGAGGAGCCAGCAACCTCCGCCATTAAATGAGGAAAATTCGACTATATCAATAAAGAGGGCACCCGCGATGGGTATCCCAGAGTCCAACGCGAATGGAGGTCCGTGCCAATGCACGCATCCGAAGGGATCGCTCACGAGGGACTCAGGCGGGAAATGTTGATTATTGCTTCACAGAAACGGTGGCAATCCAAGAAATACTAGTATCTGTATTCGCGTCAAAGAAATTGATTCGAATCCAGATGAGTCGTCTGCGGAATGAAATGAACGCTTCTTTCCCTAGCAGATGGAGTCCGGGACGACGGCGCCCCCCCCCCATGGGACAGGTGGGCTGCCGGCGCATCCAGCCGGCGGCCCGTTCGCGCCGCGACCCCTTGCCCAGGAAATGGGTCGCCCGGCGCTACGAGGCGGCGATCCGAACGGCGACTCTCATTCCTCGAGACTCGCTCTTTCTTCAGCGTTTAAAAAGAGAAACCAAACGGAGTCGCCATCGACGAAGTTGACCCCAGCAACCCTTTGTCCCATCTCCCCCCCTCACACGGACACACCTCGATCGTCCTCGCCATAAATGAGAGAGACACGCACACAAAACCCGTAGAACAACGCCGGTTGACGATGGCAGCATGGTAATTGGCTTTTTAACAATTTTTGGGGACATTAAAATACCTCTGGCGTTATTTAAGATCTGAAAGAGGGCGAGTAATTACAGGAAGGAGACATGGCGTCCAGTGCACCGTGTGTGCGCGTCTGCGTGTGAGGGGGGGGGGCGGGGGGGGGGGCGAGGGAGGGGGTTGAAGGGGGACCGACATCCATTTTGGGGCCTACGAGGGCCATGGTGTTTCCTAAGGCAAACTACTTGTATAAGATTAATTACGGCGGAGGCCAAATTAAGCCGCACGGCAAATGAGGGTTCTCGGAGTATAAAGACGCGGCTGGCGCTCGGCCTTTGTGAGGAAGGGGTCCATCGAGCGGCGAGTTGACAATCGCCACTGCCCGAGGAGCTTGATGAAATATTAAGCAGGACTCACGCGGGCGTCCGGCTGAACAGGGAGGCGGAAAAGTGACACGTTGTTCCGGCGGGAGGAGTAATAAACGGCGGAAGGGAAAGTCATAGCCGCGTGTGTGTACGCGCGCGTGCCTCCACCGTTAATTGGTAATAAATATTCATGCCCGCCCTAAAAATAACAATCTTTCGCCGAATTCAATCGATAGCCAATCGCTGTTGAGTAAATTTAATGGACAAGAGCTGCAGAATGCAATGCCTTTGCCTGCTTTCCAAGAGTAACCGTGAAAATAACGCCGCGCCCACGTTAATCAAGTATAATGCTCAGAAAATCCTTGCAAATGCCGTCAGCCGTGTCAGGCGAGACAATCCTGCGAAGCAACGTGAACTCAATTAATAGCAATTGACGAACCATTTTCGCCGCATTAAAATTCGACCGATTTTCACTGGAACTGTAATCCTTCCTCACAAAAACTAAGTCCTTGACAGATAGCCATTCGTTTCTTTAGAATGGTAGCAAATTCATATCAAATGAAACCTTAGATGTGAAATTCAAATCGACACCATGCAAAATTATGCCGAATACGAAGTTTATTACTTAAACTCTCACCATAACGTTCAAAAAGAAAAATGTTTCAAGAAAAAGAAGGGTGTCAAATGAATCCCATTTGGCCTGAATGCAGGCTTTGTAATTAGTCTTCTCATTCGACTACCGTCCCAGTCTCAACGCCGAGTCGTTGCTCAACCAATCCAAGAAGGCCATCCGACGCAATGGATCAACTGGGACGGGACCCATTTCTAGAATATGGACGACATCGGTACAGGGAAGAATATCGGGGATTTACATTAAAAACAGCAAATGGCGAAGGAGGGTGAAACTGGCGGGGGAGGGGAACTCCGAGAAAACAAACGCGTGATTGACACGGGGGGGGCACCCGCGTCACCCCCCCACGCAGAGCCTACATGCACCCCAAGGAGGGAATGCTTACTCACCCGACATGAGGACAATTCATAGTTTCACCATTACACTCTCGAAACATAATGAGTAAGCCATGCTGTTTGGACAATACGGCGTTTCATTTCGTGCAGCGTGACGTCGACCGTGACGACACTCTTCTTCCAAGTCTCCTCGAGTGTAGTGCGGAGACAGTTCTCCTCGCGAGTAACCATGGGACTCGAAAAAGATTTGAGTATGTGCAGCAGGTTAGGCGACGATGGGTAAGGGGGGGGGAGGTTGAGGGTGTGCAAACAGGGGAGGGGGGAGGGGAGGGAGAGTCTCGGGAGACGCTGCGGACGACCCAAGGAAATCGATTCGTGAAATCGATCTGTACGACCACTTCTCACTCCGACCTCGCTTACGTAACCACTCCCCCTCCTCCTCACCTGCCCTCCCTCCCCCCCTCCTGCCCATCACACACAGGCACACACCCCCTCTCCCTCTCAAGCAACCCCCCCTACCCTCCCCCACCACTGATTAATCCCCGGCACCAGGTGCTGGTGTCCCCCCCCCCCGGCAGACCGGGGCGGTCGGGTGGGGGGGAGGGGTAACCCCTTCGCGCGATGGCTGTAAGTGGAGAACACAAACACGGGAGGGCGCGCCCCCCCAGCGCCATCACTTGAAGCAAGCGCATCTCGTCCCCCTGCCCCCCCCCCTGCGCCTCCCTCATCCACCTCTCCACGAAGATTACTCTTTGAAGATGCTCGGCCAAAACTTTCTCGCTTCCTCGGGAAATTCATTACATCTGCATACACTCCGGAAGAATGTAAATGGGTGCGAGAAGAGGGCTTAGAGGATGCGAAGGGAGGGAGGGAGGGTGTTGGTGTGGCACCAGTGGAATGGGGGGGGGGGGCGGCCGCGTCAACAATGCACCCGCGTGAAAATGTTCTCAACGCGACGACGAGAACACTCTGCGTCGAAGGTATATTTGACGCTACTGGGAGGGATATGTGAGAGATCACGAGCGTACGAAATGTTCTTAGTGCAGATGAGAACGAAGCCAAAGCAAGAATATGGCAAGGCGGTGGTGAAGGAACTGAAAAAATAACAACATAGCGAAAGGGGGGAGAGTGGCGCCAATGAAAGGGTGTTTTGAAGAAATTAAGGGAGGTAGAAAATATTCAGAGGTGAAGAATAATTTCTTGCAAGAACAACGGGCTCTATGGAGAATTTTTTTTAATTTTTGGACCCATTTGACCAATGGTTTCCTGGGTCCACTTTTATTTTACTTCACAGTTAGTTGGGGATTCCTTTGAATCTTAGTTCCCCTTTTTACAAACAATAATGAGACATAAGGAAACAACATACATAACAAATCAGACAAAAAGACAAAAATAATCAGACATAAGGAAAGTTTTTCTAAAATTTTAACATCTACAGGTGCTTATATATGTTGGGAGTTAAACTAATGATAAACAATTCAAGAAAAGAAAATCACTCAATAGACATATAGAATACATTGCTACATTTTACATAAAATTTTACACAAAATATTTCCCAGTTAGTTCGCTTGTTGTGGTTCACTATTTGCTAGTTTTCTTATTGCAAATTTTCCGAACAGGTTATTGTTGTTCTTTAGGCAGAATGTAATCATTTCCCTAAAGCTCGTTAGCTTCTCTTCCATATTGTTCCATAAGAGTTGCCGCTCTGTCTCATAGAAAACACAATCCTGCACTCTATGTTCTGCTGTGTCTTCTTTTCCACAGTTACACAGAGGGGTAAAACATTTCCCTATGAAGTTTAAGTAGGAGTTAAAGTTTCCATGTCCGGTTAACACTTGTGTGCTTGCTGATGTGTGTTTAATATTTAATTTAATCCGGTCATCTATGTTCGGAAATATACGGTGTGTTTTCCTTCCCTTTTCTGTTCTGTTCCATTCGTCGTTCCATTCTCTATGTGTTTCCTGTCTCATTAGTCTTTTTAATTTTGATATTTGTACTGCATTTTCTGCATCTAACGAGAGGTTGAAATACTACGACACGCAGCCGATTGGGCCGAGCCCCGTAGTTGCCAGGACTCATTTTCTCTGAAGTGACCATGATATTTATCTTGGGAATGATAATTGAAGTGGTTTCCCGTTGCCTTCATCAATAGTGTTTTTAACGTGACACCATCACTTACTGGCCGCCCCACTGGGGTGAGAAGCCATTGCAGCCGCCTCACTGAGGAACAGACGCTGCGTGGACTACCTTTCGCCTGACTCCTAACCTTCGACCTATCTGGCATGGGTGACCCTTCCTGGAGCAATTATATTTACTCCCGCCAGCATAGCTCCAGGGGTAATCGGAACGCACAGGCCCTTCCAGATATTTCAGGTCCTTGCGAGATGAGATGGAAGGATAGCGGGGATTACTAGAGTGATAATTAAATAAAAATACACAGCGGCGGAGACGAGAGCCAACGAGGGGTTGCCATAGTATTAAACGAGGAGGTAGGAAGAAGCGTAGGCAACATATAATAGGCAACGTTTAGAATACTACTTGTAGAAATAAAAGCAGAACCGACAATCTTGGTTATTACTCAGGTATACATGCCACCGAGCAACCATACGGAGGAAGAGGTCGATAGGATATACGATCAATTAGAGGACATAATCGCGTGTGTTCCTTCAGGGAAGCATTTGATAGCGATGGGGGATTGGAATGCGAATGTAGGCGAAGGAAGAGATGGTGATGAGGTGGGGGACTACGGTTTAGGCACGAGGAAAGACCGCGGGGAGAGAGCAGTTCATTTCTGCAAGAGACAGGGGCTAGTCATCACCAACACTTGGACAAGACACCACAAAAGACGCAGGTATTCATGGAAAATGCCAGGTGACTCATAAAGGTATCAGCTAGATTATATCCTGGTTAGACACAGGTTTAGGAACAGTGTGATAAATTCGCACAGCTTCCCGGGAGCGGATGCGGACTCTGACAATAATTTAGTTGTTATGAAATGCAGCGTACGTTTCAAAAAGATAAGGCAGGGGCGGCGAGTTAGAAAATGGAATGTAGAAGCATTATATGGTTTGAAAAGGGAGGAGTACCAACAAGCGGTAGAGGAAATCATGGAGGATGGTAAAGAGCTAAGTACTATCGAAGAAAAATGGGAAAGTATCAAGAAAGGGTTGTCTAAAGCCGCAAAAGACACTATTGAAACCGATAACGCGAAAAGGACTAGGAAACCAGGGATCACGGATGAGATGATTACAAAGATGGATGAGAGTAGAAAATGGAAGAATGTAAATACAGAGTTAGGCAAAATGAAGTATAAAGAATTAAACAATAAATTGAGGCGGGCAACAAATAAAGCAAAAGAAGCATGGTGGAAGACGCAGTGCAAGGATATGGAAAGTCTGCAGAGGAAGGGTGAAATTGGCGCGCTGTACAGCAAAGTTAAATCGTTATCGGGAAGTAAGAAAGGAAGATCTATTCTAACACTTAGAGTTGATATTAGACCCAGGAAAGATCCAAGAGAGATGGAAGGAGTATATAGAAGAACTGTATGGTTAAGAACTTAGACCAACAAAGTTAGACATAGAAAAGGAACATGACGTAGAGGAAGATAGCTTAGGGCCAGGCAGACTCGACGATGAGATGGAAAGGGCAGTAAGGGAGATGAAACTAAATAAGGCCGTGGGGGTGGATAACATTCCTGTGGAACCTGAAATGTTAAGGAAAATGTGGGAGGAAGAGGCTTTATGGGCTGATTCGTAGTATCTACGAAAGAAGGCATCTGGCCGGAAGACTTTGTGAGATCAGTTTTAGTTCCTATTCCGAAAAAGGTTGTGAAGACAAGGGGCCATTAAGTTTGATATCCCACGTAGCTAAAGTTGTTCTCAGGATCAAAAACAAAAGGATAGAGAGTAGGGCAAATGATTACTTAGGGGATGATCACTTTGGGTTTAGGAAGGGGATTCCATTGCAGTAAGGAGATTATTAATCGAGAGGATTATAGAACACCACCAGGAGGTATTTGCCTGTTTCGTAGATTTCGAAAAAGCGTTTGATAGAGTAAATTGGGAAAAACTAATGAGTATATTGCAGAAAATGGGAATAGAATGGAGGGGAAGGAGGCTAATCCGCAACCTGTCCATGTCTCAGACTGCACAGGTGCGAGTGGGGAACGGGGAGTCCGGATGGGTAGTGTTAGGAAGAGGTGTAAGGCAGGGTTGCCCATTATCTTCGTTGTCCAACCTGTATGCAGAGGAAATGATTAAAGAGACATGGGAAGAACTGGAGGTAGGAATGAAAGTGGGCGGGGAATTCGTAAAATCAGTTAGGTTTGCTGGTGACCAAGCTTTAGTTTGTTATTCAGCCATGGGGTTGCAAGAATTGCTGAGTTAATTGGAAATTCAGTGCAACAGGTATGGGATGAAAATCAACATTAATAAAACAAAGGTTATGCGATTTTCCAGAAATAAAAAGGCTAAGCTAAACATTAAAATAGGAGGGCAAAAGTTAGAGCAGGTAGAACGGTTTACCTATCTCGGTTGTGTTTTGTACCAAAGCGGTCAAAGTAGTAGGGACGTAAGGAGAAGAATTGCGCTTGGCAAAGAGGCTTTCACAAGGCGGAGGGAGTTGATGACAGGGACGTTGGGTAGGGATATTACGAAAAGACTCGTAAAAACTTTGAGATGGAGCGTAGCTATGTACGGCGCGGAAACGTGGTAATTGAAGCAGGAGGATAGACGTAGGCTGGAGGCTTTTGAAATGTGGGTGTGGAGAAGAACGGAGAAGGTGAAATGGACAGAGAAGAAAACAAACAAGGAAGTGCTTGGTATGGCGGGCAAAGAGAGGGCTTTGTTGGGAGAAATCCTATGGAGGCAGGAAAAGTGGCTGAAGGGGGTATTGACCGGCAGCGGGATGTTGAAGACTGTAATTGTGGGGAGAATGTTAGGCAAGCGAGGAAAGGGCAGGAACAGGATACGCATATTGGACGGGATGAAGGGAGGATGGAAGCAATCAGAGATGAAGAGGCACCTGATGTAGAGTAGGATGCGGGATTTTGTGTTTTGTTTGGAGTAATAAAATATTTATTTGGTAGTTGTGTCCATCGAAAAACCTACCTTAACCGGTAGATTACCTTAAAAAAAATGTTGTTCTGGCGATTCGACGGCTCGGCCGTCGTCATCAGATTGGCGTTCTCGGGGAAGAGCGGAGAGGACAGGTGCGGGGGAGAGGTGAGTGAAGGAGAGGTAAGGGAAATGAACAAGGGGGTGGGAGGGGATATGTAGGCAGCTATATGACGCATTCAGTGGGCTTGGTTCAGCCTGGGCGGTTTGAATGACTGGGTCACCCAGATATGCGCCATCTCGCGGGTTCTCACCTCGGGATGGGATAATTAAGGAAGGTGGGAGATTTGGTGGAATAGCGGTGGTTGTTCATGTGGAGGGAAAGTGTGGCCGTACATTCGTCCACGTAGAAGGCAGGGCAGAAGTTACAGGAGAGGCGATATGTAATATTTTTTGAGGTACAGGTGGCGACCGGTTTGGAGTTGGTACTAAGTGAGAGGGAGGGTCTTAGAAGGCGGCATTTATAAGTTCGACGGGCTTTTAAACGAAACAGAGGAACAATGTGGGAATAAAAGTGATGTGGACTGACTGTTATTGATAATTGGGAAGAGGCCACGGATTAAATGTTTAATTTTGTGTGTTCCAGGGAAGAAAATGGTGATAAGATTATGGGATTTTGGGCGGTTTGGTTTGGGGAGAGGAGTGTTATTGGGTTGACGGTTTGAGGATGTCTTCTGATGACTGCTTCTTCGTTTCGGTGATTGAAACACATCCCTCTTGGTTATTACATGTTTGTCGAGTCCATTAGTCAGAGCTTCGAAAGTTTGTTACGGGGATAAATTCCTGCTTTTGATGTGCCTTGCCAGAAACGGCAAATGGCTGTTATATGGCTCTTCATTCATTCAATTCAATCAGATAACATAACCACACAGCTTAAACGACTTAAGCATTATCCTCTAAAAATTCTACATCTTTCGTATTTAGCAACGCTTTTTAAAACAAATCTTTACAGCTAAAAGTCTAATAAAATAATAACACAATATCCCAAGATGTTTCACAAAATAGTTGCACAAAAGTACGTGATTTGATAGCCATTTTATGGCTACTTAGCATCTATCTTGAAAGGAGAGTGAGAGCCTTAAGAATCGATATTTACACCAGTCATGTAACGAAAGGATCATTCATAGTACTGAATTGATATTTTCAATCGATTTCAAAGTCAGTCTTTAATTTGTACATCAAATTAAACAAATGTATCCATCTTCCCTGTTGTCTTCGAATTCATATGCATCGAACATTAATTTGATTTCAGCTCATGACTAGAAACAGATTTTAATTTAGCAGTTCCTTCACAACCAGGTACTGACGTTATAAAATTGATATGTCATTCTCATCACTATAATGAATGCTGATTCAGAGAGCACAACTTCGTTACACAGCATTAACCAGTTATAAATAACCGATGCTATTTCATTCGAGCAGTAGAAACATCGCGCACGCGTACTGAATAGTGTACATTTCTTTAGCATCACACACGAGGCAGTGCTTTCGAGACGATGAAAGCAAAGGACGTTGGAACCGGGAGGAAGGGGAAGATGAGGTGGGGGGTTGGGGGGTCGCCGGGGTCCGTGCATGTGCAGGGCTCAGGGGGGAGTGACGCCATACAAAAGAAAAATGGTCTCTTTCTCCGGCGAAGTACAATGCAGGTCAAACAGCGACCACAACAGTAGTATCCTTGTTTGCCACGCGCCGCGGGCGGGCGAGGTCGGTGGAAACCCTTCATTGCGACCTCGGTGTAGTGCGCCCCACGCGCGGGACGCACTGCATTAGTGCACGACGTCCTATAATCGCGCTCGGGTGAAAGTCGTCTCGGTCGCTTTACTTCACTTCGATCTTCAGCATCATGATCACGACACGATCCTTTTTTCATGAAGTAGTCAATATTCCCATTTTACCGGACGTGGCTTTTGTTTGACCGAAAAAAAATTTAGAGGCAACAAGTAAACACGTCGAAAATATGATATTTAAGCAGAGGCCCGAATATGAGAAAGTCCATGTGGGATTCAGACTCCTTCGCGAATAATCGAAAATTACGTTCCTAGTAGCAGTAGTATTTAGGGGAGGCGACCGACAGCTGAGGTCATTTGCGCCATAGGGTATGGACTGGGCAGGATGAAGGGTGGAGAGAAACCCGGCATCGGCATTAGCCTACTCTTCACGAAAGGCGCCAAGGGGTCCGCAGCTTAACGTCCCATCCGACGGACAGCGTACTCACTCAAAGTTCCCTCCACAAAACACCTCAAGTTGGGATCGAGATACCTCTGAAAAATATTCAACACCGCAAGGATTTGCACCTGGGCCCTCTGGGTGGGAATCCGGTTGGTTAGATTAAATTCATATACACTTGGGAGATAAAGAAAGGGTTCCTTAAGGGCTTATCATTTTAAGACACAAACAAATAGAAGTAAAGTCCAATAAAGCGATTATATATATATATATATATATATATATATATATATATATATATATATATATATATATATATTCCCCCTTCCCGCCTTCCCCACCTCTATTGTGTTCGTCCTTAATGTGTGTTCCTATCCCTTTTCCTTATATCTGTTTCTATATAAATGAGTATGTATATATATATATATATATATATATATATATATATATATATATATATATATATATATATATATACATATATAACATTTTTTGAAAGTCTCATGGACGTGAATAATAATGTTTAAAATTTAGCCTTTGTGGACACAGACAAAAATACAGAAACACACAAAAAAGAGACTCACTAACTTTCGAATTAACGGTGGTCACGGCCACATTCATCAAGTAAATGAGGGACAGAACTGCAGGGAATGCCGGGGATGGAACGATGGATGGAAGGGGAAGGTGGGAAGAGAATTCGGAAGGAAGGGGTTTGAAGGGGAAGCGTTGGAAGGGCGGGGGAAAATGTAGAAGGTGATGGGGGTGGAGGGGGGATCATAATATGCTTGGAGTAGGGTAATTAATGCCTAATATTGATTCCTGGCCGGTTGCAGGACTCCAAGAGCCAAATGAAGGATTGCTCTAATGTTTTGAGTTTCAGTGGAGGATCAGAGATTGGGAGGGATGATAAGATGGATACACTATAGCATATATCAGATGGAGTGTTGTGTTCGGAGGCTAGTTTGAGGGTAGGGAGCAAATAAATCAAGGAAGAATTCTTGCATGAGACCCGGTGGTTGTTAATTCTAATGTTATGGGATGTGGCACACTGTCCAATATACGAGGCCTTGCATACGAGGATTGCCTTGCCTATTACACTCGTAATAGGCAAGGCAAAGTTGGCACTTCAGTAGGTAAACTATATTGCTAGATGTACAAGCAGAGTAGAGAATTGGTGGGAGAGAGTAAAAAAGGGGGGGGAGAGGGATGGGATTTTGGTTTTGAATATGGGGCATTTTTGCATCTGTATTTATTGCTTGGCATGGGAGTGGTTTTGGGACGGGGCGGGGATTTAAGCGGAGGATTGGTTTATTTGAGATGATCAGATAAGTTGAGGGGAGTTGGAAAGTAGCAGAGGGACATATGGCTGCGTAGATTTTCGCGGCGGTGGCTTGAAGAATTCTGCATGTCCGGGTTTTCACCGCGTTGTTGTTTGAAGCCGACAACAGTTTCGCCGAAGTTTCATCCGGCGTCTTCAGGTCGAAGACGCCGGATGAAACTTCGGCGAAACTGTTGTCGGCTTCAAACAACAACGCGGTGAAAACCCGGACATGCAGAATTTTTCTAGCAGAGGGACATTTAGGAAAAAGGTTGACGGTGGCATTATGATTTTTGAGGATAGGGTAAAGATTTTTTAGGATTAATCGCAGAGATTCTAAGCCCGGGAAGTATGTGGTGCAAATTTATACACACACACACACATATATATATATATATATATATATATATATATATATATATATATATATATATATATATATATATATATATATATGTGTGTGTGTGTGTATATATATATACATATATATAATTTTTCATGGGTATTGAGCAATGAAATATAGAAATAGTTTTCATATATGCATATTTGTCATTATTAACCTCTCTTATGTGCCGTTAAGACTCCGTATATATCTGCTTAGTTGTGAGTTTGAACTTCTTATCACAATCTTTGAAGTTTGATTGGCACTTCAATCAAGTTGACTTCTGTGGAGACACCCGCAATTGGAGTACACACCAAACTTGACGGGTGTGCGGTGCATAACCGCTCCGGTTACTTTGCCTCCTTCGTGTATGCCCCAATCGTGTCGCAGTCAATATTGCACGAGTTGAAAAGTATTCAATGACAGACGTAGAGTGATCTCAGGTGGCCTTCTGCCACATCCAGCCGCCGGGGACCGGGTTCGTGGTCAATGAAAATGTCATCTCGCGCGACGGCGTGATTTATAGATGACGAACGAAAAGACAAGGTTCTCTTGCTTAAATAAAGTTTTCCGTTACATACCATTAAGTCGATGTAATTCGGCGCACCTTTACATACATGCAATGTAACATAAACACAAACACACATATACGACGGTAGGCTGAAAAGTAATGCACACATTCCGACTTTTCTCGAATCTCGCCAAAAGGTTTTCCGTTCCAGAGAGCGATTTCACCCAAGTGCGCCTCTCTCGAGTTCTCGGGATCCGCGTTTGCCCCTTAACCCGCCCGAGCGCATCTTCGCAGTTCACAAGCATCAACACGAGACTCCGGCGTTCAAGCACACGCCGCTTAAACTTTCCCTGCGTGGCAAAGGCCAGACGCGTGCTCACTGAAGTGCCAATGGCGTCAATCATATTTTTTTAACCTATTTGACGATTTTCCCTCTTTAAAAAAATTTACGAGAGATTTCACATAAACTCTCTTCTCTACCCGCACGTGGCATGCCCGTACTGAGATCTCTGCCATTAAAACATGGAAGGTCTCTGAACTACGGGCGTGCACTCCAGGAAAGATATTGAAATTTCCATGAAGGTCGACCTCATTCAGAATCACGGAGATCTGGATAGGTTTTTCCCTCCATGAATCCTAATCTAAGGTTTCCTTCACAAAACCTTTTAAGACATTTCCGTCTTTTCAACGCCCCTTGCTACTTATCCTTTTAAACGGACTCTTGGTGATCCATTCCATCTCTGTTATCTCATCGCTCAACTATATGAACTACGCTTCCATCTCTCTTTGCATTCAATACTACTGACTCCCATGACTCGCTATACCCCCCTCCAATTTATACGAGGGTCATCCGGAAAGTAGTACCCGTTCGTGAAATAAAGACACAAAAGTAAATATTAACAAACATAAAAAAATTTATTTGAAAGAGGATACTTTAAACTACTTCTCAACATAATCTCCAAGCAAATTAAGGCATTTGTCATAACGTGTGACAAGTTTCTGTATTCCTGCTGCATAGTCCTTCGCCGCCAGCTCATTGAGATACGCGAGGGACCCATCTTGCACAAATTTTTGCATAATGCAGATGGTGTTTAACAATTTCATGAACAATTGTTCGAGAAACATTGGGAAAATGCTCACAGATGTCATCAATTGTGACGCGCCGATCGTTCCTCACGAAATCGTCAACTGAGCTCACCAGTTGGTCTGTAATGACAGACGGTCTCTCCGAACGCTCATCGTCGTGTGTGTTCCCCCTCCCCATGTTGAAGTTGCGACACCACCGCCGAACAGACGACTCGTCCATTACATTGTCTCCATACACCTCCTTTAATTGGCGATGAATATCACATGGGCGAACGTTTCTTGCATTGAGGAATTTAATCACTGCCCTCACTTCACAACTGTCGGCGTTCTCAATTTTTTTAAACATTGTAAACAATCACAGAAACAACACAGGCAATGCTAGCGTCACGCAACTTGGCTCAGAGAAGGCAGACAAGCCACTGAAGCTATCTGACCTCGTCCAGCGGCTACTCACGTCGTCAGCACTTCATGCGGCACGAACGGGTACTACTTTCCGGATGACCCTCGTATTATTCAATTTCTATCACTCCAGTTATCCCCGCTTTCTCTCCTCATCTCGCTCACTCCTCAAATATGAATATATTGTCGCTTAAACCGCCGATATATATTGTCTGATTTTCCTGTTCTCACATCGGTCTAACATTCAAAGTCCCTAGTCTAACTAATTCGGATCTCTACTGAGTCTTATGTTCTGAGGCTGTCGATTTCGCTTTGCAAGGATTTCGCCTATTGCCGTGCTGCCGCGCACGTCACATGGCCCATCGGGCCGAATTCCGCGCTCGCCGTCACTCATGCTGAGTCAATCATTGTGTCGTGCAAATATTAATTTGAGGTGGTTTCCCATCACCTTCCTTAATAGTGTTTCCAACGTGGGACCATCAGTCAGTGGCCGCCCCACTGGGGCCAGACGCCTTCGCAGCCGCCTCACTGAGGGACAGACGCCGCGTGGGCTACCTTTGCTCTGACTCCTAACCTTCGATCTTCGAGTGGGCATGGGTGACCCTACCAGGAGCATTCATCATAGCTCCTGTCAGCACAACTCTAGGGGCCATCGGAACTCACAAGCCCTTTCACAACGTCAAGGTTGTCGCTTTGGGGAGGGTCTTATCCTATTCAAAACGGTGAGTAAATAAATGAAATAATAAAATAAATAGGGACGAAGGGTGAAGGGACAGTGTTGAGAGAGAGGATGACGGGTATTGGATAATTTTAGGGACGATATTAAACGTGAGAGTACTTAATATCGCCCTCTAAAATTATCCAATAGTCGCCGCGTCCCCTCTCCCCGTTTCCCCTCGCGTCGTGCTGGGACCTCTGGGAATCGCTCCGGGGGACATTATACGAATGAGGCATCGCAGAAGATGCACGACGCGAGCATAGCCTCGCTTGGAAGAAAAAAGGTTTCAGTCATAATTTAAAAAGACTTTACTCAGTAAGGACGTAGTTGTTATGAATGCATCTACACAGAAACTAAACATTATCGCGGTAAAACAATACTTCTAAAGCGCAAAGCACCACACACTTTCAAAACTATAATGCTGTACAAATATCTTGAAAATATCCGAAGTCATATTAATCTCACGTTAGAGAAAAATATGGTAATCGTCCAACTGTATTCGCCATTCTTTGAAGGGGGAAAAGAGTGAACTTGTAACGCACCGCGTGGACAAGGCAAATATTATAAACAAGTATTCGATGAGTGTCTAGAACAAAGCAATCAAGGCCAAATGAGCTTCCTCAACCACTAGTAGAGTACAGCAGTAATATACGTAACGCCCTCAACCACTAGTAGAGTACAGCAGTAATATACGTAGGTCCCTCACAAGAAATTGATGGAAAAACTTAAACGCTCTCTTATGGATTGAAAAAAGATAAATTGGATTGAAACGTTCTCTTATTTCGCAAACAAACAGTAGTCATCGATGGGTTGTGCTCAACAGAGGCAGATGTAACTTAGAACGTCCCGCAGGGAAAAGAAATTGGGCCGCTATTTTTCTTAAAATGCATTAATCACTGAAGCTCACTCGTTGGATTTCCAAATCTTAGATTATTTGAGCATGACGAGGTGGTAAACAAAGAAAGAAGGACCACATCAAATTACGGGCTGCTCTCTGGTGACTTAGGCACAATATCGGATTGGTGTAAGGGACGGGGATCAGTACTCAGCATAAGCAAATACGCAGTTTTGAAATTTTGGAGCAAGAGAGGAGATCAACAGGACATAAATTATGGAACAAATAGTTAAGATTCAACGATGGAAGATCAAGTTAAATATTTGGGGGCAGTCATAACCTCTCATTTTTCATAGATAGCATACAAATACATTTGGAGAATATGTGGATCCATATTTATTGTATTTTTTTAGTAGCTACCGCTACAGTGTGTGGGAGGGGGTGAATACACACCGGACGAATTTTGACCCAAGTGTTTTTATCCCCGCCGAGGTCGGATAACGTTATTTAGATCCCTTATCATCCGTGAAAAAATAAAATTTGAAATACATCTGTTTTACGTATAATATCTCTAATTTCATTGATATAATCTCACCTATCGTAGTACGATGGGGATAATAATACATTTTCAACATCACTGCTAAAGAGACATCATTCCAATTGATTCAAGAGATTTAATCTGTAATTTAACCTTCACTCCGAGAGTGATTCCTAGCCTATCTCCTCTAATATTTTTTAAACGCTACTCCGTTCATCATAAGAACGTTTACTACGCTGCACACGAACCAATTCGGCAATCAATCCAGCTTCGTTAGGATCCCATACACAAGCAGCATATTCTAAATAAGGCCTAACCAACGACAGATAACATTTCTCTTTGACGTTTTTATCACATTTACCCAGTACTCTTCTAATAAATCTTTATTTTTTGTTAGCTTGTCCACATATTCCGGGTATGTGAATCACCCAAGAGAGATCGTGAGTGAGGGTATCTCCTAGATTTTTTAATTAAGTCTATACATTTAATTTCGGTGTTTCCAGGGTAGCAGGCTTTTGGGTGGGAATTGCTCTTTTCCCAAAACTTTATTAGTACGTAATTTTTTAAGTGTGATTCTCATTACCAAGTTTCACACTAGCGTTGCTTAGCGTTGAGGTTATCTGTTAAAGCTGTGTCCTCATGATTATGGATATCACGGTAAACCACAGCATCGTCGGCAAGTTAACGTAGTATCTTAATAGTGGCTGCGAAGTCACTGCCGTTTACGTAAAGTAGGAATAAAAGATGTCCGATAAACACCTCCCTGGGGAACAGCTGAAGTAACTCCTAATGCATTTGAGCTAACTCCATCCATGTCTACTCTTTGAACCCGACCATTCAGAAAGTTTTTAATCCAACCCCGGATATTTTTATATATGCCATATGCATTTGCAAGTAGTTTACTATGAGGTACTTTATCGAAGGCTTTCTTAAAACCTAGAAAGATCTCGTCCACTGGAACATTGCTCTCACCCGAAGTAAAAATGTCATGTACAAAAAGCGCAAGTTGTGTCTCGTAGGATCCACCCTTCCGGAAACCGTGTTGATTTTTTATTAATAACTTCTGATTATCGAAGTGTCTCAAGATCGAACTAGCAAATAAAAGTTTCATGATCTTGCACGAAATGGATAAGAGGTTTATAGCTCTGCAATTTTTCGGTTCATCCCTGTTGCCATTTTTTTTAAATTGGTGTTACGTTAGCCGTTTTCTAATCTCTGGGAACCTTTTGTTCTACCAGCGACCTCTTAAATATGATTTCTTGATACGGCGCAATATCCGAAGCAAACTCATACGCACGCCTTCCGAAGCTAGACCCTTAAATATACGAGCGGATATTTTATTTACCCTGGAAGATTTATTAGATTTAATTTTTTTCAGCAAGCGTTCTATTCTATTACATGAACTTTTGGGTATCGGTTGACCGGCTCGACTTGATAAGCTATCAGATACATTCGATTAAGACGCTTTGAAAGAAAGAATTTAATAAGTTAGCCTTTTCCAAACTGCTGGTTATTCTTATGCCTTTAACATTTTTGAGTAAATTAACAGTCGACTTATTTCCCTGAACCTCTCTGATGTACGGCCAAAATGTTTTTGGATTCTCTTTCTAAGTTTCGCAAATCTTCTCCTTTTGAGTTCACTTAACGCCATCCGAAATTCCATCTTGGCATTCACTATGGATATCTTGTAATCATAAGTGATCTTATTCTTGTTGCCGCTAGAGATATCATCCCTAATAGTTTTCATCTTGGCGTGGCGTAGCCTTTGGCGTCGCAATGCCTTTCTAACATCCGCGTTGTCGCATCTAGGTTCCGTGTTGTCTTTTATAAATTTACTGGGAATGAACTTGTTGACTGCTGAGCGCGTGATCTCAAGGAAGTGATTCCACGTATCCTCAGTATTTCGGGGATTACTATCTTTCTTAAAACTTGCAAATTGACTCTGTAGCACGCACTTTTAGCCATTGTAGTTCCCTTCTTTGAACAGGTAAATTTTTCTTTTAGGCTTCTTATTTCTGACCCATGTGGCGAAAACTTAGCATTTACTGCCCTGTGGTCACTAATTCCTTTAATAGTTTCTAAAGTCAACACTTGTCTAAATTAGTCTGGTTTGTATTCATCCCCTACCACACATCCTATAGGTGGTTTGCAGGGTGATAAAAAATTAATAAAATAATAGACTTGAATGTTAACGGTTTTGCTCGTATGTTGGTTGATAAATTTTTAGTATAGTATCGAATTACAGCATAACTGAACACTCGTTGCTAACAAGTCATGAATATTATAGCTCCTAGATAATAAAGTTACATGCTGATGCAAGGAGTTCAACGTAATAGAGTACAAGAGCAATTCGCAGGTATCTTTGTCTTTACCGCCCGTTTTAAAACTAAATGTGCTCCAATCAATTGATGGAAATTGAAGTATCCACCGATTATCATGTCGTAATCGCCGTATTGGGATAAGAAACATTTGATTTGCTGATCTAATTCTAGTATTGAAATATCTCTGTCGACTGGCGGTCTGTAAAATGTGTTCATTTTTTGGGATCAAGCACTTTTGATTGAGCACCAAACGCTTTCCAAACCATTACCCGGAATTACCTCAGCCCAGCTGACGCAAGAATTTTTTCAGCTGCAATAAAAACACCGCCCCCACTCCGATTCTATTTACTCTATCATTTATGCACACGGAAAATTATTTTCGGAAAAGTTTCACCGTCAGCGATATCAGTGGATGACTAGCTTTCTGTTCCAAACTGAACCTGGGCTTTGAATAAGTTGATGGTATTCTGTGACTTTATTTTTTGAACTTCGGCAATTAACTGCCAAATGTTTCCTTGAAATTACTGAAATATGAATTCTTAAGGAGGATCGTCTTCTTTTTAATATTCAATTTATAAAATATTCCGTCCGATGCTATCTGATTGGTGTTGAATGAACTATTGCCAGCACTGAACCTCACTTCATTTAAAGCTAAATAATTTGGCAAAGAAGACTTAAGAGACCAACTATTTGATTTACAAGTTCACCTATACTTTAATCTAAAAAAGCCCTGCAGTGCCCGAATGTTCCTACCCGTTGCACATCTGGCGACCTCGGACGTGCCATGAACACCACAACAGTTCAGGGCGTTCCTACGCGATCCTTTTCCTCAAGTGGAGACCAGATCACTTTCTCGTGCCCGTGAAAACGTTAGATTCGCCCACTTCACCAAAAATTTTAAATACTCGTTTGCAAGCAAAAATCACTAACATTGCTTGCTCTAAGGCATAGGATTGGCGATTGGTTATATGCAAAGCTAACGGAAAAAGCCTAAGCGCGCTCGATCACGCTTAGATCGCTAGCATGATGCAAGTGCGAAGGGTTGACGGTGACAATTATGCCCGCTCCCCAGCTAGAACCCCGAGTTTGACCATCGGAATGAGTTTTAGCTAATTTTCTGACGGGTACACGATTATCAGGTGGATAGGCCTACAGCAATGCTAACTGTTTTCAGAGCAAATACGAAGTCGTTGAACATTTACCGCTCGTGGTAATAAATTTCACTCTGCACGACATGGATTTTGTCATTAAAATCACTGTGGATTGGCGGAAGTCAACCCGGGCCGAAAACACTGATATTGCGACCAAAACAGGATGGAAGGGCGCTGGACTGAATCTCAGAGGGATAAAGTGAAATGTATTTTATATCAGGGCCAATGTTTGTGACAGTCGCCGGGGAGAGGTCGGAAAATCGCGTTCCGAAAGACGGGGGCCGGGCGGCCCCCCCCCGGATGGTTCTAGAGGAGAGGGGACAGGCGGAGAGGAGGAGCCAATGGGTCTACTTCCAGGCATAACAAAAGGTCAAAGGTCACTATTAAGACTCCAAATAGGGTTTGCATAGGAATATCCTACTGTAGGACAGAGAATAAAAGCAAGGAGGGGGTGAATGGTTCTACGCAGGGGAATGTGAGGCAAAAAAGGCACGTTTCGGAATGCACTTTGGCAGACGCCGCAAAATCCTGACCTCGTCAATGCTCTTTCAAGTTATCTAATGGTCCAACAGCGATCCCCACCGAGCTATAACGGCTTAGTGGCGAAATGCGTGAGCTTATTAGGAGGTGCCCTTGCAACATGACAAACGCCTACGCAAACAAGGCGGCAAATCTATGAAGTTTGACCCGCATATAAATTTTAATGTATAAATGTTATTATATAATAAATAAATATTAATTTGGCAACGTAAATAATCACTCTTCATTAAAAAAGCTGTCGTAATTAACGAATAGGAAAAGTCCACTGGGAGATTAGTGTTACATGAGTAATTCTGGCGTTATGTTGACGTCTTCGTGACTTAGAAAGTATATGTTGGCAGAGAGATGAGCTCCTGCACGAACGAGCACGAGAGTGAATGGCCAATTCATACGCACACTATAAAAACAAAAAAAAGAGATTTCGTGTGAACTGATTACAAGAATTTACTTTTCATTTCAAAAGAAACACTTGACCTCAATTTAAAATGCAGCGAGTGTTTCATTCCTCCGCAAGAAGAGGAAAAAATACGACTGGTGGTCACGTGAGGTTTAAATTGGTTGCGAATGTTATTATTGTGACCCCGTGAATTTCATTTACTTCTTTCGGATGGCCATACTGTGCCAAGATAGTGACTCGTGTAAAAATGAGAGGAAAAATATGTTAACCACCTAACAATAATAATTGTCATTATGTTGGCAACAGCATACG
Organism: Hetaerina americana; assembly: GCF_022747635.1. NCBI lineage: Eukaryota > Metazoa > Arthropoda > Insecta > Odonata > Calopterygidae > Hetaerina > Hetaerina americana. The sequence continues at coordinate 2,316,196 of NW_027287139.1, read as the reverse complement.
TAATAGTTAATACAAACACAACTTTTCTAAGCTGTAACAGCCACAAGCTCTAATTTTGCGGAAATTCATGGCCTAAATAGAATCAAGTTGCAATTTCCCACAGAATTTCAGCCATATGCCGACTTGAGCAGCAGTAGAGAACAGTTGAAACGCCACGTTTGACTACTATTCTAGCAAATGCGACGAAAGGACGAATTATGCCTTTGACTCAATGCATTTCACTTATATTATTTCTTGTCACATAGAAGGGTTGTGTGAAAAGAACCGGGAAAAATTTCGGAAAATATATTTATTCGGATATTGCTCCTACAATGCCTCAAAATTCTTCAAAGTACGTCCCTTGAGCGTCGACACACTTTTACCAGCGGCATTTTCACGACTCGAAGGCTCCCTTCCGGTAGGTAGATTCCGTGCGAGCTTCTTTGCGGCACGTAGGGTCCCCCTGTGATGTCCTTTGAAGGAATATTTTACTTTTGGAAATAGGAAATAGTTTACTGGTGTCAAATTGGGACTGCAAGGGGGTTGGGGAATCGTCGCGATGACGTTTATCGTCAGGTAGTCGTTTACCTTGGAGCAGGTGTGGCTGGGTGCCTTCGGGACGAGTTTAGCGTAGATCTTACGCATCGCCAAATTTTTAGTGGTAATGGTGTGTGTACCATCATTTCATCAATGCGAATACGATCTGCGATCATGGGCACACTTAACCGACTGTCTGAATTCAGCACTTCACACACACGTTGCACGTTTTCGTCGGTTCTTGACCTCGACGGCCGCCCAGCCCGCGGCTCGTCGTCCGCACTCTCTCGGCCATCTTTGAAGAGCCTGTGCCACTTAAAAACTGCAGTTTGTGACATGCTTTCATCCTTGGAAAAACGTGCCCGTACCCGATTGCTCCAGTCCTAAACAAAATTTAATGGCGTACTGCTGTTCAATCGTTCGCTGCATTTTGCGTTTGCACCGAGTCACTCGAACGGGGTCCACTAAAAACACGATCTAGTCTGAACGAACGCTCGCAGGCGATTGGCACGTGTTGAAGGTCAGACCTCCCACCACCGAGCCTGCACAGTGTGAGCATGCTGCGACGTACAGTCACGCCAGGAATAAATTGTTCCCGATATATTTTATCAATACCGTGTAAACAGGAGTTATGTTTCAATATGCTGAAAACACACCTGATATTAGTATTGGATTGCGAAACCAGTATTTGTCAACGGGCAAAACATAGATTCTTGCGTCGCCAACTATTTACAACACCATATCATTCTTGGAATCTGAAAAAACAGCTTCACAAAAATGAATAATGTTAAAATTAATAATAATGCTGTTTTCCGATTAATACTGATACAAAACCTGAAAACAATATATGAATCTGTATACTGACAATTTGCCATTATTTTGCATAAAAATACACACAAGATAATTGCGGGACTGGAAATTATTCGAGTAAGGATCGGCAAATTGACTGCGTGTAGGGTTAAAATGGCTTTCAGAGCTAGTATTTTCCCTATCCCTGATGAGCTATAGGTTAATTGATTCCTCTAATGTGCACCTGAAAATTTATGCCTACTCGGTAACTAATATATTGGAGGTGACTGATGATGATTTGTGTTAAAGTCGAAACGCATAGTACGGAGTAAAATGTTGAAAATTATCATTTTCTTGTGCGCGCATACATAAGTTGCTGGCATAGATGCATAAGTATATTCTGTTAAGCAGCCGAAAGCATTAAAGTATTATTATTATTATTTGACATCTATTAGTGTTTCGCAAGGCCATTCAATCTACCTACTTATCAAAACGCCAACAATATACGTAATAATGATACCGTCATACGAAATCAAGATGGTTTTCACTGAGATATAAGTTTTTCACGCGTAATATAAAGCGTTTAAAACGATACAACAGAAAAAATAGTTCATTCCCAAAGTTTAGACTAAGCATATACCCTTTTTTATATTCTAAGAGTTCTAATCGAACGTTCGTTAAAGAAACTCGGTTTCTGGGTGAACTCTACCATCACCTACCAAACCAACCTTCGGGTTGATGGTTGAGGGTAGAGAACAACTATGTTTATGGATATACTATATATATATATATATATATATATATATATATATATATATATACATGCATACACACACCGGAGTAAATGCCTCTTAAACTGAATTTTTCTGATACAATCTGCACTTGAGCCTGGCCTGATGATGGATGCATTCGAGTAGATGACATGAGGCCACTAAGAGGGTGCCGTCGGGAAAGAATTCCGATCACACCAGCCCAATTCCATTGACGTGGAACACACTTCAATTTGATTTCCGCAAGATTTTCATCGACGACATTTGCGATGCGCGGTCGCGTATTTCCTGTAACTGCTGTAGCAGTCAGCACGCACTATGGATTATGACCTACGATTGATGTAACCTTGGAGAATTTTCAGTTCATCCCGTCGGTAACCTCCATTTATAGTTTTATGTGCTGGTGCGTCACACTGATACATAAAGTTTACCTTGATATCAAAATATGACATGGCCATAAGCTTCCTAGCATAAGCCAACCCCAATATAATTTTCTTTGGCGTTGGTGATGCCGGAGTTTGTCTTACAGAACTTCGCCGTTTACTCTCCGGATCCAAATGATGTGCCCTTGCCCTTTCATCTGCAGAGATAACCTTCGAAAAATACGCTCCATCTTCCCGTAGCTTTAATATCAAGCTACTAAAGGCATTCGAATGAAATAACTATTTTGAAGCAAAATTTTGGCATGACATATCCGCCAGATAATTGAGTTGAATTCAATGCTTTCCAGATGATTTTGGGAACCAAAGCCCGTTCTGAAGAGTTGAAGCAATTGTATTCTTTGAAAACCTGGAGCAGCTTTGAATTGAATTTATTAGTCTAAAAGGATCGTATTGAAAAATAAATCTCGTTTCTTCCTAAAAATTGAAGTAATTTTCATTTTATCGTAGCATTTCAAATCCCCTTCGAGGGAGGAAGTCTCCACGGGAAGTTTTTAAATTTAATACTTGTGTATTTATTGATTTATTTATCAAAGAGCTATTAATTGAGGTTAATTGACGAATTCTCGTTTTCTATAGATTTGTAAATATATCATTTTTTGAATGGATATTTAGTTATACCGAAAACCCTATTTTGTTGTTCCGACAATTCCTTTCGCATGACTTGATTTGCGTTTTGGATTCTTAATACTAAAACTCTCAAGGCCACTCTTCACGCCACCCTAAACTCCACGACCTCATTCCTCTCGCCGCAGAAACCTCACTTTCCATCGATTGGCAGCAGTGATGAGATATGCCGTCCTGAAGGTGTGCCAGCGTGGAATCATGTGCAATTGCTAACATCTCTCCATTCACGGACTCAATGGCCCCAGATTTGGTGAGATGGGGGAGGGGGGGCTCGCGGTGCCCTGAGGGCGAGAGGGATCTCGGGGGAGGTCGCCCGGGCGGGGGCTCGGGGAAGGCAGACGCCGGGAGGCCGACGAAGGGTAACCACGGAGTCGTCGACTGGACCCCCGAAAGGTCACCACCCAACGCACCCACGGCACCAAGACCCTCGTCCTCCCGCCGCCGCCAGAGTGCCCTCATCCTACGTTCGCCAACACCATTGGGGACCCCCTCTTCCTCCCCACTGTGCACCAGCGGCTTTAGCACCCCCTGCCTCAAACCCGCACTTGTATCGAGCTCTACCTCTCGCGGGAGGAGTTCATACTAAGCGACGACGGTTGAAGCAGAAACCCCCGGCGTCCCTTCCGCCCTCCCCTTCCGATTCTCCGCGCGGGGGCTGCTGCCTGCCCCCTCAATATCTCTCTCAACCACCCCTTTACTCCCCCAACCGCGCACCCCCATAGAACGCGTCTCTCTCTCGGCCCTTCCCTATTTTGAGTGCGAGAGGCTTATGTTCTTGTATCGGGTGAACCCCCTCCCCGTCCCCGCCCCCACCGTCCCTTCCCCTCGCCGTGAAAACGGAAAGAGCAGTCGAGTTAATCTCATTAATTTAACAGCATATCACTGTCGCCCCCAGGCCCCGCGGTTTCATCCCCCCCCCCATACGCCACACCCCTTCCCGACCTCCCCCCCTTCTCGCCGCCCTGCGCCGCACACTCTTGAGCCCCCGCGGGGAGGCGATGCAGCGCCGCCAGTGTAAAAAAGCTTCTCTTGCGCCATCCGTGCCAAGAGGATCGTAGGCTGTTGTTTTCCGACTCGGATCGCTCGTGTTTGTTCTGCGCTCACGGACCCGAGCTTTAAAAACAAGTGATTTCGCGCTCGTCCGTGAGGTCTTAATATTCAATATTATCGAATCTCCTCCTCCGGATTAGATAGGTCTTCATTTCCAGGGTCGGTGTTTCATTCTTCAATATTTTGCTGCCCCACAGTCGGGATATGTTCTTATCTCGTCCCATTTTCACCTGGGACTCATTGTGTTCGATCGAGAGCGACCCGATGCCCCCCTCCCCTCCTCACCGTGGCGATCCGATATCCATCTTGGAGATCGCCTCGCGTCTTCGCCGATCCCCGGCACCCCCCTTCCCCTCCTCCACTCCCCCTCCCCCCTCCCGGGACCTCGTCCTCCGAGAGGACGAGGGCCTGGCCACAGCGACGACGGTCATCGTTGCCCCAGTGCCTCACACACCGTGACGCACGAAAAACTAACATAGTAGTAAATCGTGATGACGTTGGCATGGATACCTGAGTTTCATCCCTGGAATTAGCCTCAAATAATAAGCTCAATTTTTTAACAAACAAAAATTTCTGCCTATAGTTTCTTAACAATAAATCTGTAAGGAGGCCAATAGGAAGGGAAACCGTGACCAGGGAGACAAGACCAAGAGACGGATACGCGAGACAATTAAGGACAGGGATAGAGTGCAGTTGAGTCGGAATTGCATTTGGGAAAGATTTAAGTGAACAATCTTCGATTTGATGTTTCGATGATGATTGCCTTAGCCATTTAATGTCATCCTTGGTTTCATTAAATTAGCATTTACTTGGTCCTGATCGTAAAAAATTGTATTCTACATTGAATCTATTAAACATCACCGTTTACTAACTATCTCGTCATTCTAGTTTATCATACTATATTCATCATTATATCTTTTTTCCATATAAATGCTTCTAATTATTCTCAAAATATGGGGTTTGCGAGTTTGAATTAACCACCTTGGTCTCCAAGGGCAGGAGAATCCACAATGGAGAAGACATCCCTCAGTGAATCATTATGCATGACTCCTGCCGCCTCCCTCCCACGCCCGTATTCGTCATTTCTTCCGCTCGGACGACGTCCTCCCCTCCCTCCCTCTCATCAGTTCTTTCGAATTCAGTCCCACGCTTGATTGCTTTTTCAGCGTCTCAGAAAAGCGCGGCGAGGGGCGGCGTGGGGGGTCCTCCTCTCCCCCCGCCGCCGCCGGCACCCCGGTCTCTCCCTGCCAGTTCCTCGGCGCGTACGGGGTGCGAAGGGAGGGGGGGCGCTCCCTTCTCCACTCCCCCGCGACCCTCCCCTCTCCCTCTTCCATACCTGTCCTCTAGTATTTGGCTTCCCGACGTCATTACTCCGCGGGTTGAGGGAGAGGCATGAAGTGGCCCAATCGATAGCTTAGAGACAACTGCCCCCCTTCTTTTCCCGCTTCGCCCCTCGACTCGCCCCCCTCACGTGCATGCCTCCTCGCCGCTGCACTATGTATGCTCCCCAATTGTGACCCCCTAACCCCTTCCCCTCCCCCCCCCCTTGGGCCACTTTCCGCTCCGTCTGGATGCCCTCCTCGCGATTCCTCAAGCACCGCTGCTTCGTCCACGAATGCCTCCATTTCGTCTCCCTTGATCCTCCCGTTTCACTCGGCGAGGAAAATACTGAATTAACGTCACACGCGCGTCTATGGCGCGGATTCATAAGGCTCAAAAACTTTCAATGACGGAGGGAGTAAGTATCAAGTTAACATATCTTTCGCCATCTCGGCAATCATCCCGAATTGCCATATAATTACTGTACATATTCCTTCCATCTCATCTGAATCTTTTCTAGTCCAATTACTAATTTTCCTCAATTGTCTCTGATTGCTTGCATGCATTTTCCTTTTCTTTACTTCCTGACTTTGCATTCAACTTCCGGTGTAGTGAACTGATTGCATCCTATTTTCCTTAACTTCCTATATCCAATCACTTTGTCCTCCAACGCGCATCTTCTGCTCCATTTTTTCCGATCTCAGGGAATTATTCGATTATTTGTACTTTCTACAGCAAACTCTGCGTACTTTTTCATCATGTTTCTTCAATCGTCTTTCTTTCTAGCCTTCTAATCTAGAATCCATGGCTTCCTAGTCGTTTTCCTCTATAATCCCCATACATTTTCGTATTTGTGTTTCTACATCCCATTTTTCTACAACTCCACTCAGTTTTCTAACTCATAGTTTTATACACAGCTTGCTTATACTCCTTTATTATCGTTCTCATCAATGCTTTTATATTCCATTTATTGCTCCGCCTTTCCTGTTCTATTCTCTTCAGTATAGCGTTACGTTTATTTAGTGCTAAATTATGAACCTAGTCTTCATCCGCCTTCGGGAAGCTGCGTTTATCAAGCTGTTATTATAGTATTCAAAGTCTATAGTCTGACTAATTCGGATCACCACTGAGTCTTATGTTCTGAGGCTGTCGATTTCGCTTTGCAAGGATTTCGCCTATTGCCGTGCCGCCGCGCACGTCACATGGCCCATCGGGCCGAATTCCGCGCTCGCCGTCACTCATGCTGAGTCAATCATTGTGTCGTGCAAATATTAATTTGAGGTGGTTTCCCATCACCTCCCTTAATAGTGTTTCTAACGTGGGACCATCAGTCAGTGGCCGCCCCACTGGGGCCAGACGCCTTCGCAGCCGCCTCACTGAGGGACAGACGCCGCGTGGGCTGCCTTTGCTCTGACTCCTAACCTTCGATCTTCGAGTGGGCATGGGCGACCCTACCAGGAGCATTCATCATAGCTCCTGTCAGCACAACCCTAGGGGCCATCGGAACTCACAAGCCCTTTCACCACGTCAAGGTTGGCTCTGGCGTATACCGTATGACCCTCTTGGGTAGTGTCATACGGTATACGCCAGAGCAAATCACCTTTACATTTCCAAAGATATTTAAAAGGGTCACATCACCATTCACTAGGTATTATTTAATATTTTTTATAATTTTTGATCACAGCTTTCCAACTTTCCAAATGACTCAATATAATGCCCAACACTTTCGAAATACATTGTTATTAACTGGGCTGCACATTATCCTAATTCCGAAGTGAAATGATAAAGCAATTAGATCATAAGCATCTTCTGTTCCGAGAAGGAGTCACCAATCATGGACCACTACAACGTTATTAGTGTAAAACTAATACTTTGCTTTTAAATATTATATGATTGAATGGCTGAAAGTTCTTTTGGAATTCGATTGACCTTTATTCGTGAATTGAGAGACATGAAATCACGCAATTATTTATAGAAAATAACACATTTGACCTCTTTTTTGAGTGACACATTGGATTGTAATACTTTTATGTCACAGGGCGTTCCACATCCAAAATGTTCGTAATCTGCAAATAATTACAGAATGCAGATATCAAAAGCGAAAGGAAGAGACTATTAATCTCACATCGAAATTGTTCTCGTAAATATAATTATCAATCAAGTGCACAGACCTATTCATATATTGGCTTTTAATCGCAATTTATTGTCATCGAAATGTACGGAGCACATAGACGACTAAGATGAAAGTGAACCACTAAGACGCATAATTGTTGAAAAAGATATTAATGCACGCTTGAGGATTTGATGTGCTGGAATCAGTTGAAATCAAACGAATACTTCGAAAACGAAAGTGCAAGCGGTGCATATAAACGTTCATGGAATGATTATGGAGAAATGCATGGTCGGGAGAATGCCAAAGAATGTGAATGACGAAGTAAATTATTTAGTGAGGGCTACAAAAGACTCACGTGAACCAAAGATTACAGTTAAGGCGGAGGGATTTTAAAAATGAAAATTTTTGAAAAAATAAAAAAGCACCATGTGAAGTTTCGTGGAAATACGCAGTACTCCACACAACTAAGCCCTAACTGATATGACAAAAAATAACCTTAAACTCCATGCCACCTTACTATGCATAGCAGCAACTCACTATTTGGCCCTACGCTTTTCATCTGCCTGATCTCCATCTTGAATGGCGACACTTTTCATCCCTCGAACTCGACTTCCTCGCACTCTCCGGTCCATTAACGGCCTCTCGGCATCTCTTACGTCCAACCACCACCTTTCCTTTGATTGTTTCCCGTCTTCTATCCACAATCTTGCCTAGGACTTCCTTTTCATTTCCCTTTCCATTTTATTTTCTCCATTCTCCTTCACAGAAACATCTGGAGAGCCTCAAATCTAGGTTAGTCCTCTTATCACAAGTTTCGGAGCCCTGCAAATACTCTAGATTCAATCAACCATTACCGTTTTCACTCGCCTTCTCCTTACATCGTTGCTTAAGGTTCCGTGTCTTTCTCACTCCCGCCAATTCCCAAACACCTATTCGGCCCACGCCGCTCTTCCTTTAATGCCCCCCCCCCCAACACTCAGTCCACCCTCATCCAAGTAAGTGAACCGTTTTACCTGTTCTAGCTTGTGAGCCCCAACTTTAACGGTCATTGCCTGTACTCTTTTTTCTTGATAATATCATGAACTTTGGTTTATTGTGATTTATCCGCATGACATGCATGCCATTTTTATCCTGGCATGGGCCAGGTAATGACTGTAGATATTTGTCGGAATTGCTAACCAGATCATTCGGAAATCTAACTGATTCGAAGAGTTGCCTACCAACTTTCACTCCGGTCTCCAGCCATTCCCATGCCTCGCTTACCATTTCCTCCGCATACGCGCATGGAAAAGCGTGTGATAATGGGCGCCCCCGTTCGAGGTGCATTGGCCTCTAGCCTATCACTGCCCGTTCCCGCTCGCCACACGCTATTCACGTTTATGAAGTTTGAGGCATACTCTAGATAAGTCATCTATCCATCTACTCCTACTTTCTGCAAAATGTTCCTCAATTGCGGCGTTTAATCTGCCGAATGCCTACTTATTCACGGAGTATAAATGCATCCTGGCCGGTTGTCTTATATGTTTTTATCTACTAGCAATCTCATAATTCCTATGTTATCAAGTGCTCCCATGCCGTTTCTCAATCCAAACTGATCTTCTCCCGAGTAACCATTAGCCCTCTCCTCCATTAATATGTTGGTGATACTATCCTATTTCGCCATGAGTTAAATGAGAGTTATTAGTCCTACAGTTTGCACATACTGCCGACATTAACTTTATTGCGTCTATCATCAACATGGATCTAATAAAGTCTTCCTGCCAAATTCCTTCACCAGTTCTGCAAAAGTGATATTTAATCCCGCAGTTTTATTCGATTCCATTTTCTCCGGGTCTTTTACAACTAGCCGTTAAGCATTTCTAGTTATAGGCTATCGTTATCATCATTTTGTTCCTTTAGTCCCCACTCCGACACATGGGAAGTATAAAAGAAGTGCCCTTCGCTAGTTTCATTATGTCGAGAGAATTGATGAGAGTCAAATCCACACTCATATAAGTATATGAAATAAAAGAAAATTGATGGAGAGGAAGGGGTAGACCTAGAAATTCCTGAGTGAAAGTGGCTGAGGAGACCCTTAAACAATATTATATGCCGCAGGGACCAGAATACATGAAAGGAATAATAAATAAATTTAACAGTCAAAATTTATATGCAAGCACAAGGCAGTGTGGAATAAATCAGTAAAATCGAGTGAGCAGCCTGAAATAACCTCAAAAATCAGGGATATTGGCTTTGCTTATATCAAAACGGAATAGTGCTAAGGGAGATGTATTTAATATACGGCGTGCGAGCATCGTAAAATCCAAATTCGGGCAGACTTGAAAGACATTGATGAAATGGAGTTAGTTCACCATCGAATCGTTTCGGCGCCGCCCACCCCGGAAGGGAGCAACGTGAGCGCGAAGCGTGCACACGAAGTCACAATGTCATTCGTTGTCACTCTGCGAAATGGAGAAAATGTTTCTCCATTTGGCAAATGTCAATTATCGCTGCTAAAGGGGAGGCGAGGGGGTAGTCCATGCCATAGTCCGTCCGAGGTGGAAATGTGAGTGGGGGGGCGTGGAAATCTGCGCGTCGCCGAGCCGGCATTCAAGGGAGGAATTATTAAGCCGATTCTAGAGGCATGTGAAGGGCCCTGGAAGGCCTCCATTACGAAAGTCAACGCTTCGACCCGTCCCCGCCAAATGCAAACATCTCCCTCCCCCTTTGTGCCCGACCCCTCCTCCTCCTCCTCCTCTCCCCCCCCTTCGAGAAACGTCTACTTTGCACCCCTTTCTTTCCTCCAAACACATACCTCGTCATTTTGGCCCCAAATCCATGCGCACAAAGCCAATCTCATTTTTGGTTGCGATGGGGATTATCGATTCCCTCGGATTAAAGGCCTCGAGTCGGCCGAGAAAAATCCCGAGTGGGTGAAAAAGTTCTGTGGAGGAAGACTGAATTGAGGGAGAAATCCATGAAAACCGTCTGACAAGGGCATTGAGGCAAAGTGGTTTTCAATGCTTTCAGGGAGAGCGCTCTCTTTCGACCGTGGAGAATTGTATGAAAGGCGAGGGGAGTGGGCCAGGGGTGGGGGGAGGAAGGGAAGTAGAGGAATGAGTGGAGGGCGAGAGGTCAGGAGATAGGTGGAGGACTAGCGGGAAGTATCGCCGAGACATGATTACGTTTTTGTTTTTTGGAGACACGAAGATATTATTTGATGAGAGGCATAAAAATGAAGAGCCGAAAGTAAAAAGGAAATTAAAAGTATCCCATTGAATCAGAACTTCAGATTCCCCCGGAGAATGAATTTTTTATTTCTTTTTTGCTCGTGCATTTTTTAACTACGCCTCAACTTCATCTCCCTATTCCACTCAACGCCTTTGAATCCCAATTCGATGTCATTTCAGGATTCAAAACTGAAAACCCTGGATCCCCGAGGTCCCCGGGAGCAGCCGAGTACAAGCCGGCGGGAAATAAAATAAGGCGTAATATGGAAGTTAAAGTAGTTTAAGAATGAACAAAACCGTAATAATAATTCGGAGTGTACGAGGATCGTGAAGAACCCTTTGGCAACGTGGACTGAAATATCATGCTACGTTTAACAAAAAGGCATTGGAATTGAGGGGAAAAAATTACGTCACGATATTGGCTCACGATCCGCATACGAGGGCACGCGGTATTTATATATTGATGCTAGAAGATGAGCTTAAATGAGAAAGGCGTAAAGATGGCTCACTATATCCCTTGATATTTTATGCCCGTATTTAGAAGTAAGACGGGCAGAAGGCTTCGCAGAGACTACGCAGAGAAAAGATTAGCATGATGCGTTTTATGGGCTACAAAAAATGCCAACCGAGGAAAATGATAATTTGACAATCACACCAGCCTATGAGGAGAAGGAGGTGAAAAACTATCAAATCAATATATTATGCACACGTCTAAGTGCCAACTAAGACTAAGGACACTGGAACAACCAGAAAATTTTGCTGTTTATCACCAACGAGGCACATTTGATGTAGTTAGAATCACGGAGGTAACAAATGAATCTCTTTACCAAAAGAAATGACTATTAGTTAGAGCAAATGAGTTTTTCAATGCATATGGAAGCAATTCATAGAAACATATAGGAGTTTATGGGAGATTTGCTGTTTTCCCGGCACACGGCTGCCGGGGGCAGTCTTAGCGGGTTTTCGCCCGGGCGGTCAGGACGTCGGCTGCCGACGCTTCGACGACTAGCTCCGTCTTTAGTCGTCGAAACGTCAGCAGCTGAAACCTTGATCAAGCGGAATACCCGCGAATACTTCACCCCATAAAGTTGTTTGAAATACGATGTCTGTGAAAGGTGAACGACAGGAGGAGTAGAAAAAGTCAGAAGCAATGAAGATCAGGTGAAAAATATATATTTCCTTAATCGATCAATCGGTTCTGCAGTCCTTCCATTTCAAAAATTAGAAAAGGTTCGTTCATCGAGCAAATAACTATTCATATGGCCCTTTGATTCAGAATGAGGTATCCTCAGTTCTCCTCAGATATTATACTTCCACCTCAATTAATCACAGCAAGAAACACAATATCCACGCTCTGAAGTGACCACCTCCACTCACGCTCACAGCCCACTCACAAGTGCTCTCAGAGTCTTGAAATGAGCCCTCAGGTACAACGTATGTAGTTAACGGCTGATCTCAAGATTGTTGGTAAATATGAAAAAGTCATTAATTTTGCATAAAATTATGATGATTTCATAAGAAATAATAATTTAAACTATGAATTTTATGGGGGTAACTCATCGACAATCTTACAAGGAAGGGTTAGTTATCGCCGTCTCTTTCGGTCACCATCAAATTTTCGCTTTCCATCCGGATCAGATTAATCTATTACGCAGACCTCTAAGGCGCCGCTAAAACGTCCCTATCCAGAAACTACAGTCGGAAAATATTTTTCGTACCTTATCTTAACATGGCGTTGTAAATCGTCAGAAATTCTGATAGTGATAGCTAATTGAGCATTGTGGCCATCAGCCGTGAGGCGTAGCGAACATGTTTGATGCGGGCGCCTCTCGAATTTATATCTGGGGGGTTGAATTTATGAATGAAGTTACGTACACCTTGAATCTAAATATTATCTCTCAATCGCGCACGCATCAGTCGGAAGGGCAATTTTAAAGCCCATCAGAGAATGAACGTCTTCTTCCCACGGGCAATACGAAATAATAACTGAAGGTTTAGAGATAGCAGAAATCCCACTTGCCACCCAAAGAGTCGAGGGAATAATTAGTTTCACTCTAATGCATGCACTTTCGCTAATCTCGTGTGTTTGTTGTCCAATCCCTTCCCGCATTACCGCATGGGACTGTCATTTAATGAATGTAGTGCTCGTTAGCAGTATTGTGTTCCCTACTTTGTTGTTTTCAAGTTTCTCTTTTCATCCCTCGTCTCTCTCTTCCTGTGGGGGACGCCCCCGCTGCCTGCCTACTGCGCACATTCCCCACCTGTGTCTCGGGGGGCGGAGACGATGAATTTTATGCTAATATGATTGTGGAATCTCCCCTTTTTACTTTTCAGTTATGCATGAACTGTCTTGTTTTGGTGGAGACCTGTCGTACGTATAATTGGTTTCGGCTCCTTTTTATTCCCTTTTTTTGCGTATCAAATAAGTAATTTATTAGGTGAATTAACCCTTGTTTTGAATTAAGTCTTTCTGCAGAATGTATACAAATTTCCATGTTATTTGACAGTTTTGTAAGGAATATATTTTTCTTTTTCCCTTCCTCTCCCACATCCTTCCTTATCGCTCACCGTTTCCATCTTGTGCTTTCACTCCCTGCCACACGCCTTTTCAGTGAATCGTGGGGTATTTATATCAATGTCAAAGCGTGAGATAGCATTGAAAAAATCATTTAAATTCCACTTTTATGTGAATTAAAAATTGTTTAACTCCTAAAAATCGCTCGTACTGGAGATATGGTTGTAGGGAATAAAACACGCAACCCTTGTAAAAGTAAGAGAAAAATTCCTTTTAAGCATCATAGTACTTAATAAAACCTACGATTTCCTTAGCTAAGACAAATGTTCAACGAAATACTATGCAGCTGCAGAAATAAGGGCAGATAGAACACCAATAACCTTAATTTCCGGGTACATGTCTGCTTCGGAAGGATCGCATTATGGAACTGCAAAATATAATTAGAATATTCCAAAATAAAAGAATATTTGTGGCATTGATTGCAATTCTAAAAACGAAATTGTGGTTCAGTAAAGAAACTAACGACCAGGGTAGAGCCTCAAAATAACTAATAATTTCGGAAGATCTTTTCATCCTTAATGAATCGGGAGAACTCTCCACATTCTACTCAACCATGGGCAGTTACAATATTAATCTAACTCTAAGTAAATCGGCATAAACAAGACGCTTTCATGGATGAGAGGTTCATGACGAACTACTGATCGGCGACTACCGTTTGATAACATATCAGATTGGCACAACCTTTGAGAAGGAATACAAACCACAGTACAGATATAATACCGGCGCTGAAAACCGAAAGAAATTTACCAAAAAATTACTCAGTAACACATGGAAACAATGCGAAGCAATAGCATGGGATCCAAGCGACGAAAATATAGATGCGAGAGTAAAATCATTAATTAGGTCCCTGCGGGATTCAGCCCAAGGAACAATACCAATGACGAAGGCACGGCGGAACACAACAACATGGTGGAATGAGGAGCTCCACAGTCACAAATCACAGTGCCGAGGACTCCGCAGAACATATCAAAGGAGCATTAATCAAGAAGAAAAGGGAATTACCCGCAGCACAGGTATATCGAGAGAAAAGCAAGATAACAAGAAAAAATGCAGAAAAATAAGGAAAAAAGTTGGATAAATTTACTTAAGTCAACATTGAGGAAAATTCAAGGGGCTTAATGTACAGAATGGCGCTGGATGAACTTATGATACCGCCTGCATATTCAGCTAACCCAAACCAAAAAGGTGATATTCAGCTTTTTAATGAGACCACACTTAACATAATTAACACCTTGGTACCGGATAGTAAGACTGAGAACGAGACGGAAGACCAAATTCCTATTAGAGAAAAATCAAAACTCACCTCTCAATTCTCCGAATTAGAAATCACTGAAGAAGATGTAAGCACAGCCATAAACCATATGAAACCAAAGAAAGCCCCTGGAGTTGACGGTATAAACGCCGAAATAATTAAAGTAGCTGAACCTGTAATTGTATTTTAATAGCATTTCTCACAAGAATTCTTCAAGACTGCTTTAGAAATAAATATTTCCCTAAAGCATGGAAAAGAGGAGACTACTCTGCACGGTCACAAAATCAAAAGGAAAAGACCAGTTCAGACCCCAAGTCATATATAGGCCAATTAAATGGCTTCCTGATTTAAGTAAATTATTCGAAATAATAATTTTAAAAAAATAGAGGATGCAAAAAGTGAGGAAAATCTATATAATAAATGCCAATTTGGATTTCGAAAAGGCGTATCCTCGTAAGCGGCAGCATGGGAATTCGTGTCAGAAATAAAAAATCCGAAATTCAAGTATATTTTAACTCTATCTGTTGACCAAGAAGCAGCATTCGATTCTCTCTGGTGGCCTCATTGTATTAACGAACTAATAAAAAGCAAGATTCCAGGAGAAATAATTGAAATAATCAGGAACTACATTTCAGATCGAAAATAAAAACAAAACTCAACAATTTAGAGTTAGGGAAGAACATAATTTAAGCGGCACCCCAGGGTTCTAAACTGGGATCTTTATTATTGAACATTGGCATAAATGACTTGTTAGTAGGCGCACACCACCCGAAAACTGTAAATGGGCTGCTTACGCAGATGAGATTGCAATAACAATGCCCGGGAACTCCAGACGATAAAAAGAAGCCATTTTGAAGGAATGCTGCTCGTTTGTAGAAACGTGTAGTATCAAAGCTAAAAATATTCATTAAAAATATGAATATGTAGTATTTGGGAATACCCTACCGTTAAAATTTATGGCCAAAACATCAAAAGAGCTCATTAATTCAGATATCTTGGTATAAAATTTGACTCAAAATTAACAATTCAGGAACATGCAAATCATATAATAGGGAAGTTTAAGAAAATATTTAATAATCTCAAAAGGATTTGTAGATGCAGTTTCGGCGTTGGTGCTAGAAGCCTTAGAACTATCTACATTGGAGTCACCATTCCGAAATATGGAGAAATAAATTAAAACACAGCAGAATTAAAAGAAAGTTGGTGGGGGCGCAACCAGCCTGCTTACTGGCAAGAGTCGGAATTTACAATACGCGATACGGGTTCCAGGCGATATCATACTCCATAGAAGAAAGAATAATAAAATACAATTAAGAGAAATGAAAGAAGTCTCTTTTGGGGACATTACTTAAAATCCATTGGAAAGATGGAGCAAAAATAAGAAAATAATAAGAAAGAGATTTTTGGAAGAATGGGAAAGAGAATGGGAAAAAAACAGGAAAAGGTAACACCACCAAAAACTTTTCCCAAGCATCAAGGAAAGAAAGGACACTCCATTGTTACACGGAAAATTACCTCACACAAATATTAAAAGGGCACCTTAGGGCTGATATGAAGAAAATCGGGAATGAAAAAGGAAGTATGTGTGAGTGCGCCACAGAGGAGGACGCCGTGATCCATAGACTTCTTTGCTGTCCAATATAAGATGAAGAAAGAAAAGAGTCAGGAAAAAATATGTTGAACCGTCTACACGTCAAAACTATTGGACAACACATTATCCACAAATCAATCACGGATATATTAACAAAATCGTAAACAAGAGGTCAAGCGAACCAAGAAGAACAAGAAGTGAAGACAGGGGAAGAGGAGTGAAGAGGAGAAGCTGTTGCTGTAGAGCAACAATGAAACATATTTGTAAAACAAGCAAGAAGATCACAAGAAAAGAAGTGAAGAGAGAAAAGAAGAGTCGTTGGAGTAAACAACCTGTAAATTGTAACCATTATTGTATTAAAAGCGTAGTTATTTTAGTGGAGGTCAAATATAAAGGTAACCCAAATTGTAAAAATTTACAATAAAGAGTCATCTATCCCTTGTAAAAGAGGTGATGGGCCCAATTGAATTGGTTTGAATTGTAGAGTACAACTTAACCATAGCTCGAATGTCTCTGTTGCAACTCACTAATCATACAGCCTTGACCTAAGAAGACCACAAAGCCGATAAACCTCAGCATTCAACGCGATGGTTAAACTCATATTCAAAGTATTATTAAATACTTCAGTTCGGTACGGTAAGTGCGACCTTGTGACGCCAGTTGCTCTGTCCTCGTTGCGTCCTCGACGAGTCAAGGTTAACTGTTCAGCCACGGGGTCAGAAGGTCTCGTTGCCTCTCGACAGTTCACTGGCATCAGCCACCCCTTCCATCGAGCACAAGTCGACAAACTGCCCTTCACACAATACTCCTGAGCTTACAGCTCTTTCACGCTAGCACGTGCTCCTCTTCCAATGGTGACCATGCAAGAAGATTTTAAGTGAAATCCTGTTTCATTCCATTGAAATCGTCAATCTAACATTCTTTGTAAATGACGTAAGCATTCTAATATTGTTTCCTGCACCCTTAAAGCCTGGGATTGCACAGGAGCCCTTAGAACGGAAATATCGCGGACTTGCCAATTCGCATGAACACTGCCAGTTAAAAAAAATTCTAATACGTACGTAAGAAGCATTTAACCAAATAAGGAAAAGGAAAAAAGGGCCATGGCGAAGTGGAACTATTGATGAGTGAGGAAAGAGAAAGTTGAAGAAAATTTGGAACATTTTAAAAAATAGGAATCGATAGCCTAAATGAAAATATAAAAACAGAGAATAGAAATATCACAAAAAAACTGGGTATTGCTGGCGAAACTTTTGGCAGGATACATGAGAAAAGGATGCAAATAAATGCTAGGAAGAGAGAAGTACAAAGTCTTGATTAATTGACAGATACAGAAAAACTTAAGCGAGATAGAGGACGCATTGCAAGACTGTGGAAGGGTCTGTAAAGGAAGGGTGAAATGGGTATTCTCTTCAGGAAAGTGAAAGCACTATCAGGAAGTCAGAAGGGAAAATCCTTGATAAATATCAAAGATACGACGCTGAAATTATTAATTGCCCCAGGAAAAATTTAAGAGAAATCAAAAAATACAGGATTTATAGAGTAAGAATATTAGACCGGTAATTTTAGACATAATAGCAAGAGAATATAACGTAGATGAGGATTGCTTAGGCCTAGGCAAACTGTATTACGAAATAGTAAAGACCATTAAGGGAATTGAAATCAAATAGGGTCGTGGGGTTAAATAACATCCCTAAAGGACTACTCTTGATAAAAGCTACAGTAAATCGGGAAAAATGGAACTAACAGACGAAACACTCATCATATCCATGCAATATTTTTAATACGAACCGGGTTTGGACTCCTAGAGTCATCATATAGATGACTCTAGGAGTTGAAATCCGCTAATTGAGGAAACTGAAATATAATTCGGCCGTGGGAGTAGATTAAATTCCCACAAAACTACTGATAGGATTAGGAAAAAGTGGAAGGAAGAGTTTTTATAGACTCCGTGACTTTTATGAAGGAGGAACTTGGCCGGAAGATTTCGTCGAATCAGTGTCAATTCCCATCGCAAAAAAGGGATATTTGTCTATAAGAGAACTGAAGGTTTGATTTTGCGCACAGCTAAGGTGGCGCTTAGGAGCATCAATAAGGGGACGGAGCGGAGGGCAAACGATTACCCAGGGGATGATCAGTTCGAGTTTAGGAAGGGGAGGGACAAGCGTAATGCCATATCATTAACGAGGTCACTAATAAAAAGGAGCATGGAATGCAACCAGGATGTATCCTCTCGTATCAACCCCTTACACACCTACCACACAGCCTCCCCCCTCCCTCTGCCCCCCACGCACCCTTCGGAATCATCCCTCCACTCGCAACTCCCAGCCTCATACCTTAGTCTTTACCGCCCCACCACCACCACAGGAAAACAACTCAAGCCCAGCGCCCTCTCCCTGCCTCCCCCCCCCCCTCGGCGCCCGCGCCGGAACTGTCAGCTGAGCGGCATGCATACCGCTCAGCTGACAGTTCCGGCGCGGCTGAGGACAAGAGTGAATTTCTCAAAGGTTCGATGGACGGGTGGTAGGGGTTGGGAGAGGCGGGGAAAGGGGGGCGATTGTCGGAGGAGCGGGGTGCATGAATATTTGCATGGGAAGAGGTGGGGTTGGGACGCGCGTGCACAGAGGCGGATAAGTGAAGGCGGAAAGGGTAGAGCGGGCTAATTCATGGAAGATGCGATTTTCAGAGTAATCGAGGGAAACTGTTTGGATTTGTCTGCGGAGAGAATAGCGCGGTGATTTTCGGGAAAGGCCGATAGAACACGAGCACGCAACGCGAGGAGCTATAGACTCTCGTCTGTAAACATGAATAGATAGGGAACATGCAGACGATTAGTACGTATCTAGGTCTTCAGTTTAACGTTCACTTGCTGTCTACCGCATAAAATACTCTGCTGGTTCATACTGCATACACCATTTCATTAAATGAACTACCATTCGGGCTTCGAATGAGATTAATAGGCCCACGTAAGGAGCTTAAAATACAAGCCGTTTGTCATCAGACGGAAACGGCAAGAAGCGAGATTTTAGTCCTATAAAGTCGCAGGGGGTCTTTAATAAAATAAAATTAAAACGAAATTAATTCATAGTTCGCCATGTAAACTCATCTACAAAGTCGCAAAAAGAGTTCAAAACCTTTCACAATATCACTACTCTTTCGAAACGAGATCGTCACTGCATCGGTAGAATGCTCCAGTCACGTATACGTCGGGCGAAATGATGAAAAAAACCTTTCATCTCCACGAACCTTTCCGCTGCATGGAGGTTTCTTCATTAAGGCTTTCGAATTTTTAAGTCGGAGACGATACACCAGAATTGAGGGCGCTGCTATCGAAGTACTTGGGAAGGAAATAAATGCAACCGACCCCCGCACCGCACACCACCCCGCACCCTCCCCCCCCCCGTCGCAATCACTCCCAAATGCATGGGTAGCATCCCCCAGTGCTCCCGAGGCCCGCATATGTTCGCTCGCGTCAGGGTAAAGGAGAGGGGGCCTTCGTGCACCTCCCTCCAGCATCACAACCCCCCCAATAATCCTTCCAACTCGCGCATATCGCGACCCTAAGTCCCTAATGAGGCGCGAAAACACACACCGGGGGGGGCGGGAAAGGGGGAGAGAAGCGGGATCGATCGGAGTGGAGTAATCACTGGAGCCCGCTGGAAATCACCGAGGGATGCCACGGATTGGAAGGGAGGGGCTGGGCGGCGGGGGGGCGAGGGTTCCTCTGTCGAGACTGGGGTTGTGCGACCCCCTCCACCCCCCAGTTAAGATGAAGTGGGTGATGGGCGGAGGAATTCCACGTGCATCCTGCCCTGCACGGCGAGTGGCCAAGGGGGCACGTGGAAGATCACGCTAGGCCTCCAGCAATTAGAACAATACGCGAATAATTGAATGCGGAAATTGTCGTGTTTTGTTTCCTGCAGGTGTGAGGGTGAAATGCTTCCTAGTATATCGATCGTTTCGGCAGTCAAGGTCCCTCTCAACTTCTCTCCCCATGTCTACCCCAATACAGTGAAGTGCCACGGTTATTCCCTCTCTGTGTCGGATTAACATTTACGACTCGCACTCATCTAAAAGTCGTGCACATGTGCATTACATTCGTGCTGTTTTCCAACTAGATATTTTTATAATAATGTGACTCTTTCGGATCGTTCGCAATGATGCAGCTTCTTCGTTGTATCCTGTTTACTTCCAGAGTGGGGGTATCGTGCGGGGGGGGGGGGAAGAGGCGAGGGGTAGATGGGGCGATTACGGGAGGGGGACGAGATTGCTCGTGGGAGGGCAAACCCACTCGACCGAAAACGTTTCGAAGGCAATTGGAGTCGAGATGGCATCTTCGTCCTGGAGGTCAATACAAATCGCGTCAACGGTATTTTCAATATAAAACTTTGAATGAATTTCTCTACAGTTTCTCCCAGATGTATCCACAGAAGGGATAGCAGCTGTTACACCATTTCAGATAAACCAGACGGTGGCTCGTTTCGCCAGTGGCGTTTTCTATGCTCACCCAAGAACGACCGTAAAGGAGTATCAGGAGGCTTTAGGGTGATTTACGTATGAGTGAGGAAAGGGAAGGGAGCTGGGCAGTGTAGTGCATTCTCAATGCTGTGCTTCGTAGGATTCATTTGGTTGTTAGCCCTAATTCAAATGTGCCATCCTCTCAGTTCATTCCCTCCTTCTCCTCTTCACTGAATGAGTTTTCGTTTGAATCAAATTTTCCATTCCTGGACTATAAATAGACTGGAAAAGAACTTGCTCATTGGACATTTGCGAACTAGAGCCCTGCTCCTTGGTTGATAGCGACCGGACCTCAGTGTCGCGTCTTCATTAGGCATACTAATGATATTAGCAAGACAATGAGCGAAGGAAGTGGGGGAGGTGGAGAGAGGGAGGGAGCTGGGTGTGGGCTGGGGGGAGGGGAGCTTGGTGTGACCTCCTGAACCCTCCCGGGTCATCAGACAAGGCCCCGTCGTGGCATCTCTTATTCATTTGCTCATTTTCACGACCGGTGGAGGGCGAGGGGGTGAGGAGAGGCCGGCGGGGCGGGGGGGGGGGGGAGAAGGACAGGGGGTGTGGGGGATGGGAGGATCATCACTAAGGGATATATGTCTCCCGGACAAATTTCAAACGTTTTCTGAAATCGAGGGATGGAAATCATTCGGTGACTAAATTGCACGTATTTTTTGACTGCTTACGTTACACGTCATTCTCTGAATTGGAAATAGACAAAATTTACCAGCCATGTTTGTAAATTGCGCTGAGTTCTTAGAGAAAGGAGACAATACTATGATCAGGGCAGCCAACATGCATGATAGAAACGTTTTAAAGATTAGATTATTGAACATGATTTAAGGACGAAAGGGCGATGATAATTACAAACAATCTCGTTCCCGCAGCAAAATCCTGGGAACTACTATTAATACGGGAAAGAGCTTCTCATGACTTCCAAGGGAACAAGTAATGCACAGTTCATAAATTTAAGGCGTTGGTACAAAAAATAAATATCAAATGGGTGGAAGAAAAGTAATTTTAATATTGATAAAATTCTTTTGCGGCGAAAGCAGGTAGAGATCGCTTTCGAGAATACTAAGTAAATTGGTTATTCGTTAAAATAATTAATAAAAATGCCTTAATAGGCACTGATCTTATTAAATCATCTTTGGCATAATGACACATTCGAAGCGAGATATTGATGATAGATAGAAAATTTATTTAGGAAATCAAAAATCATTGACAAGAATACTCTGAATATTTTTCTGAAGTGTCTAAATATTTGCTAAGAAGAACTCATTCCCATTTATAAATTTTGGTGATATCAATCTATTGTTATTTAAAGTCAATATATCTCAACATAATTCGAAAAATACAATTTTGATTCAAAAAATCCAAAAGTGAAAGAGATTTATGAATGAAAAATCAACACTGTTTCCGGAAGGGTGGATCCTACGAGACACAACTTGCGCTTTTTGTACATGATATTCTTACTTCGGGTGAGAGCAATGTTCCAGTGGACGAGATCTTTCTAGGTTTTAAGAAAGCCTTCGACAAAGTACCTCATAGTAAACTACTCGCAAATGCATATGGCATATATAAAAATATCCGGGGTTGGATTAAAAACTTTCTGAATGGTCGGGTTCAAAGAGTAGATATGGATGGAGTTAGCTCAAATGCATTAGGAGTTACTTCAGCTGTTCCCCAGGGAGGTGTTATCGGACATCTTTTATTCCTACTTTACGTAAACGGCAGTGACTTCGCAGCCACTATTAAGATACTACGTTAACTTGCCGACGATGCTGTGGTTTACCCTGATATCCATAATCATGAGGACACAGCTTTATCAGATAACCTCAACGCTAAGCAACGCTAGTGTGAAACTTGGTAATGAGAATCACCCTTAAAAAAATACGTACTAATAAAGTTTTGGGAAAAGAGCAATTCCCACCCAAAAGCCTGCTACACTGGAAACACCGAAATTAAATGTATAGACTCAATTAAAAAATCTAGGAGATACCCTCACTCACGATCTCTCCTGGGTGAAACACATACCCGGAATATGTGGACAAGTTAACAAAAAATAAAGATTTATTAGAAGAGTACTGGGTAAATGTGATAAAAACGTCAAAGAGAAATGTTATCTGTCGTTGGTTAGGCCTTATTTAGAATATGCTGCTTGTGTATGGGATCCTAACGAAGCTGGATTGATTGCCGAATTGGTTCGTGTGTAGCGTAGAAGAGCTAGTCGTAAAACGTTGTGATGATAAACTTAGTTGCGTATCCAAAATATTAAGAGGAGCTAGGCTGGGAATCACTCACGGAAAGAAGGTAAAATTACAGATTGAAGCTCTGGCATAAATTGAAATCACGTCTCTTTAGCAGTGATGCTGAAAATATATTATTACCCCCATCGTACTACGGTAGGAGAGATCATGCCAATAAAGTGTAGAACAGTTAGATTCAATATGTCATTTTTTCCACGAACAATAAGGGATCTGAATACCAGTGTCCGACCGCAGTAGGGGAAATGATATTCGGATCAAGATTAGTTTGGGTGTGGATTCACCCCAAGCCACACAGCATAGCGGTGCGTGGCTAAGAGTGGCTTGCAGAGTACTAATAAATAAATAAGCAAATTGCCTCCACCAGCATGGGTTCTGGTGGCAGCAGTCGTGACTCCATAAACGAGAGTGCCCATTACAATATCTCACATTCGAGCCAAGTCGATCATATGCTTCCACATAACAGTATTTCCCCGATGAATACGCCTAAAAGCGCGGCCGCTAGCGGACGAGCCTGTCCTACCCACCCGCTTCAGACCTTATTTGATTGTCTAAATGACTTTACGGTTTCAGAGAAGACGCCAATCCTCCCGCACCAATCCTCTGTACTTAGCCGCAATGACTCCCAGTGTTTCCTGGATGGGGAACAGCAACTCGATGCGATGCCCTTGCATCTGGATCAAACTTCTCATTTGCATTGAAGTGTGATGCCGAATTTCCTTCACGTTTAGCCGCGGGCCGGACTTGGTCCTTCTGCCCAGACGCCTCGCAAGGGTGGTGACTGTTCGTCGAATGGCGAGAAGAGGGCATCGGGGTGGAATGGCCCGTCCACGGCCTGGCAGGCGGTCGAACCCGGGCCTCGAGCGAAGAGGGCCGGTGCCCCGGACGGGGGAGCATAGGAGAGGAAGGGGGTGGAGGGGGGTGCGTCCGAAAATTTCAATGGACGGCGAAGGGCGCGGAGTAATAGGTCGGGGGCCGCGTCAGGTGGGGCCGCAGGGGGAGTACGCGTGCACCCCTCTCTCTCTCTCTCGCCCTTAGTGCTGGCTATGAGTTTCACTTTACGTCACCAAAAGGTATTGAAAAAATACCCTACTAACTTATTGGGGGGAGGGCGGCTGATAAAACCCACTCTCCCTTCGTAGCTCCACCGATTATTCGCTTACGTTGACGCTTAATTTGGATTTGTGAAATTTATCATATGGCGTTACTCTTGTCTTGGTGGAATCAAATAATATTTTTTATTCAGCGTATAAAATTTTAAGAGAATAAATTATTATAGATTAACTCAACCTAGGCTATCTTTTCAAGGATGACTAAGGAAAACCCTAGGATACGGGGCTGAAAAAACAGATGAGACAAAATGAAATGTGAGCCGTCACTAGCCGTGATGAAAGCCGTTGGCAGAGATTTGTTTCGAGGGGAAGAAATAGTTATGAGAAGGGACGAGAGGAGAGCACAGAAAAGGGTTCGGAAAAAAATGAAGTGAGATTTCGGCGGAATAAGGGCAAAGCGGGAAGTGAATGGATGGAGATATTTGATGAAGAAGTGCAAAAGGCCCCGGAGGAAAGACTGAAGTAGTCGTTGAGGGGCCGCTTCAAGGGATCAATGAAAAATGCACCGCAAATTGGGACGAGGGGGGTTTCATACTGATTGGGATAGAAAATGAAATTGATACGGAAAAAAACGAGTTGAACAGCTGGCCCATGGGATAAAATCCCTATAAACCAAGAGATATACTTGTAGATGCTCGACTAATACGTAAAATGAGAAAGATTAGAAGAAAATTCTCCCTTTGTTCCCAATCCACAAATAATTTTTTCTCTGAAGGTTTTTCCACCAAATTCACCACTTCATTTCAGTTACATATTTCTCCCTTGCCCACAAGTCACGCTTAATTTTTACTAACCATATTGTTTCTAATGATTTGATTGCCTAGCATGGTGGGAATTTGCAATTAACTTGCTTCCCATCTATCTATACATGTATACTATATATCTTCTTCCAACCTGATGATTGGTACAATGGTTAGCTGTAAACTCCAACTTGAAAGAAAGAGGAAGAGGGAGGGAATTGTCGCTGTGTCCATCCAAAACCTGCCTCAAGCGACAGCGCAGATAGTAATAAAATGCATTTAGAAGTATTTGTAAGCACTCATTGACCTTTTTACGTGGATCTATGGTAAAGAAGAGAACCATCACCGACTGGTGAAGAATACTATCGGAAAAAACTGCTATGCTTTTATATAAAAATAAATTTTATTTCATTCTTTAAAAAGCTTTAAAACAGTACTGAAATGATATAAAAATGGATTTCTGCAAAGTTAAGCCCGAGCACATCGAACACATCTAAAATAATAATTTCAGACTTTTAAAAATCATAAATATTAAATTAGCCAACGTTATTTGGCAAAAAATAAACACGACAATATGGAACACAAATAATAGACATCTGTTCAATTCATACCTGGTATTTTTAATGGATTTTTTTTAAATCAATATTTTCTTTTTTTCACTCAATATGTTCAAAATATTTTATAGGCTGTACTGATTCCCGAGTCTTTAACAACCCTGAGGACTCATTTTTATATTTTAACTAGGAATTGAAGTGGGTACAAATTTCCAAATGAAAACGACCGATTATAATCATAGCTCGAGTTTCAATTTAGGAAACCAGCAATAATCGTTAAGTCTTTGCAATCGCAAGGCGGAGTAGCATGTAACAATTTAAGCCTAAACTGCTTTTAAAAAAAGAAGTACATTTCCGGCTGCCAAAAAAAGATTGCGTCCCTAAAAAGCATGAAAAATGATTAAAAAACTACATATGAAATATATATTTTCTAAAACTAATAGAAATAAGTTGAATTTTAATAAAATTGATGTTGATTGAATCTTGCGTAGGAAAGTTCATTGGGGTACCAAGGAGCCAAGATTTTTGTGATAGTGGACTTTTCGTATGGCTTATAACCCCAAACATCATCTTGGAAAGCTTTTGTTTTGCGTCTTAATCGTACCACTTATCCAATCAGGTATTCAACTATTTCTGTACTTTGTACCTATCTTGTAGAAAAAATAAAAGTTTTGCCACTTCAAAACTCTCTCAAAAAATTATTGACTCAGTAAAATGTGAGTGATACGAGTATTTATTCACACATGACGAGTATCATCGACACTAGCAGACGTGATTTATGTGATTACCAGCCAAGTTACAAGGCTGAAGCTTTTTTGTGTGAGACGGGGTTGGTACATCTCCCTGCGGCTATCAGGATGAATCAAACCGGTCATGGACTTCGGCAAGAGTGACATCATTCAAATCGAATGGCTAGGAACGGAAAGAGAGGAACGGTTTTCACACAATTTCGAATTTCAGTATCTTCGTTCTTTTTTACCTCACCAAATAAAACTGGGATTGATTTCGTTTAGTTCTGCAGTGTAATTTTCAATTAATTCTTAGTCCATCCAATATTCAAAATAAATGTGCAAGTTTCTCATTGCGAGTGTCTGTACGCTTTTGCGTATAAAGGGAGCGGCAGGTCTAAGGACCCGATAGGGGAGGAACTGTGCCCCCCACCCCGTCACCATGGTGCTCTCACCTCGGAGACCCGCGGAGGTGGAGTGATGGGAAATACGTGCCTTCCATTCTTAATTATTATAAAAAATTAAATCATAATACGCATACGTAATGATCAGGGAAGATCATTTGTTTCTGGCGAGAAAAAATATTCATTCTCAGTCCGATGATTTGTAAATGCAACGAACGGGGAGTGAATAAATGAATCGCCATGGAATTCAAACAAATCAACGCTGTTTTTTCTGGCTCACTTTTCACCACACATTATAATAAAAGCAGTGGGATACGTTGACAGGTGTGTGGCATGGTTGGCATTACGCAATGTGTATCCTTCGTGGTATTTTCCGGCTTCAAAATACCTGTCTCAAAGGCCTTCTGAAGGTTCGATCAGAAATTACAACATTCTAACTTCAAATCTTTCAGTGAGTACACGCATACTAATTACACTCTTTCCAATGGCAATCTGCGTTTAGCCAAACTTTAAACTGAAGTTTAACTAATCTTTATGACATATTTGATGAAAAATATCAGAATATTTGCTAGAATTAATGACTATATGAAATAAAGTTCTTACTTCTTTTATCTTTGCTGTACTAATTTTCCTAGTCCTTGAAAAAATCTTAGACCTGCCGTAGAATTCTCAAATTTCCTGGGTTTTCCAGGGTTATCTGGCCACTCTGATAGAATAATATTACTTTACAAAGATGAGTATCGTAATAAATAATGCTTATAATGTATCGAAAGCACAATAGATATACGCATTTTATATTTTACCATAAATGAGCTCTAAATGCTTGATAATTTTTTGTTGAAAAATTGAGCGCTAAAATCGATTTTCTCCAAATCAATTTCCACGAGTTACGACTCCAATTAATTGATAAAGTATTACGCTGATGTATTTTGGAATAATCAATGGCTGGATAAGTTGCATGCATGTCCGAAGAAACTTGATAAAATCAGTACTCCATTCAAATTCTGCGCAGTAACATTTACGGGCACAATAACAAGTATATCCGAGTCGCGCCGCTTGGACCGTCGAGTTCCAAGCGGGGAAATAAAGGGGGGGAGGGTTGGTGGAGGGGGAGTAAAGTGAAAGATGGGCTTTGGGTAAGGGTGGGTTGGGGGGGTGGGGGGGTTGGGGGGTTGAGTGGTATAATGGCAAACCAAGCAATGGGCACGCAGTCAGCACATAAATCACGAGGGGCATCAAAATCTAATGAATAGAGGATGACGGGGGAAGCAAGAAGGGAAGGGAACGTGGTCACCTTAGCACCTACACCTGGGACACCCCTCGACCTTGGGAAAGAGAAGCCGGCACCACCCGCTCTTCAGAGCCTCTGCCGCCGAATGACCCGCCACGCAAACCCGTTCCTTCGGAGCCCCGGGGACCTCCCAGTGAACTTCCCCGAATGGCCATCCTCCGGCCGTTTATCTTTCCTGGCTCCCGACGACAGCTACCTTCATCGCCGGCTATGAAACTAAATCCAACACCACTCGCTCATCCACACAACATCCGCAATTGGAGAATTTCTTGATCTGAGAATGAATGTCCATTCCAACTCCGATTCGGTGAGCTCGGTCGCCACTCTGTCGGGATACAAGAGGAATTAACTTTATATAATTACTAATAAGTACTTGTCGGGCAGAATGTTAAACAAAAAATGTCATCACTCTTCGACCGAATCAAACTGAATCGTATGCGAAATATCTAACGTGAAATGTCCATCAACGGACAGGCTCCATTGTCACTTACCCGTAATTACACCATATATATACCGGATCTGATTCCCGAAAAATCACATAGCTTGGGTGGAGCTGCAGGTGCCCAGAGTGCCTTGCCCGGGAATCGAACCCGGGACCCTCCGGTCAGTAGTCCAACGCTCTACCCCCTGGACTACCGCGACCAACATATATATATATGATCAAAATCGAGCCGTGAAATGGGGGTGGAATGAGGTCAGATGTTTCAGAGAACGCGACGTGTGCTTGACCAAATAGAGCGGAAGCCACGTGTCGCCCCAGGCAGCGCCGCATAATGAGAGCAAGAAATGTCAGTGTGGTGTCGTTACGGCGTATTTCGCAAATTTCCGCACGGCTTGAATCCTAGGAATTTGTTTCCATCAAAATAATGGAAAATATAGTGGAAGATGGTAGGCAGATGAGAAAAAAATTGACGATTTCATTTTAGAATATTATTTTTTAACACCCGTGTTTTCGACTTAAAGGGTCATCATGAGATAACCCTTTTCGAAGACCATTTCTCTATAATGGGAAAAAGTAAATTGAACCTCGGGGATTTGAAATTAATAATATTCCATGTATGAGGATCGCGAAACGCGTATAATCACTAAGGGCTTCATGTACATGAATGAATCATGGTCATCAAGTCAGTGCTAAGGCCATGAGTTTTAAAAATATAGTGGTAACCACTCAACAACACTGGAAAGATGAGGCCATTTTTGTTTTGTTACCAATGATATTCTACGAGAATATGCGTTATTTCTTGTAAAATAACCTTAATAGCTCATTTGTGATCGTCTAGGGTAAGAGAGGTCCTGTTCTATATTTGCGGACGCTAGCAAACATTTCCAGACGGCACGGACACTTGCTGCTGGGCCGTGTTGTGTCGGTTTCACGATTACACGGATATAGAGTCGTGCCCATGTTCACACCTCAGCCTATTATAAGGCATTCCCATATTTTGAAAGCTACACATGACGCAGTTACATAGCCAGGAAGAAAAAAATGAGAGCGCAGCGGTTATCCCATAGTTATTTAAGGAGCATCATTTGACCATAAATTGTTTTCTTAAAAAACATTGCAAATATTTTCCTCGAAGGGGTGTTATTTTTAGTAGACAATTTTAGAAAGATATACATAAACGTTGAAATTAGTTGTGCCCGAATAAATCATTTCTCAATCAAATACACTGTTTATCATTTCCATTAACGTTCATTTTCAGTCATTTGATCCTGAAACTACAGGATTTATTATTGTTTCTATATGTTAAATAAGAACTCACTTGGTTTTTATGATTAATTTTCCTCTTGAACAACCTGGGTAATGCCTCGTCGCAACATGACCAACTGGAGATGCCTGGTTTTGTACACAGTACAAAATGAAAAGTACCCTGGAAAGTGAAGTGATTATGTTGCCATTTCGCGTGAAATAATTCCACCGAGTGTCTTTTGATGGCAACAAATGTATTACCGCCACACCCCAACGTAGGCTCTGGTACAACATTTTGTTTTATCATGAATATAATCCATAGCATTACCCATGACTCCCGTTGCCCCGGTTAATTACTGCACTAACCGTAAATCAAATTCAAAGAATCATTCTCAAAATAGAAATTCGCATAAGTAGTTCAAAAATACGGAGCGTAGGTTTGAGCATAATTGACACGAGTAATGGAAAATGCAGTGAAATTACCCCATTGCCCAACCTATTCTCATCATTTTTCCAATTGATTCAATAGCTGGCTCAATACTCAACTCCATATCTTGGTACAGCATGACATGTCGAATGGCGAAAGATTTTATAGCCCTCCGCAAATGTGAGAGAAATTTTATCGATTTCCATTCATCTCTTTAAAGTTAATTTCTCACCCGAGACGGAATCCAACGGGGACGGTTCCCCCGAGTTTCATTTTGAAATGCGACACTCTTTCCAAAATCCCGAGTCTCCGGAGAGTATTATGGGGGATGTGGGGATGAGGAGACACTCAAAACGCCATCTGCGTCATTGCGAACGTTGGAATCAGAGCACGAGAACACAAAATGATTCCGTGACCCTCCGCCCCTCCATTTCAGAGAATTAAGTGCACGACTGTGTGAAGCACACACTCGACAGCACATCGCTGACCTGCAATTGAATTCCTGCAATACTTTCCAACTATACACTTTATCCAAGGACGGTTTATTCCAGATATTAATCTCCAAAAATCAATGTTGAGGCAATAAACCTGCATTTAACACGCATGCCAATAACCTTTAACCTGGACATTCGAACGGATAAGTGAATTTCATTTTGCACGCGAGATTTTTATCGAGTTTCATTTGTTTTTTGGCGTGGACATGCAAGGTATAGCTGGCTGGCCATTGAAGGGCTAAGCCAAGTTCGCCAGAAATCGAATCGGGATTATTTATGGAACCGCGCGGAACATGGCGCGAACCAAATACCTCCATGACATGCGCCCTTTTTTAGAGGCTACTGAGGATCTCGTATATATATATATATATATATATATATATATATATGTCGTTCGACACGAACCCAGATTTTTCAAATGATCAATATTTCGAGTATCAAACAGAGACATATACCTGTTAAGTATAAAAATGTATACGAATATTTTAACAACCGTCAGACCTGAAAACCAATTTATCGGAAATACTTAGATATATAAAAGGAATGTGATTTACGATATTTGCAAAGACGTGGCTCCTGGAGATACCGAATATCGTCATGATGGCATGGAATAATTAGTTAATTTGGAAGATAACATGGAAACTCCATCACATTTGGATGTGCGAACAAATAATAGTTCGCAAAAATAATGAAATATTTAACGAGTCTTACCTAATTGTTTAAAGATTTCAATACTTGAAAAACTAGGTACTATTATCATTTAAGCATCCAAATGTAATATGATGCAGAGTGCATACAAAGTGAGCGGACAGGGCCATTTTTAAAGGAAATGTTTTTAAGATTATGCTTTTCTATATGAGTATTCTTCTCAAGTGGACATTCGAACTTTGAAGACAAATTTAAATAGATCCGTGTGTCACTAATTCCTCTGCTTAGAAATGAGGTGTCAATGGGCTATTTAACGGCTAGTGGCGCACACATCCCATATCACTACTGTTTTTATGTATTCTGGAGAAGAGCCAGTATGAACAACCGCAGTCATAAATATTCTAACACGGGGAGTAATAATAATATTGGGGAAGACAAGAAAAGGACATGTCTGGAATCATTTCACTGTAAAAGACTCCAAATTTGTAAGATCTCCACCTCGTAGAAATCATTATCGGTGAAAGCGAATGAAGATGGGGCACTTGGGAGTGGATTCAACGAAATAAGAGCTAGAATTAAACGATTCTTGGATTCCGAGGCGATGGATCCGAAAGCTTGCCGTGGTCGATCAAACTCACCTCGCACCAAAACGGCGCACACGCATGGAAGCCCTTTTCTCCGTAAGGTCCAGTGACCGAAAATCACGCGGCTTCGGGTGAACGGTCAGTGTCCAGCGTTTGCCGCCCGGAATTAAACTCAGATGGTCCTGCCGTCAGAAGCCACCCTACTCATTAGTGAAGTTAGGCTGACTCCTGAAGCCAATAATGAGGAACTATGGAAGGCTCCAATGATGTTATTTCGATCAACTGGTGACCATCAACGGGGAGAGATAAGGGCTTGATAGCGAGAAGACAATTCAGTTGTGCAGCACACTGTTCGAGGTAAAGTGAACAATGAAGTGGGTGGGGTAGGGGTAGGGGGAGGGGAGGCGGAGAGGGAGGGGGGGGGTAGAGTTGCATTAATTTTTATTAATGTCCGTTGATGCATTTTGAGTTTTGGCTCGTACATTTTTTTACCAATTGGGTGAGTGTGCTGTATATGACGCCAGACTCATTGTTCGTAATGTTTTCTTGGCGCATATGTGTGCGTGTGTACGCCTTCGGTGGCGTCGAGTTTGAAGTTATCTGCTTGTTTAATCAACTTTAAACCTTTGAGTGTGATGGCGTGGCATAAACTAGGCGAAACCCGATCATTAGGTTCAATAAGCATCTAGTTCATAAGAAAAACAGTCGATTTTACAGATCAGCGGTTGCCAAACACATTAATGAAACAGGTCACGCCATCAAAATC
This sequence comes from Hetaerina americana, assembly GCF_022747635.1. NCBI lineage: Eukaryota > Metazoa > Arthropoda > Insecta > Odonata > Calopterygidae > Hetaerina > Hetaerina americana. The sequence continues at coordinate 2,283,733 of NW_027287139.1, read as the reverse complement.
AGGGATTCAACGCTGATAAAACAAGCGGATAACTTCAAACTCGACGCCACCGAAAGCGTACACTCACACATGCGATGAGAAAACATGATAGACAATGAGTCTGGCATCACAAACAGCAAGCACACTCACACAATTGATGAAACATTTTAAGCAAGCCAAAACTCAAATTACATCAACGGATAATTTATTTTTATTTTATTAGGTAATCTACCGGTTAAAGTAGGTTTTTGGATGGATACAGCTACTAAATAAGTATTTTGTGAACCCTAATAAATTCCAAATTCTAGCATCCTACGCTACATTAGACCCCTTTTCATCTCTGAGTACTTTCTTCCTCCCTTCATCCCGTCCAACATCCCAATCCTGTTCCTTCCATTTCCTCGTTTGCGTAACATTCTCCCCTCTATCACAGTCTTCAACATCCCACTGCCGGTCAATACCCCCTTCATCCACTTTTCCTGCCTCCATAGGATTTCTCCCAACAAACCCCTGTCCTCGCCCACCATACCAAGTACTTCCTCATTTGTTTTCTTCTCTGTCCATTTCACCTTCTCTATTCTTCTCTACACCCACATTTCAAAAGCCTCCAATCTACGTCTATTCTCCTGCTTCAATGACCACGTTTCCCAGCCGTACATGCTCCATATCAAAGTTTTTACGAGTCTTTTCTTAATATCCATACTCAACGTCCCTGTCATCAACTCCCTCCTCTTTGTGAAAGCTTCCTTCTTGCCTAGCGCAATTCTTCTCCTTACGTCCCTACTACTTTGACCGTGTTGGTCCAAAACACTTCCCAGATACGTAAACTGTTCTTCCTGCTCTAGCTTTTGTCCTTCTATTTTAATGTTTAGCTTAGCTTAGCCTTTTTCTTTCTAGAAAATCTCATAACCTTTGTTTTATTAATATTGATTCTCATCCCATACCTGTCGCACTGAATTTCCAATTCACTCAGCAATGCTTGCAACCCCTTGGCTGCCTGACAAACTAAAGCTTGGTCATCAGCAAACCTAACTGATTTTACGAATTCCACGCCCACTTTCATTCCTATCTCTAGTTCTTCCCATGCCTCTTTAATCATTTCCTCTGCATACAGGTTGGACAACGGTGATAATGGGCAACCCTGCCTTACACCTCTTCCTAACACTGCCCAACCGGACTCCCCGTTCCCCACTCGCACCTGTGCAGTCTGAGACATGTACAGGTTGCGGATTAGCCTCCTGTCCCTCCAATCTATTCCTATTTTCTGCAATATACTCATTAGTTTTTCCCAATTCACTCTATCAAACGCTTTTTCGAAATCTACGAAACAGGCAAATACCTCCTGGTTGTGTTCTATATTCCTCTCGATTAATAATCTCATTGCTGCAATGGCATCACGCGTACCTCTCCCCTTCCTAAACCCAAACTTATCATCCCCTAAGTAAACATTTGCCATGCTCTCTATCCTCTCTATCTGCTCGCTATCAACGGATAATATAATAATTAATAGACCTCTCCCCTTCCACCTCTCCCTCCACCTCCCTCACATTGCAACACCTCCTCTCCCATCCACCAACTTCATTATTCACTTGATACTGACCATTGCTTCGGTACTGACTTGTCTTCTCGTTGTCCAGCCCTGACCTCTCCCCATTGACAATCCCCCGCTGACCGAAATAACATCATTGGATCCATCTAAAGTTTCTTATTATTGGCTCTAGAAATTTACTTATCATCAAATTCACTACCAATAGCTCAAACGTCTTTACCCTCCTCATTAGGTCACCACCTAATGAGAAACTACATGGATTAGTCAAGTTATTGAATTGAGCAAAGTAAGATAAAAGTGATACAGGGAATGGGAGTCACAGTTTCTTCCAGTAATTCATGGCACGCGCACATTAAATGACATACGTACGAGTACGTGCGATCGCAACCAACAGAAATTCAGCCGAATGGATGGAAATGAAAGACATTAACAGCGATGTATGCGCAAGAGAGGTGTCCATTTATTAATTTGGTCAGATGTACAGGGTCGCACCCAAAAGTGGTAGGACTGATTTTTTTACAAGAATCTTATTGACGATATGCTTACATCGACTTAATAATCTTCAAAGTATGCTCCTTGAGCTGCTACACACTTGGTATAACGTTGCTCCCATTCCCCGTACGCCCGCTGGAAATTTTCTTTGGGGATGCCGTTGATGACCCTCGTCGAAGCCTCTTGAACGGCCTTTATCGAGTCAAAACGTCGTCCATTGAGCTGTCTTTTCATCAGGGGGAAGAAGAAGAAGTCCGGTGGTGCCAGATCGGGAGAAAGGGGCGGGACGTGGGACGTGGAAACGCCGTATTTGGCCAGGAGCTGTCGGTCGACACTCAGAATTTTCGGCACCATCTTGGCGCACACCTTGCGCATAACCAAATCCTGTGAAATAATGCGTTGGACGTTGGATGCAGACAGACCCAACTGCTCTGCAATTTCTTCACTGGTTAAGCGTCGGTCTGTGTTCGGCAGTGTCCTCACTCTGTCCACATTCGTATCGGTTCTTGCCGTCGACGGCCGTCCGGAGCGATGGTCGTCTTCAACGAGCTCCCTACCCTCTTTAAACAACTTGTGCTCGTTTGACCTGCGTAGTTCTTTGTCTTCTTCATAAGGAGATTTAGGATCGTACGCAAAACAGCCTAATTGCGAAATAAATCAGGAAGCAAAGAAAGACATGCCCGCTTCTTAAAGAAACTTTTGAGCGAACAGCAAGTCTCGCCGTCTTATTATCGAATGCCTTCGATTGGCAGCCAATGGAATCACGAAGGTTATCAGAACGACAAACATTTAGACAAATATAAAATATCCTGTATCTTTATATCTTCAGAGTAAACAAATTAAAACTAAGGTAATATTTGATGCAGGTAATTTGATCTTCGAGCGAGACAAAGGAAATGTATGCATAGGAAAGTGGACGAGTTTTGCCACTTAGTCAGCTAGATAACGAGCGATAAAAGAAGTAAGTTTGATATGGCAATCAGATCAGGAATGGCAAAGAAAGCTTTCTGTCTGGAGAAGCGATTGCTAAGAACGAACAGTGCCGTTTTAGGACATAAAAAAGCAATGTTTGTAAAACGTTCAGCGTGGAGTCTCCTTTTCTATGGATGTGATAATTGAATGATGGGAGCAGCAGAGGAAAGGATATTGGCGGTGATTTCCATGTGGCGCTGCAAGGAGAAATATGAAAGCAAAATGGATAGGCAAGAGTAACAAAGGAAGGAGTGATTCAAGACCAGTTGAAGGGAAAGAAGAGCCTTGGAGAAGAGGGAAGCTGGCTGGAGACACACTGAGGGCCGATAAAGAAGATCGAATCACAAAAAGAAAGGAACGGAAAATATTTGTGCAAGAAGCTGTTATGAAATGAAGAGATTTGAAGGATAGGAGAGAATAGTTGAGAGCAGTGCAACAAACCAATATTCGGTCTGATGAGCGGGACCGTTGATGGTGCGGATGAACTATTCTAGTCTAGCATTGAAATTAAGGGAATAATCATAGGCCCACAATACATAACACAATACATGTGACGTAAAACCGAGACAAGAAGTTAAGGGAAATGGGCTCCAGAAGAGAATGTTACAAGGAAATATTTTCTCTTCCATTTAAAGTTAAAAGAAGAGCAGTAATAATGTCACTGTACAGGTCAAACTATCCTCAAATAAAATAGTAACCAATGTTAATACCTTAATATACAAATAACCCCAATGACTGGTGATATAGAACCCCAAAGCGAATGCTTGTAGGGCAAGATGTACGTAGATGGAACAAACGTGAATGCAATCCTCAATAGGTAAGAAACCATCACGACTCACGCTAGCCTGAGCCTATAGTAAATATTTCCTTGACTTTCATTCAATATTATGAGGGTAAAAAGATACTTAACGCTTCCACAATAAAGATTTAATATATCACGACCATGGTTTCATTGCTGCGCATCATCATCAGGTGACATACATCAACATATTACACATTATATAGTCTGGCTCCAAGAGGGGAGTAAGGGAGAGGAGAGGGGGTAAGGCAGGGGGAGTAAGGGAGAGGGAGTAAGCTGAGTTTAGGTGCAGCAGCCTATTAGTGGTAAAAAGGGAGGGAGAGGGCATGTATTGGAAGGTTACTGGCTCAAATTTGTAGAAGTTTATTTTCATTAAATGATCATCAAATGAAGAACACAATGTAACACTCTGACGTTCTTAGAAATAGCGGCGGGAAAAAAAACAAATATATTGTGTTCTACATTTAAATAGGGGGGCTGTTTGGTCGTGAAATGGGCGTGAATTATTGAATCTTTATTGTGGAAGTGTTAAGTTTCTTTTTACCCTCATAATGGAGGAATTCGAAAAAGTTAAACCCGAAACTGTTATTTTCATTCAATCTGTCAAAAGAGGCTTATTTTTTTTAGATCTTCTCATCACTTTCAGAGATTCTGCTTATAGACGGCCCTAAAGCAAGGATTTAAAATATCGGACTATAAATAAAATGAAGGCACTTAATGTAGGTAAATTAATAATAAATTAATGTAGGTCGCAGAGTTATGACAAAAAGACGTGCATTCTCGAGTGGAATGATGAAGACGAGCCGAGTTCCACCAAAGGCCTCGCGCTAATTTCAGGCTCGATGCCTGGCTCAAGTGATCGTTCGATTCGGAGTATTTGAGCATCGGAGGAGGGAGGGAGAAAGGGAAGAGGAAGATGGTCTCATAAGGACGCCATCACTCACCGGAAAAGAACTTCCGGTTGGGGATGGAAGGGCTGCAGGGGGTATGGGGTGATTGCGAGGGGGGAGTTGACGGAGCGGCGGCGGAGGAAGGGGATGTCACGGGCACCCTCCCTCTTCACTTTTGACCCATGTTCACGACAGAAAAATGATTTCGTCGTGGAAATGTAGGAGGTGGAGTTAAGCATGCGTACTTTCCTGCTTCTCATACTTATCCGACGTAAAACTTGAGCCGAGTCAAAAATACAAACCATGTCTCGAAAAAACTCAGTTATTGTTAGTGAGGATAGCATAGCTTTTCGAGAATATCTACTCTCATGATTCTCTTGAAAACCACGATTATACTCGTATCTCAATGAAATCGCGACAGAGTAATGCATGTTCCAATCAATCGAAGGTAAACTTATAAAATCTTCGATCTCTTGTTCTTCATTAAAATTTAATATTTAGATTACTAAGCATTGAGATACTTTCTGTCCCGAATCTACGGTTGGTTTCCTGAGTTTTCACTCCTCTTCCGCCCGAGATACGATGCCTGTGCGGTCCTCCTTTATCTCCAGAGCGTGCCTTGAATTGCCTGCCGCCATCATATTCCTTAACGGGCCACTTCATTCCGAAAACGGGCCGTAAAACTCCTCCCTCCGCCTTATACTCAATCCAACCACATACTATACTTCGTTTCACGTCCCACAAAACGCCCTTCTCTGTCAGAGTTTCCCAAAAAATTCACGAGGAAGAGCCGGGGGCGCGTAATTTTAAGGTTCACCGCAACACGTGTGTTTGCATATGTCCTTCGGGCAATCCCACATAAAAGCCAAGCGTGCGATTCACTAAAATTATGAAGGAAACGAAGAGGCGGCGGCACAGGGAACAGGCACGGTGGGCAGAGTCCAACGGGTAAGCGTGGTGTCACACAACATGACGCTTAGTTCTAGATGATCTACCTCCACCTTTACCACGTGCGGGCGATTTACGCTTTCTAACTAAATGCAACTCCCTTCGCACGCTCCCTTCAAGATGATTACTTTGATCATGTAACGGTTACCATTTCGAGGGTAGGGACAAGTGATCCCCTACTCAAACATTCCCCCAAGTTCTATGGGTGGGCGTAGGGTTGCCCCTTCGAATAAATCAAGCTCATACCAACCATTAACTCTATTTCCAAAAACAACTAGGAGCGACCAAAAGTTGCAATTTTGTTGTCTGCAGACCTATTATTACTCAAGACCCAAGTTTCGTCGCATCCGCCTGAGTCATGGGACGAAGCCTGGGCCGTGAGCTATGGAAGTATTCCATTGATCCGATTCCCATCGTCAAAGAGAAAAAGAAAAACTGGTACTTAATCTGTATAAGATTCATATATCATAAGAACAAATTTCGCAGACATTTTCGGGGCTGTTTAATTCTGTACCCACTAGCACACAGCAAGCACCGCCAATCCCATTTCTGCCCCCGATTCGGCCCTTCCTGCACCGAGGAGAGTGGACTACCGGGCGCGGCTCCGTCCCAGCCCGCGTGGCCAGAAGCGGCCCCCTCTGGGGTGATGTGTTCTGGGACATGACACCCTGACGGGGGACCCTCGCGTGCCAGGGCGTAATTCGAGGAAGTGAGTGCGGCCCGCCGTGGTGGGCGGGGGCACGGGGTGGGTGCTCGGGGGTGGTAAGGCGAGGGGCGGCAGGAAAGGCAGATCACTCAATAAAGGACACAACTTAACCGTCCACAATCATGTTATAATTAGTGTAAAATCAAGAAGAATGCATCGTAATAATTGACAAGGGAAAAACATAGCGTTTTTGAAATTCGCGAACGAGAGCCTCCACGCAGCTGAACCTGAAATTGTGGAGTATTTCGAAACAACGTAATGACTTGAAAATCAGCAGTCGAATCCAATGATTTTACCGCATGATCAATAAGCATTATTTTTTAGAACAGTCGGTTTGTCACTTTTTAACTAAATGAATTTTTTAAGGAGTCATTACGGGATAAAAAGCGGTTTTAAGAAATGACGAACCTGCTGGTATTCGTGTATCTTTGGAGGGGTTAAAGTCTAAATACAGTCCCTTAATTTAAATTTTGTGGTTAAGGATGTGGAAGAATTTTGAAATGCTCATATGCTTCGGAAGGTTTTCAGTGGACCATCGCCTCGATCAAAATTAATTCGCTGAATAATTAAACGAATAAATTAATGCTTTTGTGGTACTAGTGCGTAAAATTAATCGAATATTTAATTTCACCTCGAGTTTTTATTTTATGAATGATAATTAAGAATGATTTTGAAAAACGGAAACTGTCAACTTCATGTAGAAGATAAAACTAAAGGCATCGTGTCTTTGTGGGAGTATTATAAGCATAATTTAGTAGATATAACATTCGCAGGTAGTAATCTGGCGATGGAAACGATGCGTGCAGTACTCAAAATTGTGGGTGCAAGCATGCTTCGGGACAGAGAGGAATATTTTGAAGTTTCACGGAGAGAGAACAGGAAGAAAACATGCCTCCCGATATGATGAAAAGTTAGATGGCCCTAAAGAGCCACTGGAGAAAAATATTTCCGAAGTATAAGGTTTGCAGTTACCAACCTTCAGGAGAAGGAGAATGAAGTTTCGAGCAAACGCGAACATCGAAAATAAACGGAATCTGTTCCAGAATGAGAATACCTAATTATAAATCTTAATTTCGTTTAAAAACTAATTATTCTTAAATAAACTATGCCAGCTAATATATTACGCACAAAATATGGCCATATAAAATATTTCAATCGATAGAGCGTTAAAACAAAGTTAAAAAAGCAAAACTAATTGTTTTAATTGGTGCCATAATCCACTTACAAGCTTGTACATTAGTTCTAGTTGAAATTAATTAAGATCATATATTTCCAGAATTTTCCCGAGTCCAAAATTACCAGGCCCGGAGTTTGGTTTGGCGTGGTGGCGACATTCCCGGCTTTGGCACCGTGATGCCAAACATTTGGTGACAATGGAATTCATAAAATCACAAGCATGGTGATAGTGTGCTCAGAAAGCCATACGCATTGGGCACGTGGTAGTGTGGCAGCAGGCATAAGAAGCATTGTGAGACATTCCAGCGGATCAATAATTGCTCCCCCATCCCGGCACGGCAAATAAAAGTGATCACTCCGTGAGGAGTGCATTCACATAAAAATCACTGTAAACTTGAATAATACGAAACAAATGGTTTTTCATCGATTCATGTTTTAAATCAAATACACACCTCTTTGTGGCTTGTTCTTTAATAAAACTGAAATGTAAAAAATACCAAGTAATAGCTGATTTCTCCGTGAATCAGGATGAAAAGTTTTTCCATGGTCATGACTAGGGTTTCCTATTTCCCGACATTTTGTAACCATCGGGAATCGTATTTACCGATAATTCTCGAAATAATCTTTTTTATTTAATTTTCGTTTATCATCTGACATACTAAGTGTAACAGTAAATGCAAATAAACAGAAAAGCCGTAGAGAAGTTGAGGTCACTGGGTTCCCGGCCCCGGCGCAGTCTTTCTCAGGTTTCCAGACACTCCTATATGTTATAGGTCAACGTAAAACTTAAGTAGAAAAAATTTTGAAAATTAACGCCGATCGAAATTTCATGACTGGGGCATCTCCTGCCCTGAGCCCTAAACAGGGGTCACTTTGGTATCACTTTTGGCAAGGTTTTTCAAAATATAAAAAATGTAATTAATACATACTATATTTAACCAAACCTTATAGTATACATTGACTTTTTACATGCATCTCAAATTGTATTAACATTCCGAATAAATAGTTTATTTGTTAACTTAGGTATTATAGTTTTTGTCATTTTAAAAATGAAACTTCAAGAATCATCGAGAATTAATTGACTGATGAGACTATCGTGATCTTTGCTTTGTAACAAATAAACTTGACCAGGAAAAATTTCTTTCATTTTTTGTAGGCGTTGGTCGGATTGTTGTCACTGCGTCTAAAAGCATCTTCAAGTCGATTGTGATAGAGTGCGTTGCTTCAAATGAGCTCATTTCTTTCCTACGAGAAGCAAATATTTAGTCTACGTGCGTCTACTTTGATGCCGATATCGATATTATTTTAGTCAATTTATACTTCAGATCCTATTCTGGTTTGATGTCAGAACTCTCCGTGAAGAAATTCTTTATTCCTTTTCCTGAGACGTCTCCTCTAAATATTCCTTTAAAAGGCTTTCCAATAATGACTTCGTCAATCGTGCAACTTCATTCTTACTTGACAAGCCAAAACGTTTTATTTTTCTTTTCCATCTCTCTTAGACAACTGTGTTCCAGCGTGTTTTACAGTGCAAAAAACTCCTAGTTTCCTCTTTTCACATCTGGTTATTTCTTGCCGCAAATTTCCCGATTCCCCCAACCAATCTTCTTCAGAATTCTGGAGCGAAAAAGCGAAAACAACTCCCGAGAACGACGGGAAAGAATTCCTGCCCGAAACTCCAAGTCATGACCATAAACTCAAACTGAAAAATAACATTCTTCCATAAAATACATACTAGATAACTATAGATTATAGACATTTCTAATTAATCAGTCGCCTCCAAGCATTCATCAAGTAAAAAGTAGTTGAAAAGAAAACGATTCAGTTGACTTTTACTCTTAATACCACTGCCACACGCCCCCACCCAGGCTGGCAGCGAAATACAAGTATATTTAGATGAATTATAGGATATGTATATGGGTATTATAGTTTTAACGGGACAGCCATCTCTTGGTGGACTCCCCGAGTTCTTTTACGAGACTAGGCAAACGTTTCCTCTCCTCCGCCCCTTCCGCCCCTGGTTCCTGCACCTGCCGACCACAAGGTTTCCCACTTGCCACTCCTAATGCAGGCCTCGATGAAGCGTCGTTCTGTCATTAGATAGGCGGACGTTGAAGGGAAGATGCCACCCCGGCATTACTATCAAGGAGAAGAACGAGGGTGCCCCCCCCCCCACAAATAGCCATCATTCCGTGGCGTTGTGATTGATGAACACTAACGTCTGAGAGTGTCAAAGGAAATCAATTTTTACGAGGCACCAAGTGAGGAAGGTGGGCCACGTGGTGGCGGGCCCCCCCCCCCTTGGTTCGCGGCTCTTAGTCGCGTGCAAAGTGGCCTCAATGCAAATCATGCCGAGTGCGGCAATACAGTCGCCAATGGCAGTATGCATTAGGATTCATCGCAATCACTCGTATTGTTGGGTCACAAACAACAGAGTAATTTACATGACATGTAAATGGCGCCTAGGTTAGCAAATGGACGTCACATAATAGATTTTACAAGATAAACACCAAAGCATTATCCTCAAAGTTAAAAAACTTCTCAAGTGATATCTCAATTAGGCCAATAGTTAATAACACGCAGACATGAAAAATAAAAGAACGATTGCAGACTAAAAATATAAAAATACATCCGATGCACATGGGCGTAAGTTCAATACGCATTTTCCCTCTATGATCTAACTCAAATTGATGATGCATCTCCATGTATAGTTTTTCTCTTTTTCCTTTTATTTCCTAACTTTGGTCAACAGTTGCCCCTGGAACCTTCCGTACCCATCGCATTTATCGCAATGCAAACTGAAATTCATCTTTCCAAGCAAAACCTTGTAAAAATGTATTTTTCACGAAATTGAGTATTTTCAAGTATCTTTTCGGTAGTTAATAAATATATTCTCACGTTCAATTTCTACGTATACTATACATTGCAACAAAGAAAAATGAACTGAACGGGAATGTTGCCAAATGAGAGAGCGATTATTTTTAAATGTATTTTAACCAAAGGCAACCTTGTCATCGGGATAAACACGGCAATTTCTTCAAGATGGCCTTTCGGCAACCAATTCTGCTTCCTCCGAAAATGGGAGAGGCTGGGCCAAACCAAAGAATGCCGTTGAGCAGCCTGCAGGGCCGTTTTAGGCAAGTGAGGGAGGGCTCGTATTGAGTGAAGCCGAAAGGCCAGGTGGGGGGGAGGGGGAACGAGATCAGAGGGAGAGGGAGGGGGGCTTGTAGGTAGCGTCGCTTGAAAATACGCTTCCCGTTAAAGGAGACGGAGCAGATGGAGAGGGAGAGAGAGAAACCCGGCGTGCTCCTCCTCTTCCGAGTAAGCAGCTTGGAAACGGAACGAATGTGGAGGGGGGCAAGATCCCAAGTGTTTATGGGGCCACTTTTTACATTACAACAGCATCCAAGAGACCACACATTCCCGTCATTTTCCCCTCCATGCGGCGGCGCACGTCTGAGGAAAAGGAAGTACTCAGAATGGAGCCATCGGCGCATAGGATGCGAGCACCCGCACCCCTGCCCGTGGTGCCAGGGGCGTCCCTTCGAGCGCGAGGATCCAGATCCGCGTGCTCGATTGAGGGGTGGGGGCGGGGTGGGGGCGAGGGAGGGTGACGACGACGCATGCGATGCTCAGGGGTTGAGCAAACTCTGTTTCGATGGAAAAACAACCGGCACAATATGACATTGACAGCGGAAGTAAGCGTTCGCGCAACTAACCTA
>NW_027287139.1:2030000-2267500 GCF_022747635.1 Hetaerina americana | reverse complement strand
CCATCGTGCTTTCATACTTGAGCAACATTTCTCCCATGGCGGGAGAATTATCCGAGCGGTTCCGATCGATTGGCCTTTCAGGCATGGGACTGGGGCGCCCCGCGCTCATATTTCGCGCGGGGCGCTCCAGTCCGCGTATCAGTGGAAGGGTACACTGTCGCCGGGTTGCATAGCGTCGTCCTCACTGGGTCACCGGCGGCCTTGGGAGAATCACCAGTGTGGCAAATGCATTCCTCGACGTATTGGTATCATGACACGATGGCGAGCATAAATATGCCTCATAATACGATGCTCACAGATGTCATCAATTGTGACGCGCCGATCGTTCCTCACGAATTCGTCAACTGAGCTCACCAGTTGGTCTGTAATGACAGACGGTCTCTCCGAACGCTCATCGTCGTGTGTGTTCCCCCTCCCCATGTTGAAGTTGCGACACCACCGCCGAACAGACGACTCGTCCATTACATTGTCTCCATACACCTCCTTTAATTGGCGATGAATATCACATGGGCGAACGTTTCTTGCATTGAGGAATTTAATCACTGCCCTCACTTCACAACTGGCGGCGTTCTCAATTTTTTTAAACATTGTAAACAATCACAGAAACAACACAGGCAATGCTAGCGTCACGCAACTTGGCTCAGAGAAGGCAGACAAGCCACTGAAGCTATCTGACCTCGTCCAGCGGCTACTCGCGTCGTCAGCACTTCATGCGGCACGAACGGGTACTACTTTCCGGATGACCCTCGTACTTCCACTTAAAAAGATTAGACATTTTAAAATACGTAAATAGAACTTCGGAAGATCCTGCACCCTTTGTTGAGCCTGTCTGCCGTTTTCAGCCTTGGCGTAGTTTTATAATTATAAAGGCTCTTATGGCCGGTTGCAGAAAAAAAAGATACAAATCCATGATCATTATGAAACCTGCAAGTCATGGCAACCGTTCAATACTTATGTCAAGCCTTGCAGGAACTTTCAATAAACTCTATGTGCATCATAAACAGTGTCATTACTAACTTGACATGAATGAATTTGTTAACTACGTATGAGTTTGATAACTATCAAATGTGGCATTAACGCGTAATCAAAAGTTTGTGAGGAGTTATAGGGCAGCAGATATATTAATTTAAAATGCATTCCCCGCCATTCGGTCAACTGTGGACGACACTAATTCACAGCAGCACTTTTCAATCGCCCAACACTCCATTCTATACATTTGTGCCCTCCTCTGCCCAATACGTTTGGATCCTGCAATGCATCCTATCTCGGTTTATTGATAAATAGTATGTTTTTATTACATTTACACAATATTTGTTATTATTACCATCACTGGTTTTACAGCGCACATAGGGTGTGTACCGATCTTGATTTCCCATTTCCCAACCCGCTTGCCCCATCCGTTGAAGACCGGCCATTGCTTTGCGGCTAAATATTACATAGCATGAGTTTACTATTGAAAAAATTATGCTTTGGTGGGACAAATGATCAACATGGAGATCTTTTAATTTGTGCGAATCGACCTCACGAATTGAAGGAAATTTTTACTCGATGTGTTAGATCATCCATAGGCATACCATATTCAGACACAGATCATTCATAACTCGGCTGAATTACAATATGAGCATTTATATTTAATATTTGTATATCCTTACACTACCTGCTGTGTCTAGGACTTAACGTATTATTTTTTGCATAGCTATCTCTCTCAAATTTTTCTTTCAACATTTACGTGGAATGCAAAGAAATAAAACTGTCCTCGCGAATGATTAAATTGATTAGGTTTTCTTTCCCAGATCAATTATTAATGTATGTGTCGCAAGACTGAAATTAAGAATAATTTTATGAACTACCGCTGAATATATACAATAAAAATACTAGTATATTATTGGTTTGGAAGATTGAAGTCATTTGAGCAGTTAGGGTTAAATCGTAGAATCCAAAAATATATCTTTATTGTACAGAATAATGAACATGTTTTGAAAGATGTCTGTCAGAAAACATCATCCTAGTAGCTCAAACATGTTTCCATAACTTAAAAATACATATTTCTTCAGCACACGTGAATACTGTTTATACATTAGATATTTAGGCTATAATTTTGTTTTTATGCGTTCATTGGTTCTTGCGGTTTCTTATTCTTCAAAAAGTCTTACGGGGAATGTTGTTTCTTGGTAATTCATGGTCCTGTTTGCCTGGCGGCGTGATATTTTTGAGAAGATGTCTTGCCGTTTTTTAGGCGGCTTTTTTATTTCAGAGATCGCCTTATTTGGGCTTTTGCTCTGTGTCCTGTGTATTTTTTCCGTCTTTTCCTGGACTAGCGTCGTTTTTATTTCCCTTTTCCATTTTTTAATTTTCATTATATTCATTATTTATATATTATTTATTATTTTTTTTCCTATGTGTTAGGGGTTTAACACCATGTTTGGTCTTTTGTACTTATCGTATGGACCATTTTTGTTGATTTTAGTGTATGTCATAGCTTCGTTAGAATTTCCTTTCAGTTTTTCGAAGTAATTCTTAGTTTGCCTCAGTAAAAAGTTGTGTAGTGTCTCTATGTCTATTATTTTGTATATATTTTCGTTTTTCTCGCACGGAGGGAGTCCAAGGGCCAGTCTTAGTATTTTCCTTTCAGTGGTTTTTAATTTTTCCATTTGGGATCTACTCACTAGCCCCGTCCATGCAGGTGAGGCGTAGGTTAGGATTGGTCTTATAGTGGTTTTGTAGATTATGTCAAATCCTCCCCGCTTTCATTTTTCTTTACCGAATGCACTGTCAGTCTTCTTGGTTCTCATTACATTCTTCTCCCCATAGAATCATACAGTATATTAAGATAGCTTTTCTAAATCGTTAAAATTACGTCATCTCTTCTGAATACTGAACACAGAAAAAACGTCTCCCTAAACTATTTCCAACTTACGCTCGTCGGATTTTTTTTACGTTTTTCGCAGGGTGATACTAGTGTCATCTAGTGTCACTGCTCCTAACGGAATCTACGCAGCCATATCCATCTGCATGTATTGCATTGACAGGTTATGAGAGCGATTGTTACCAGAAGCAAAAAATATGTTGTGAGTCCCATTACTTAATGGAATAAACATCAACGGACCATATATCGGAACTGTTGTTCAACTGATCACTAGCCGTTAGATCCGCTGTCAGAATCAAATGTGCGCGTGGAATATTACGTACAAGAGCATTTTCGATAATGGACTGTTACTCCAAGAGTTTTGTCCAAAAGACTTCACTACAGTTACGATGCATATTATTTTTTGTCATCGATTATCTACCGATTAAGGTAGGGTTTTGAGGGATAAACGCTCCAAAGGGTACATTGACAATTCCCTTGCCTCTGCTAACAAAACACAACTTGGCATCCAACACGACATCACAATAACGCGCACTTCTTTCCTCCCTTAATTCCATCCAACTACTATGTGCACGTGCGTAATATAATGACCAATTGGCATATTTCTAAGTATGTCAAACTTATGAAGAAAGTAAAAGGAGGAATTTCAAATTATAGAAAGAGCTAGGAAACACCAGTTATTGTATACCATATAGGTCAAGTTTATAATGGCAAAATACGAAGTACACTCCGAGGAAAATCTAATTTAGAGCAACAGCAAAACCATGTTAGGATTGATGGCCAGCGATGGTAAAAACGGAAATTCAGCTGCTCCTTAAATTTGCTTGGTGAGAAATTGCTCTCTAAACCGGAGCAATTATTTGATCATGAAATATTCGGCATTCCGCAGAAACGCCTGAGAAAACTAGTGCTTTGCAGCATCGTCATCCCGATCCACTGCTTTTATTCATGAAATTTTCGAAAATTTTAATATACTCCGATTATAAAAGTAAGGCCTATTCAAGCGTTAACAGCTTTTGAATATTTCCACATTTTGACGGTAGACTTGCTATATTGTAATTGATATTTTATCAGGTACAATAAAATGTCAATTATTAGAAGAAGGATAATAATTCAAAGATAAAGACAATTTCTTTCCATTGGATTTACAATAAAACTTTAATAAATGAACTTTGAAGAGGGAGGTGTCTTATGCCTGATACATTTTTTCATGATACATGTATGATGCAATTTCTGCCAAAGCGAAAGGGAAGCAATATTTGCATTTTGTTTATACTCTTCCAAAGGAAAACGTATCGTAATTATTAATGAAATCCAAAGGTGTTTTAAATAATACGGAAACGAGTGACGAAATCTTTTTTTTTGTTTTGCGGATTGTTAGCGTGATAATGTAGCCTATACTTAATTCAAAAAAGTATTAATGTACCACATAAAACAAGTAATCACTCTAATGAAGGATCTCAGTTTTTCCCGGCGTATTGTATTCAGGAAGTTCTCTCGGGTTTCCCACCGGGTCAGCGTGGTGTGCACCGACGTTTCGACGGCTAACTCTGCCATCGTCTTCAGGGTGAAGTGCAGAGCAATGAATTCGCCAAGTATTTATACCCTGTCGTAGGGTCAGGTGTCCTCCGATTGGTCCGATGTGTTCCCAAGTGCCGAGCCGCCCCGGTGACGTCTCGTACTTTCAATTTTTCCCAGCACAGGTCTCCACGTGCTGCTGATCTGGAAGCCAGTGTCCCTGTTGAAGGTATTCTGTCCTTCCAGTCGGATTTCCACGGTTTCCTTCGCCACTCGGTCCCAGTAGCCGTTCGTGTGACAAAGTATTTTGGTGCTCCCCCAGTCAATCCGATGACCATGCGTGATGCTGTGTTCGGCGACTGCAGACTTCTCAGGGTAATGGAGTCTGATGCATCGCTCATGCTCCGTTAGTCGCTTTTCAATTGTGCGGCCAGTCTCCCCGATGTATACCTGGCCGCACTCACACGGGATCCGGTATACCCCCGGCGCCTTCAAACCCCGTTCGTCTTTTGCCGTGCCAACGAAGTTCTTCAATTTTCCTTGTGACTTGTGGATGGTTTCCACTTTATGTTTCCTTAGTATCCTGGAGATCTTATGGGATACCGTGGAAACAAAGGGGATGCTGACCCTGGCAACGGGTTTTTCTCTTTCCTCTCTCTGACGGTCGTTTCTGGTGAAGGCCCTTTTAAGGGCCAAATTGACCTCCCGGCTTGTGTATCCATTCTGAAGGAAAGTATTTTTCAGGTGATGAACTTCTGCCTCCAAACCTTCCTGGTCTGACACTCCAGAACTTCCTTGGCACGGCAAAAGACGAACGGGGTTTGAAGGCGCCGGGGGTATACCGGATCCCGTGTGAGTGCGGCCAGGTATACATCGGGGAGACTGGCCGCACAATTGAAAAGCGACTAACGGAGCATGAGCGATGCATCAGACTCCATTACCCTGAGAAGTCTGCAGTCGCCGAACACAGCATCACGCATGGTCATCGGATTGACTGGGGGAGCACCAAAAGACTTTGTCACACGAACGGCTACTGGGACCGAGTGGCGAAGGAAGCCGTGGAAATCCGACTGGAAGGACAGAATACCTTCAACAGGGACACTGGCTTCCAGATCAGCAGCACGTGGAGACCTGTGCTGAGAAAAATTGAAAGTACGAGACGTCACCGGGGCGGCTCGGCACTTGGGAACACATCGGACCAATCGGAGGACACCTGACCCTACGACAGGGTATAAATACATGGCGAATTCATTGCTCTGCACTTCACCCTGAAGACGATGGCAGAGTTAGCCGTCGAAACGTCGGTGCACACCACGCTGACCCGGTGGGAAACCCGAGAGAACTTCCTGAAAGTAATCACTCGCCTAGCAATAACGGTGACTTTTAGAAATGAATCATAGGCCTTGAAATTGTTTACGCCAAGCAATAAAAAAATTATTGAGTAAGATTAATTGCAGAGCATTGAGAAGCTCATTTAACAAGATATAAAGGGATTTTATGGCCACACTTCATTTTTCCTTGATCAAGATATTGATATTTTGAAGCATTCCCGACCCAAGTGACTAGAAACTCCCGCCACGGCAGTCGATACAGATGTAAGATAAGATAGAACACACGCAATAATTCTTCCCTGCCCTCCCGCACATGAATACACTCGCATATCCCCACTCTCAGAAAGAGGAAAAACTTCCATTTTAGTTAAACAACTATTGGCTCATTGATTTTCTTTTGATTTTCCTTAATCATTAATGGATTAAATACATTGCTCATCAGTTGTTGGATAGTTTATTAATGCTCCATAACTCTTGATCTGTACATTATTACTGAAAATCTATTGATCATTCCGGGGCATATGGCATTAAATGCACACTTTATATAGCATTCAACAACAAGATACATTGAAAGATGATTTACAAGCAACGATCCGAAATTAAAAAGAGATTAGAATTAGGGATAAATACCCTGTTATACTAGAAAAATTTTCAGTTGTTTTTATCGATGACCTAAATGCTATATAGGCAGTCATTAGTTGAAATTTTAAGTATTATATAAACTCCACTGTGTCTGTGACGATTAAAACATAAATGAATGGGTCCTAATGACTCCTTCTGAAATTTCATACGTGGTTACATATAAAAAATCATATGGAGTAGATACAATCACATATTGTAATAATCTTTTCAATTAATTACATAGTTTATTTATACGAGATACGCGATCGCAATCCTGATAGTGGTGCTAGCCTTAAGACTGTAATTCACCAGAGTCCACACAAAGGAATTAATGATTAAGGACGGCCATGAGTGGTCTTTCGGTCGGTCATTGAAGGAAAATCAGTGCTGCACATCAAAGAGGTGAGCACGATAATCCCTCCTCTACGTCGCTCCCTCGTCCTTGAGAATGGCGATATATGCAGATAATGCGGGGAAAAGGACGAATTAACGGCCGCCCATTGCTCGTAAAAACTCAAATTTGAATGAGGAAAATAAGAAATAATTGCAAGACAAAGAAATGCTGCTCTTACTGAATCCAGCAAAGGGTAAGAGGGTTGTGGAAAGGCTGAAAAGGGGGATCGGAGGGGGCAACAAAGGGTGGAGGGCCGAAAAGGTAGCGGCAGAGAAATGGAGCGAAGTGTAGAAGTTCATAAATGGAAGGGCACAAGTAGGGGAGGTCGGAGGAGGTGGGGGTGCGAGGAATGAAAGGGATCTGGCGGGCGGGGAAAGGGGGGCTGGGCGGGGGGTGTGCGGGTGAGCGCCGTGAGAGGCGGAGAACGCGGGAGCACGAGCTGGAATGGCTTAGAAACGAGCGTGCGAGAAACAAAGGCCGAAAACAATGCGAGGGATACGGGGAGGGGGTGAGCAGGTGAGAGGGCGGGCGGGGGTACCACTCCCACCAAGGTGGAGGCGGATACGGTGGCCGACTGGGAAAGAGAGCACGCGGGGTGAATTCGAGAAATCTCCTCGCGGCAATAAAACCCTCTGCCAAGCCACGCACGGCAATGCGCAGGCGCCGTCCTCAACGGAAATATTATCCAGAGGAATCTGGACAAGGACCGCGTGCGATGTCCAAGCTCGAAATAAATGCAGCAAAACCGTCCATTCGGCGCCACCACCGCACGCGACATACCGATTAAGGCTGCTCCCTAGGATACTGACACTCGCGCACTCCCAAGTGCTTCCAGGCACTCCCTGCCATACGCGCTGGAGTCGCAAAATGTTCTTCTTAAGCCTCGCTCTCATTTTATCCCGCCATCACGCACCCCAAGATCTCGCCTCTTACGTCCATCCGACACCCCCTATCCAACATTCTATTCTCAGCCACTCCATCCGCAACATCGCGCTTCCCCTCCACATCTCATTGGTCCATTTTTCCTGCATGCTTCAAAGTTTACCCATGCATTCCTACACCGCACCTCCACACAGCTTTGTCTATCTCGCGGACAAAATTATTTCCTCCGTCATTCTTCATCTGAGTTTTCGACTTACATTCGCTCTCATTCCTGACAGGCATGAAGAAACGATGAGTGTCCTCACTAAAATTCTCCCCCGTTAATCACCATCGGTACATCTCTAAAGGTTCAACGGTTTTTCCAATTCCTTCGATCCTGTGCCTGGAATTAGTAAATAAAAAGGCTTATCAGGGAGTACATTAACTATTCCTAATACAATATTTTGTTAATATCAGTAGTATTCCTATTATTAGGGGTTAGGTGGAAGAAGGGACTATCTAGATTCAATTTTGCTCGAATAAACACGTTTTACTGTTATTATAACTATTGAATGGTTTGTTTGATACTAATTCATTGAGCAAGTTGATCTTAATTAATTAATACATAATCAATTGACAATAAGAATATTTAAAAAACATTATGCATCAACCATGTATTATTTCCATAAAAATTCATTGAAAAATGAGAAATGCCACCTAGGTGATAGTAGCTCCTTCCCCATAGGGATATAGGGTTTAAGTGAGGATGAGGCGTGACCCTGGGTCCTTACACCGCATATATGTGGTCAATAAAACTTTTACATTACTATGTCTGGGATAAATATGCTTTATTGTTTCACTTAGATGTTATCCTGGAATGAGGAGTCGTAAATTTAAAAAAATGTATGCAGGAAGTTAGGCAACCATATCATTATCAACACTAGACAGTACTGGGGCTTAAAAGGTATTGCTCGATTAATTTATATCTACCCTGGGTAATTTATAAGAAATAATAAGATAAACATCGAAAATAAAATGATGGTTATTTCTATGGAAAGTAATGTCCGCTCAACTTACAGTAGTTGATATTATATCATTATTTTCTTGTTTAATTTTATTTCGAAACCAGAAGACATTCTTCACGCATAAAATTCTCATTTTTCAATTTTGTTTACTAAATTAGCCACCAGAAAGCGCACTCTTCTTCACCAACTTATGAGTTGCGAGTGATTTCCAATTAAAAACGGCTCTGCCCAAAAATTCCCTAAAGGTTTTACTCCGATAATGAAAGGGAGAGGTAATTAATTTAAAACTTCAGGAGAACACTGGAATGAGATACATGAATGTGGAAGTGAAGAGAAAAAGATGCTACAAACAGATTTTGGATGTTGTCGGCAATAGCTTGCAAAGTGTCACATATTAAATTGGAGGTGAGGGTGGTCAATGCATTGCTTCCCACCGCGAGGGTCCAGGTCCACATTCTGGGGGTTGCCGAATTTTTCAGTGGCATTCCTACTTGGGGTGCTATGCGGAGAGCACTTTGAGTGAATGCGTCGTCCGTCGGATGGGACGTTAAGCCGTGGATCCCTTGGCGCCTTTTGTTGAGAGTAGGCTAATGCCCACGCCAGATTTTCCTCCACCCTTCCTCCGGTCTCCAATGATATACCCAAATACCCTTTCCCCTAACACACCTATCCCATCTGGCGCAAATGACCTTCGTCGACTCCCCTAATAAAAATTATAACTACTCAAAAAACTTCAATTCCTCATAAAATGAGCCTCATAGATATAAAATGCAATTAAGACTGCAACTAGGACTGTATATGTAGATTAATAATGTAATCAGAGATTATTTTCGGCAAAGTTTCACCCCATTTAAAAATAGCCTTGGCACTGAAACTGAAGCTGTTTATTAACAGGCAAAATTTAGCTATAAATCATTATTAATTAATAAAAAGAAAGTCTAGCACTAAAAACTAGTGTTTTCCAATAACATCACTTAATCCACGTTGGTGGTAAATGAAGGTTAATATGAAAAATTAAATTTGCTATATACGACTTAAGTGAAGAATAAAAACTCAATAGATAATATTGACCGCAGTGGTTCGATTAGAGATATGCTAAAATTTGCTATATGTTTTAGTTTGCACTTTGCAAACCATGCAAATTCCTTTAAATGTAACAAAACACCGTTAAAGATTTAAGGAGCCTAGAAGTGTCGTCCGTAAATTCGTCATACTTAGATAAAATTAGCGAAATTGAAGTAAGAGCCCCATGAGCTACTGGATTGGAAAAATCCTCATAGTTCTGGCATCTAAGGAATATATCCGAATATAGTAAAACAGTATCCAAATTTGCCACTAAACCTTTAAAACATATCTTGACCAAATGGTTGGAAGAGAGTAACAATCCCAGCACGCAAAAAATTAGTATGAAAAGGTGCTTCTAAAAAGGGACAACTAAAAGGATATCAAAAGCTACTGACCATTAGCAATTCATCCCATATTCTCCAAATATATTTGAAATAATTATAAATAACAGATTATGAAACTATTTTGCCAAAGGACATACACAGTTTTATAAAAATAAATCCACCAAATAAGATTATAAGTATGTCACATTAAGTAATATTTGATCACTTATCCTGACATTATCACAAAAAGTATATTAATACGAGAGAGATACTCGTAGATTTAAGAATATCTTTTGCAAAGACAATATCAATTATAGTCTTCCACTAAACAAGTACGACTACCTATCCGGTATCAGTGATAACACCATCACACTTCTGCATCATTTCTGAAAAAAAGGTCTTAATTTGTCCATGTTAGCAGTTCTGGTATTGCCATGCCCACTCCTAAGCACATGGATGGCCGAGGAGATCGGAACCTAAAAAACTTGAGGGGTAATTTAATCTGGCCGGGAATATTTTTTCATTCGGTGAATAAGAGCTATTATTTGGTCGTTATATCAAAATAGTGTCTCCAATCTCAAAAGATGATTAACGTAAATGTATCTAAATGCACACAAATACTCCACGACCCACCAAAAAAGTTCAAGGGATTCAAGCACCATCTGAAAAGGGTAAGTGATATTGTAGTTCCAGTTCATTTAGGAGCGTAACGCGGTCACGTTTTAGAGGTTTCGAAAACGAGCGATCCGCGCCCCGCGAATTTTGGGACCAGCCTTCAGCCTCTCTTGAGATTCTCCTCCCTCGAACCCAGCTAGAGAAACCGTTTATCCGGGAAAAAACAAGTCGTACTAATTTTGGGATAGACCTTGTGTATGCATGTTCATCGATCTACTTCTTTTCATACATGCGTGCATATTGGCGGAGTGCGAAGTTTTAAAAATGCATTAATTTCCCCCACCTAAAAATTTCTCGGGTGTAATAAAAATGATGGAATAAAAATGAATATTAACCACTTATACGATTGACCTCCACCACCACAAGACAGGTCACGCTGAATCGAATGGCAAGAAGAGGACACCTCCATTCTTTTCTGACACATGGCAATGCAGTTTAGAGTCCCCACCCCCCGACGCCGCCGGTAGGAAAGGGGGCACCCTGCTGCTAACAGCGGACCACCTGAGGCGCCACCCCCGCGAAGAGGGACAACGGATGGAAGGGGCAGGTTTAAACATAACAAGAAAGGGTAAGGGGTATTGCAACGTGTACGAAATGGCCTACGCTGCGCTTCATCTACATCTACATAATACCCCGCAAGCCGCCGCAAGGGCGTGTGGCGGGGGGTGTTAGGTCACCAACCGTAAAAAGGAAAAATACCACATGCAAAATAACAACACGGAAAATTACACCCACAGCAGCGCACACACTCATGCAAAAATCCCTTCATCCAATACTCATGCAAACACATATACCGCAAAACAACTAAAAAACTGCACCCCATGATGCAGCACGAAAGCCATCCTACAACACGGAAGCCAGGACACAACAAGCAAGAAATTGAAACATCACTACCACATGAAAATGCACCACGAAACACTCTACCCCCAAAGAGTCTCTAAAAGGCAGGGAATGCGACCCAACGTTGCAGGTAGCAGGAATTTGCCCCCGCGGAGAAAGACGAGGGATTGAAAGGGAAACTTAAAAACCGATGAACAGAACATGAATGAGGTCATTCGGAAAGAATGGGTTATTAAAGCAAAACACATAAGGTTAGTGGAAGAGCATGCATTTAAATACAACTAATTATTTTTTAGACGCTGAGGGTGGCAAGTGGAATTTTTGCTATCTATAACCCTGCAGTTGCTATCCCGTATTGTCCGTGGGAAGAAGGAGTCCTTGAGTCGGCTAGTTCTGGCATCTACTTCCCGAATTTTATATGCATGATCCAAGCGACTAATGTATGTAGGAGTACGAATAATTTGCGAGACCTCGGTGCTGAAACATGCGGATCTAAATTTATTTAATAATTTCAATCTTGCATTGAATCGTCTCTCAGCCAATGATTTCCACCCCAAATCCATGAGCATTTCGGTGACGCTTTGCGTTTTATCGTAGGAATTTCATGCACAATGGCCACACGACTGGAACTGAAACCGCAATCCTCACCCAAAATCTTTATAAGGAGATTGACATGAAGTATTGTTTCGCCATACGAGACACAAGTAAGATCTGAATTTTAACAGTAGCACTGGTCCTTTATTAGCTAATATGTATAGCATTCTGCTCTACACTTTCTGCCCATTTTCTGGGGATAAGCCACAGACTCGTAATTCCCAGTCCCCGACTATCCTGGCTTCAGAAGAATTCATTTGGGGTTCTTAATCAACTGCCAACGAACCGAATCATTTAAGTACGATTTCATGTATTAAAAAATCGTTGATGTTCATATTCTGAATATCCTCTATTTGATCAAACAGAATTTCTATTTCTTCACTCGGTAGCACTGATGGTTTTTCGGACTTAATTAAGAAAAAACACAAAAATATGCATAATCCTCACTTCAATATAATTCCCGGTGGATATATACGTACAAAATCAACCACTTCATCTACGAAATCATGAAATCCTCACATAAAATATTCTTATGGTTTCATGTCTATAATCGACGCAGGTGTTTCTGCACCCGCACTATCTCGAACACATTTACAGATGAGGCAAACACATGGGCATGAAGCACCCGATGCTGTGCGAAGTTTGTCCAGGATACCTGAAAAGCTACCAACTTTTAAATGCAAGTTCTTATCGATAGAACGCTACCAACTACGCTGTACATGAAGCGAGCAAAAAGATGTCGCAAATGGACCAGGTCAATCACTCACACACATCGTGAGAAGGACAAAAACGTTTGCGGTGAAGCGGGGTGAGAGAAACCGAAGCCTATAATCGCGATCGGTCCACAGAAAACAATTGAACGAGGAAAAATGTCTCCTGTCGTTCTGCCGGAAGAAAAACTGGGAATTTGAAAAATCATTTGAGAGAAATCGTTTTTTGAATAAAATCCGCATGAATTGGAAGAATACACAAGGAGGAATAACGAGAATGTCACAGTAAATAAAGGAGCAGGGAAGCGGATAGAACGTACCGCGAGGAGGAACGATGGGGGTGAGTTTTGGGTGAGAGCTGGCGGGGGAGGCGGTGGGGTCAGGGGGCCGGGGCGAGGGCTGGGAGCATATGAGGAGAGGATTGGCCGGGGGCGTGCGGTGGGTGAGGGGCGGGGCGGGGCGGGGAGGTGCAACAGAAAGTCCATTAATATGCATGAGGGGGGTGGGGGAAGGCGTGCGTGATGATGGGCGGGGGTGGGGAGACAATGAGACATTAAGAAGCGGACGACGTCTCTGCTCCCGCGGGGCGGCCCGCTGCACTACCTTACCACCGTCCCCTTCCTCCGCCGCCTCCCTCCCCCGTCTCGTGGAATAAAACCCTCTCCACTTGCTTGCCATCCTATTTCGATTCCTTCTTCCCTCCCGGGTTATTCCCGGAGTTGTTCTTTTACTCCCTGCCGCACGTCATTATTTTCACAAGGGTGAGGTCTTTGGAGGTGGGATCGAGTCCTCTTTCTTCGCCGCCCCTCTCCTCATTTGCTTTTGCCCCACGACTCCTTCGGCTCCAATGCGCAGCCACTCCCTTTTCGCCGGCATCGCTTTCCACCCCGCAAACTCTTTTCACGCTCTGAATAATATTTCCGTCGCACATTCCCGTCTGTTTCCTTCACACGTCACGCCGCCCACATACTCCGCCACTTTGAAAGCCTTCGGGAATCTTTCGTGCCGAAGATGATATCTGCGATTGACAAACAATGCCTATGAAATCATTTTGCAACGTTTGTTCTTTCGTGGACAAAGCTGGAATGCTTCAAATGCTACGAAGTCTTTCTAAAAGTACTCTTCTATTCTATATTTCTAGTATATTTCTTACGGGACGGCAGACTTAAGAATTTTACTCTTGAAATTGACTTGGAAGCAAATCTATATTTGTTCTAAACGAGTCAGCATATTTGGTATTCAACAGTTTCAATTGGCAGCAACTCCAGCGATACTTAAGAGATTCACTGTTTGCAGTACGTAAATTGTAAATTTCATTTGTAAAGTGGGCATACCAATGCACTTATTCGTAATTAGCAAACTAGTAAATAATTAATTCAGAGGTATTATATTTATTTCATCGGCGCGCTTTGCAATTTTACGAGTAGATTCCACTTACACTTTCATTTAGTTTAGAATCTAGTCCAAAGACAAACACCATTATCTACAACTTCACTAGTGATCCCATATTTGGTCTGGTGGTCCTAAAATTAGATTTTGAGGCGTAGGCAAGCTAGCAAATCACGTCTCTTCTACGCAATACACGTCTGAGGGAGCAAACACCTTTGTATGACAATAGTTCTACTATGTATGCAAGAATTAAGGGATATATTCCAGATCTACTGGGGATATTACAAAAATGTTCACGCAGAGCAAAGCCACCGTCGAATCCTCTTGGGGATCGAGATGGTGCGGTTGGTATCGTACTGGCTTCCCATTTAGTGGGCCTGGGTTCAAATCTCGGCGGTGCTGAATATTTTTCAGAGGTATCTCGATCCCTACTTGAGGTGCTTTGTGGAGGGCACTTTGAGTGAGTACGCCGTCCGTCGGATGGGACGTTAAGCCGCGGACCCCTTGGCGCATTTCGTAAAGAGTAGGCTAATGCCGACGCCGGGTTTCTCTCCATCCTTCACCCTTTCCTGTCCAACCCATATGGCGGATTTAAGATCAGCTGTCGGTCGCCTTCCCTCAATTTCCACTGCCACTACCACTCGACTCCTCTTCCCGTATGGTGGGTTGCATCGCATTAGGATACCAAGATATCTAATAAACTTAGGATACCAAGATATCTAATAAGTCAATCCGTGAGTTATTAAATTTGCCTAAGTTTACTTGAATCAATGTCAGGGTACATAGTGCGATTAAACGTCTTATAATATCTCAGTAATATATTCTTCCACTGATTTTTGACGCTGAACTCCACTGGCACTTTTTTTCATTTGCGCTGTAATTACTGAACTGCCTCCCAGAGAGTAGTAACAAAACTAATGAAATATTTAGGAAATAGACACAGACTTTGGAGTATAGACTCTCATATTAAGTTTTTTGAATTTAAATACTCACTTTTTACCTACTTTCAATCGTTTACAAATACTTAAATCTATGCAGTTTTCAAGGAGTATTAAAAATAATATTTGCGTAATCCTCCACAAATCGTGTTTTTTTATAATTTGATGAGGGAAATGGAACGAGGGGAGTGCAATGTCTAAAGGCTGAGTTAAAGCCGGGAGGAATCGCGTTTGACTCCCGGGGAAGCCTTGAGGACCCTCAGCGTCACCCACGCTGAGTGATGTTTTGCCTGCGAAATCTTCCTGAGAAACCATAGGCGATACAGGAAAAGTAACTACCCTACCCTGATGATTGCATTCACATTTCGCCGTCGGGCTTAATATCGCATGAACTAACCTACCAAACTGACCTTCGGGTGAATAACTGTAGTGGATGGTGGTGATGTAGGTCATAGGTGCCATGACATACGCAACACGTTACGTAAAATATGTCGAAGTCATTAACTTTAATTTGTGGCATAGGCATTGATAAAAATATTGTATAATTTGTTATATAACACTAATTTCTTATCTCTATATATATATATATAGAGATATATCTCAAGAAATATATCTCAAGAAACAGTCCTAATAAATATCGCAGAGAAAAAAATCAACGAATTAGATCATTATTCCGAGTCCGCTGACAAAAATGTACGTAATTTTTTTGAGTTGAAATCAAATACTCTTGGCAAATTCTTTTATCGCTGGAGAAATTGACAGCCAATTAAATAGTAAGTCGTGAAAATCCTTTCAATGTTCAGAACCGTTTCAGAAAACAATAGGAAAGAATACATAAAATCAAAATATAATGAAAGGTTAGGTGAATTTATGCAACGCACGGTGAGATTGTTTCGCAAGTGACTAAAAACAGTTAACTTAACGTTAATAGACAGAAGAAGGACGTTGGTAAAAACTGGATATTTAGCTTCCCACACAGCTTCCTACCGAGCGGATAGATGGAACAAAAAGGCACCCATCCAAAAATTCACATAGTGTAAAAAAAACAATTCAATCGCATGGTATATCCACGGACAGGTGGAGGCATGCAATGACACAAAAACGGTGGCAAGTGGTTTGATAAATCACATCTGTTTGATGGTAACAATGATATACAATGCATAAAAAAATATAATAAATGAGAATTTGAGCCTAAAAATGCTTCTTTGATTCAAAATGTCTACTAAGGCAATTAATGGGCACCCAAGATGCGTTCGAAATCAATTAATTGGCTAGATTACATTGTAGCATACTCAAATGAACAAAATTATTAACGTTTACTGAAGTTAATGATGGTGAGATAACCTCATTACATGACGTCCAATTCAGAAAAGGCTCCAGGTTATTTCGAAACACTGGAATGAAATGTTATAAATTAAAATTTCCCAATTTCTTCGTGGTACATTAGAGCACAACACGACCGAAATGTCACATTGAACAGAGAGAAAGTAACAAAAATCCAGTTGAAACAAGTAAAACAATTAGAAAATGTCACCTAGTGCTTACATTTATTTGTCTGGACTTAACATGAGTGTATGTTTCAATAAAAGGTTGGGGGCTAAGATTTCCGTGTGACTCATATGGGCTGCATTTTACTATCAGATTCCTACTTTTTTAGCCTTTTCTCTTTAACATGTTTACATTGATTTGGGACGCACTGAGTTAGGAGGCGGGAGTCCCTCGCTCAATTTGATCGCTTGGAAGGTTTGAGATCCTCTCCCAGCACAGATGTTCTTTCAAAAATGAGTCCTTTGGGGATCTGGAGGGAATAATTCGACGAATCGGTCAGCCAAGAGAAGAGAGGAAAGAGAAGGAAAATGAAATTCATCTCATAAGAAGAGACGGACGCTATGAAGGCATCACTCACGAACAAGGGATGTGGGTAGAGGGGGTGGCTGTGAGGGTGAAAGGGGTCGGATTTGAGGCGCAAAATAGCGAATCGGGCGTGGAGGGAGGGGTGCGCGGAGTGAACGATGGGGATGATGACCCTAGGGGGTACGATCTCGAAAGGGAAGGGCCGTACGATTCGGGGGTGGTGGGATTAGACTCGTAGTCATGCATCGGCGGCGACGGGGAGATAAGGGTCCTCACCCCGGCCACACCAGCGCACGGGGCCGGGAGATGAGGGCAAGGGACGGATGCCACGGCGACCCTGACCCTCGCCAAGAACACTACCGCACGCAGTCCCACGCACACCGAAGCGTCCGCACGCGACTGCGTGTGAGGGGGGAGGAAAAGAGGGGGGGGGGTGCTGGAGTTGCAGGTGGGGCGCATGCGTGGAGGGCACGCCGTCGGCATCGTGAGGGAGGGTGGCGGCGTAGGGGGGCGCGAGGGGGTACAGGTGGGAGCTGGGGGGGGAGGGGAGACGGCGGTGAAGGGACGGCTATCCCGTGGGGCGGGGATGCACACTTCGTAGGACGGAGAACAAAGGAAGAAGAAAAATAAAGATTAAAGGGGAAAAGTTTTCGTGAAGAAGCGGAGCGAATAAAGAGGAAATGGAGGAGCGGAAGGGCGGAGAGGGTGAGGGGCGCTTCCTGGGGGAGGAGGGGAGGGAGGGAGCGCTTGCGGCAAAACCGCAAGGAGTGAACAAAAAATTGAAGAGCACTTTCGTCATTTGGCATACCTCCCCTTCACACCTCCCTCCCAAGCCCTTCGAGCACCTACTTCGCCTTCCGAAGCAGTGATAGCGGCCAACTTGGCAATCACTATCGGCCAAACATCAGTGGGAAAGAACATTTAAATTCCCTATTACGCATGAATTCTATTTGAACAAACTGAAGAGGTTTTATTAAACCTCACTAGATTGATTGTCAAATAGATTATCTACCCTGGAAGTCCTAAGTTCAAAAAAATATTCACAGTAAAGCAATATGATAAATAATTCATTCTAGCATTCTCGTAGGCTTGGTGTATTTGTTGTTTCACTACATTTTTTCAAACTCCAATATCTTATGCATGTTACCGGGACAAAAATACTTTTCCATGGTCCCCTGTTAAATTTTAATAACCTGACTGACACATTCCGATGGTAGATCCCTGCTTCATTTTTGGTAAATCAGGTTTGGATTCCTAGACGGGACCAATTTAAAGATAGCAAGAAAGTTAACGAGTTTTGATAGTAGCTACTCCAATATTCTACCGCATAAGGGGCTACAGTTTTCTGAAAAAACTGGAGAAAGGGAGAGACAGCGTGAGGCAACAAATGCACCATTTCACTACTTTTCGCCTAAAGGATAATCTCCAATTTATATGTGATTTATCTTTAACTTTATATGTCATTTGTCTTCCACACATCATTTTCTAATATCTAGCAACAAAGATCTCATTGCTACAGACATTAAGAAGGCTCAGATATAATAACATTCAAAGATTATGTCATTTATTTCTCAAAAAAAAGATATTACGTAAAAAAATCGCAGTGCCCACAAGAAGTAAATTATCTCTGCAAACCGTGAAAGATTCTCTCCAACTTTTTCAGTTTCATTCTCTGTCATATTATTTATTGATTTTCCATAAGGTGAAATGCGGTGAATAAACCTCCCTTTCTTTTCCTTGTTGCTTCCCGGACGGAATGCCTCGCAACTTTAAGGACGGTGTGCCAAAGAACGAAATATTTGGATTGCAGAATTTCAAAGTGAGACACAATACGTAAAAATTTTGAAAAGAGTTCATGAAGACAGCATTAGTAGTAGCCAAGCCTTGAAATGATCAAAACCAGGGCTGACTGATAAAATATTCCCAATCACCTCCTTCGGTACCACCTTCCCCGTCCGGCGACCTCCCTCGCGCGAGCAGACCCCTCCACGTCCCCGCACAGAGTCTTCCTCCGCCAAAAACCCTTTTTAATAAATTATGTCTCAATGGGAGTTTCATGGCTCCCGCGCCACTGCATGGCTCGCGTCTTAAGGCATCCGAGCGGTGCGCCATTTCACCTCCTTAACGACCGAAGGGGGAAAGGATGAGAGGGGGGTCGGTTGCAGGCCGGGTGGCTGCGGGTGTCCGACCCGTGCGCGAGGCGGGGGTGCCGACCCCCGCCTCGGCGAAGGAACCCTTTCCGAACGACTCCGTGCCATCCATCCCACCGACAGCCCTCGCGCTAACGAATGATCGTCGGCGCCCCTCCGACCACGCCGCCTCCTCGGAGGCCATCCCTCCACCCCCGACCTAGGGATAGGGGTTGGAGGGGGAGGGGCGGAGAGGGCGGGAGGGCAGTGTCCCGCAGAGTAATATCGGCGGTCGTGGAGCGCGGGCCGGATGGACGTCGGGAGGAGAGGGAGGGAGAGGGTGGAGGGTAGACGGAAGGGGAATAGCATAAGGGAAGAAAGAAGTGGGAGAGAGGAAGAAGGGAGAGGCTGATGGTGGAAAAGGAGAGGGGGGAAAGGGGATGGAGAGGGAGGGAGGGCCGGCGGCGGCGCCTCTGCTCGCAGGGCCACTGCGAAAAAAAGTGAGGGCCACAGCTTTAAATGGGCCAGGTGGCGAGGCGAAGAGAGGGATGGAGGGAGGGAGAGGAGGGTGGGGTGCGCCGTAAAAGGGAGCGGAGAGGAGGGCGGGTGGGGATAGGAGGGTGGGAGGGATGGGAGGGGGGAAGGCGGCGGCTTTCGAAAGAGGAGTGGGGGACGACCAGCATCCGAGAAATCTGCGAGAGGGAGGGGAGGAGGGAGGGAGGGGAGGGGGGAGAGGGGGAATGCACCCCGCGCGCGGGATTGCTCCCCTTCTCGAGGGGAAGCGGGTGAAGAGGGGGGCGGAGGGGAGCCGGAGGATGCGGCAAACCCATTCCTCCAAAGCGGCTGCGTGAGGGGCGCGCGAGGGGGGAGAGGTGCCAAGTGGTGGCGGGGAGGGGGGTGAAGGGGGGGGGGGAGTGGAGGAGTGATGAGAGAGAGGAGGGCATCCGGGCCTCCGACCATGAAACTCACGCCGCCCGGGTCCCCACCAACTACGTCCACTTCCGCTAGTCGCGCGACGGGTTGGTGGCGGTGGTTGCGGGGGTGCTCGCCTTGTTGTAATCACCGGCGTCCGTCAGTCGGCGGCAGTGCGGCCACAGGGGGAGGAGGGCCACCACTGGTTGAGCTGAGCGCCCACCCACCCCGTCTCTCTCCCTCCTGCGCTTCTCTCCGTGTGGGTCGAGCGCGCACACAAACAAACATGACGGCCACTACTAGGGCGGCGTCGCCGTGCGTGGGCGGCGTTGGCGGGGGTGCGTGGGCAGCGTCGCGGCGGCGGCGTATGTCGCCGCTGGGGCCCCGCCGACCTCCCCTCCCCCTCCTTTTCATCCTGGCCGCCGTGTTGTCATCCGCGGCGGTGGGCCCCGCGGCCGGCCTCTGGCCCGGCGACGGCCCCCGCCCCGACGCCGCCGAGGGCCCTAGGTCCCGGCCCCTGGACCACATGGTCGTGGAGACCGCCACGGGGCTCGTGCGGGGCTACTCTAAGACGGTGCTCGGGAGGGAGGTGCACGTGTTCACGGGGATCCCGTTCGCCCGGCCGCCCGTTGGGGAGCGGCGGTTCCGGCGCCCGGAGCCGGCGGAGCCTTGGGATGGCGTGTGGGACGCCACAAAGCTGCCCAACAGCTGCTACCAGGAGCGATACGAGTACTTCCCGGGTTTCGAGGGTGAGGAGATGTGGAACCCCAACACGAACATATCCGAAGACTGCCTTTATCTCAACATTTGGGTCCCGGCCAAGTTCAGGAGGGGAGACGGAAGAGATAGGTGAGCTATTGTGTTCGTCCTGGTGACTCTCTCAGTTATACGTGAAGTGCGAGGTGGCACCAATGGGTCTTTTTGGCGTAAAGGGATCCATCCGGAGCCCTGCCGTGAACTCGTCAGTTTACACCGCTGGGAGAGTAAATTGAATAGCATAATTTTTAGGCGAGAGTAGTGAATTGTTCTATTTGGCTAATCAAATTAAATTTTCTACATGAAACTCGTATTTAAACTTCATGTAGTAGACGGCACGTGAGCGCATTGCTCTCCAGATGCCGTAATGTGACAAATTAAATAGTGCAAAACCTCAAGTATTTTGTCACTATGTGACTTCCGTTAGATTACTATGTGCTCAACTTGCAAACCTCCATTTTAATTTGCAAAATTCAAATGAACGAGCAAAATTATGTTATTTCAGGAAAATTTACTCTAAGGTATGAAGTCGAAGAATCGAGCGAATAGCGCTAAGGTATGGTTTACATGATCTAACGGGAAAATTAAGTATACAACTAAGTTTATGCATGAATAAAATTAAAGTCTTGATGAGCGCAACCGCTACGATTGATTTCCAACAAAAATAACAAAATATTAGAAAAATATCTTTTATTTAGCCACGAAGGAGAAACTTATTAACGGTAGTAATTTACAGTCTTTGTCTCGTGCAACGTTACAGTATGTCGGCCCTTGTTCTTCATTTAGAGCGCAAAAGTATCGACATGTTTGAAACATCCACAGTATTAGAAGATATACTTAATTGTCTTTTCAACGATACATCTCTCATCTTACGATGCTGCGTGAGTGAAATCAATCGTACCAATCACTGTTGTCTCCACAAAGTGTCTCTTTCTCAATTCAATACAAAAATGCAGTCGGCGTTCTGCATCAAAGTCTGGTGCTTCCTATAATTCTTACTTCCAACAGTCGCGAAAAACGGAATATGGAAAACCAGAGAAAGAAAATGAATTCTGAATATTCAGCAATTAGGACGAGGTAAGAGAGCTGAACGCATTTAATGAACGTATCGATTCTTCGGTGAGTTAACTTTCCAAGATGTTTAATGCGGGATGGGTTGGGGAAGGTAGGATAGAAGAGCAAGGAATAGCAATGCAAAACCTTTCGGAGCACTGTCTTCTTTGGTATCAAGTGTATAATGGTCGGAATAAATTTCATTGAAATTACAATATCTCCGATATAAAACACCTGAAATTAGTCGGCGTTTATTTTTTTAGGTTTAAGGCAGGTATACTATGCTATGTTTTTATTATCCGCATTTAATTTATTTAAGGCGAACCAGTTAGCGTATTATACGATTTTATTATTTTCTCGTCTCAGACAATCGTATTGATCCTCCGAAATTCTTCTGCAAAATTCTGGATAGATCGATACAAAAAAATTAACGTTAGTAATAAATTCAAAGAACTGCGGCAGATGCCGAAATAATAATTCAACAAATTCAAAGCGTAAAAAAATGATTCACATTTAACGGGATTCGAACCCGTATCCTTAGATAATTATTGAAGTAAAAATAACTATCGCGCACACTTCTGCTCACGCTCACAATATCCCTTCAGGGTACTATTTACGTATTTATTTAGTATGCCTGGTAGGTTTGAAAGAAGGTTCTGCGTTGGCGTATTGGGTGACGTTCTATCAAACAACGTCAATTGACGTTTTATCCCTATCACCTTCCAAGTCCGCGAGTCTGCATCGCAGACATCTCCCGGGAGTCCTTCTTCACAAGCCTTTCCACATTCATCTGTGCGTAGCACTCAAGTAGCTGAAGGTGAGCTCCTTACGAGAGTAAGAAAATCGCTCGCTCCTGAATACTCAGTGTCCCGTGAGGAGCCGCATAGTATGGCCGCACCAAAACGTAACGAGTTAAAACGTTTATTCCTCCAAGAACTCCTGAGAATCACTTAGGAGTGAATAAACGTGGTCATCAACTTGCACATCATACGACTTGTGTGCAATGCAGCGAAAACTTTAATACGCAGCCAATCATTCTATTTTCACAGTTTCTGAAGGTGAGAGCGGCTTCCTCAATTAATCCTCTTTTTTCGTACTATGGGGAGGACTGGAGGCGTCCGATAGTTTTATATATTTGATTTCCACCGTAAAGATTTGTCAAATTATTAGCATAGTCATTTAAAAATCTGAATGACGCAACCTTTTCAAATAACAGGAATAACTACAATCAAATTTCCGAGACAAATTAGCGTTTACATTTTCTTTCGGTAATGTTTTGAGCCCAAGGACATTCCTACAGTCCATTAGTTTCAGGAAATATGAGTCAGCAGTTCTTTTCCCACGCTCCCTCCCCACCCTCTCCTTAAAGCCAAGGGGGGAGGAGTGGTGTGAGTGGAGGGCCATCCGCTCATCTCTTCACAGCTGCACGAGAGCCATAGTGGCGGCCCGGCCACCGCGGCCCCGCACCCGACGCGCCCGCCCATCCCGCGACGTCACATCTCGCCTGCACCCCCCCCCCATTCCCCCTCCCGCATACCACGCCCCTCCAAATTACGCCTCCGCGCCACCCCCTCCCCCCACGCTGCTCCGGCCTTGAGGCAAAAAACAGCGGCAGCGGAGTACACACACATTCCATCGTAAATACCAGGAGCGGCGGGCTCGCTCCTCACCCCCACCCCTCTTCTCTCCACACACCTCCCCCCTTTCTTTCCACCCCCCCCTCGTATGCTCCACTTTCTCCGTCCACCGGACGACGGCTCCGCTCCCATCATGCATGAGCCATTCCCTCCCTTCGTATTCATCTCCCACGCCCGTCCCACCCCGTGCACCACCGGAGGTGGGCGAACGCCTTCTCAATGGTGAACTCATATCGACACCGAGGAGCACCGAGCCTAAGCGAATCACCGCGGGTGTAATTAAAACAGAGAAGACGGAACAGCAATGAATGCGGGCCCTGAGGTGACCGCGCGGCTCGCCCGCGGGAATAGAAATCAACTGTTTGCGACGCCCTGCCTGTGGCCGGGTGATGGCGCTATCACGTGGTATTTCAAGGGGGTGGCAAGGGGGTTGGGATGCGACCACCGTACGCGCCAATGTATTGCGGCGACGTTGAAAGGGAGAAGGGGGGCGGGGGGGGGGGGAAGAGGCCCCATCAGTCGCCCGCGCTCCGCCTGAGCACACCTTGCTTGTTTGCACGGCCATCAAGCATGAGTGGCCCCTGCGTGGGACCTGAGGAATGGGGCAGCAGACGAGCAAAGGCATTCGCGGCCACGAGCCGATTGACGAATGCGACGATGAATTGTCAAGGGGCGCTGTTCATTTCTTCACGTATTTTCGTAAAAGACTTTTGAATAACAACCACATACCTCGGCGACATAAATTGCTCTATGAATAAAAGGGTAACTTTTAAATACAAAATTGCGAGAAAGGTTACTTATCCATCCCCAGTGGATTGAAATGCTTGCGGTCTCCGTTCTTGTGTCTAGATTATCCTCTTTCATTGCAGCTTGGTCCATCATTCACTTCTACATACAATCACATATCCTGCAACTGATTAAATGCCCCATCAAGTTAAATTAATACACGATGAAACACTTGGCCACAGTTACCCTCTACAAAAATATCCGAGGTAAAGTGGTCATTCACCCTCATAAGAACTTATTTATATCATTATATTAGCTGAAATACGATAAGATAGCAATATGCATACGACTACTATTTTAAATCTACCTTCTACGCCAGGAATCTTATAAAATGATTAGACCATCAATTATACTTTTTATATTTACTCATACATACTGAGGTAACATGATGGTATAAATACCACTATGAAATTGCTAAACTTATTAGTTCTAATGATCGCTCTCGTAGAATGTCCGCCATTATTTAACAATTGAAATACATTCATTTTATACTGGTGACTCCAAAATTAATCTCCGCCATTTCATGGAGATGGGGTAGAGATAGTGTACGATTCTGAATATCGCACTACTTAATAATCGACTCATTTATAATTAAGTACGAAATATTTGGACAATCGACAGGATTTCTTTGTACAGTGAAGTTTCTTGTTCAATTTGACTTAAACTCTTAAAATATAACTCCATTTAACTGTCATTTCATTGCTTGCTTCTGTAGGTGATAATTTGTTGTAAAATATTACTTTAAAGTGCACAACTTGAAGTTACTTCTAGTTTTTTGATTATTCATTACTAAAAGTTATTTGTTTTTTATAAAAGATAATTTTCGGTAATTTCTGTCATTCAGTGTGATAAAAAAATAGATTGCTCTTAAATCATATCCTGCCGTACAAAATTCCTTGGGTAATATGAATACTAATCGTATTCTCTTGACAAATACTAATGTAAATGCACACTAAGCCACTTCATATTACATAACGCCAACGAAACCTTCGCTACTTTTTATTGGTTTATCTTCTTTAAAAATTTATCTTGTGCTTTCTGCCAATGTATCAGATACATTTTTATTAACACTACGATTACTGTTATGGTAGATGTAGAGAGTTTATAACAATATGGGCTACATCCAGAGATGGTGCCCATCTACTGTCAGTCGCAGTCGTATAACCATCGGTCGTCTACGTTGACATTGTCTCCCTTATAAAGAAATCAATTCCAATATTTCTTCTCGGTATAGCAAAATATATGACTGAAACTGAACTGATTCAATTTATATTAAAAGATTTGATTGAATACACAAATTGCTATATGTATAAAAGGGTATTTTTTATATGCAAAACTGCGAGAATGGTTGGACCGCATTTCCATTTATGGCGTCAATTCATCCCCAGTACTATAATGTATACATCCCCAGGCTATAATGTTATTCATCGTCACTTGCAGATGTGAACGTGAACCAATGGTCACGAGAGACACAGAGGCAATGCACCAACGGAAGCTATATTTGAATAAACCTTAAAAAGACAAAACGAACAGGGAACAAAATCATGCCTTCAAAATTACTGTATTATTATTAGTATTTATTTTGAATACACCAATTTGTGTAATTACAAACGCCTAGTTCCAGCTATAAAATATTTCCAGACATTTTAAGAAATAATTGCGAGTACAAAATTATTATTTTTAGTAAAATGATCGCCTTTAACAACACTACTATTAAAATAAAGGCACTCGAGAATCGTAAATAGAATAGGGTACAAACCCTACTTTACTCCTCTGCGGACTAGAGTAGGGTTTGTACCGCGAGAGACATTTTATAGTGAATATAATTTTTCACGGTTTTATAGTGAGGACTTGAATACTCCGTGGTCCATTATATCAGATTAAAACTTAAAATTTTATTCAATTCAGCAAGCCGATTACATGCTAATTTATATGCAACCAAACAATGGAACTTCATTTTGATGGATTAAAATTGGAGAGGAAAATTATAATCATATAATTTCCAAACCACTTGGCTTTAATTCCTCCAAAATGTTGTTCGCAAATTCAACGTTCCAATTATTGAGAAGTCAGTCACGCAATTCCACTGATCTTGGCGAATATTACGTACATTGATTTAGGTATATGACTGGGAAAAAATTTAGGTATGTTAATTATATATGCCGATATTAAATTTACTTCAGATTTAAATAAACTGCGTTATTATACTTCTTAAGTATTGTCTACGCATAGTCCGTAAATTTATTCTCGGGTATGGAAAACATATTTTTACTATAAAATGTCACCTAACGATAGTCAAGGCCGACAGTTCACTCAACTATTGAAGCTTAGTTCGACATATCGGCGTCGGATGTTTGCCCAAACCGTTGAGCAGACTATTTCCGCGAGTAAGCAAAAAATGGCTGCTGAGTAAAAATTGCGAAAACAAGCTGGGAAAAAATAAAGTCAACATATTAAAATAATTAACTGCATTTTTACACAGTTCAAAAAATCTTGAACACCTTCTAAATTTGGGCTTTACAAACGTTCCACGCTTCAGTAGCTTACACGAGTAGCTTGATTTGTAGGTCATCATTCAGCTTCCAAGATCAAGGAGTTCACACGTATCCCCATTCGGAATGATGGATCGATGTGCAGTGAAAATTCATCCACGAGCACCCCCGCCCCTCTAATCACGCCCTTTGGCCAGCCTTCCTTCATTGACGAGGCCATCATTTTGGCTCAGGTTGACATCTCGGTCACCAACAGACGTTTCTTGTCGAATGAGCATGATTAAATTCAGAGAATTGGGAATACCGAATAAAACTAAAAATATTAAACTAAGACAGTTGATTACATTCAACTAACTTAGTTGATATATATTGACATTAATTCCTCCACACGTGCTCAAAAAGGTTTCATTTCTTGTTTGCTTCGTTTCCTGTGAATTCCACGTGCATTGCTCCCTTCAGCCACTCACGCTGTTCTCTCTTTCGCAAGTCACCCTTCATTCTCTTCCCTCCTCCCCCCTTCCAAGAATGCCCTTTCTCCTATCCTTGATTCCTTTTAATTACTCTTAAAATTAATTCTAAACTTGTACCTTCCGCAGAGAATTTTCATTCTTTTCTGATGGTCATGATGAAATACTAGCTCTACCTTACATGCATAATTAATAGATAATAACTGTATTTTAGGTTTAAGATATTTCATGGGGATCGAGATGGTGCGGTGGTTATCGTACTGGCTTCCCACCCAGAGGGCCCGGGTGTTGAATATCCTTCAGTAGCATCTCGATCCCTACTTGAGGTGCTATACTGAGGGCACTTTGAGTGAGTACACCGTCCGTCGGATGGGACGTTAAGCTACGGACCCTTTGGCGCCTTTCGTACAGAGTAGGCTATTGCCGACGCCGGGTCTCTCTCCACCCTTCATTCTTTCCTGTCCAACCCCTATGGTGAAAATTACCTCAGCTGTCGGTCGCCTCCCCTAAATACTACTACTGCTAGATATTTCATTGTGTTCATCATACACAGCGGGTAGCGCCTAAATTTTCCTTAAAATTACATCTGCAAAAACGCGACCATAGCGTCTGTCCGGCTTAATTAACTGGAAAACACGCTGTCAAGCAGACTGACGTGTTCAGTGAAGCCTTTCCACGAAATGAACAATCACTCCAGGCCTAATAACCTCAACTTAAAGCTTCCTTCTGCTAATGGTTGAATGTTCTCTCGATCCATTAATATTCATGCCGTGGCTGAGCGTCACTCGACCCCGGTGGCGGCGGGGTAACGTCCTCGTCTGCCATTCCAAGGGTCGCGGGTTCGATTCCCGCCTGGGTGAGTTTTCCTCCACCTAGGGCTTGGGTGTTTGTAAATGTGATCATTGTTATCGTTGTTAATAGTTCGATGTAAAGGCCAGAATGCGCTGTTTTCGGACTTATACTGAATAAATAAAATAAATAAATAAATAAATAAAATAATGACTTATGTACGCATTGGCCACCGCAGGTAAAAAGGGCGCGAGTCCGTCCGAGGACCCCTCCCTTCATCCTCTCCTCCTCCTCTCCGCAGGGCGAGCCTCCTCGTGTGGATCTACGGCGGTGGCTACATGAGCGGCACTTCCACGCTCGACGTGTACGACGCAGACATGATGGCCGCGGCCGAGGAGGTGGCCGTCGCATCCATGCAGTACCGCGTCGGCGCCTTCGGCTTCCTCTACCTCGGCATCGACGAGGCGCCCGGAAACGCAGGCCTCTTCGACCAGGTAAGCAGTCCCCCGGCAGAGGAGCCGCGCAGCAGAAGTGCCCCCGCCTCAAATGCCATGAACTGGAGCTCATCTCTCCCAATATTTCCGATCCATCTTCCTCCGCCTAGGGAGTCCCTCCTATTCTATAAGCCAGAGTCCTTATTTCGACGCGTCCCTCTTCCCTTTCCCTTCGAGTAATGGTCAATGCTATTTCCTGCAAGGCCCTACTCTTTGTCCACTATCTGCGATGCTGCCTTGCACCGATTGCCAAAGATCTCTAATTTACTAAGTAGCCACAAATCTGGGGCCTTTTGCAATAACCACGCCGCCAAGTTATCCGCTGAGGCCGGCTGCCTCGCTTGCTGCCCTCCATCCACAGTTCCCAGGGCTCGAACGTTCGCGCCCCGTTGCCTCATCCACCCTGTTGCACACTCATGTTTATACCCTGGGCAATCGCTTCCGTGGCCACGGGGTCGTGCTCTCCATTGTCGCAGGGCCCCGCTCGCTCCCCTCCACTATCGCACCCCCTCGATTTTCTCTCGTCGACCCCAATGCCGGAGCCTCTGTTCCGGAGGCTCCGGTCGTTACCACGCCCGGGTGAGGCAGTCTCCCTCCGTTTGGTTTCCGGAATTTAATGACTTCGCCGGCTAGTGGGCGCCACGATTCCCTCACGCGCTCAAATCATTTGATTTCCCCCTTCTGCATACCCTAATCTCCACCTTCGCTCCGACGGCGCCGGCGGCGTGCGCGGCCGTGGATAACAATGGGCGGCGTCCGGGACTTCGGGACATTCGTCCGTTGGGGTGGAAAAGCGATGTTTTCATTCCCGTATACCACTTTGGCAAATGTAAAGAACAGTCGGGGCTCTACTAAGCTTCCCTGAGGAGCATAAGAAAATGCTTTCATGCAGGTTGAAATCAAGCCAACAATTGGCTTGATTTCTACACAGTTGGATTCAAGTTGTAGGATTCATTTCATTATCTCTTGATTTATTACACTCTTGCAGCTTGTACGTGGGCATTTAGTACTTGAACAAAACTTTCTTAAAAAATGGATTGATTCCTATTCAGTTGTCCGTTATAGAGTATCTACAGCAAATGCCACTTAAAATTATACCTAAATCTGAAAAATAAAATTCTAGTCCAGCTCTAAGAATTTATTTTAAATTGAAATGCATCTTGAACGTTCCAGAAAATTCAGCAGATTAAGATCCTTTAAAAATTTGATGTTTCCAGTCAATGCCAAGGAAAACCGATATTGTTAGAAGTGAAAAAGTTTACCCGGTTTTCAAGTCTCTTTTTCATATTCAATTACTTAAAAAAGGTCGTCAAGTCTAGGTATTAGTTATGTCTATCAGTCAAATTCTGGTAAGTGTAGAATATTGATAAAGAAAACAGTAGTGCCAGTAAAAATTGAATGTGAGAGGATTGCAGGCAGAACAGAAAAACCAATGCATATGCTTGCAGTTAACGGAACTGTCCTGATCTGTTCAAGTGCCTCCTCGGGTCTTTCCAACATTGGCAATCACGGTGCGAACGGGACGGCTTCGCGGTTTTCTGAGAGGTGAAATATTCGGTCAGTATTTCCCGGATCATGTGTTTTTAGCCTGGAAGACTGCTTTCTTCCAATTCCTCCTCGACCTTCAATTAATCCTTTAAGTGGTACTACAAGAATTGGAAGTTTTCCTGCTCCTAACACGGATTCTAAATTGGCTGACCTCCTACATTTTATAGTCACGAGCGGTTCACGTTCCACTTCTCCTAGGACTTGGAATTAATCAGGTCAAATGCAGTTTTTCTTTCATTTTTACCCATGAGAGACAATTTTTAACTAATTTGATGACCATTACCGAAAGCAATTTGCTGAAAAACATTTCTATTAAATTCCTCTTCAGACAAAGGCCACGAGAAGAGGCGATGAATACATTCATTCGAGTGAATACACCACTAGGTACGGAATATACTTTACTCAATCCGCAATTAGACATAAATATCACAATTGTATTGTAAAAAGAATCCTCAAAGAATAATTCTGTGTGTCCTATGAGTCACCATTACATTTCAATAGGCTGATTAAGTGTAAAGACGCTGCGGTTCCCAAGAAAAAAAAGTGGAATGTATGCATGGAAATTGTACCGGCAAATATGCCAGACTACTAGAAACCTTTAGAAAAGGACTAGAGAATACAAGCCGACCTGCGTTCATATCTCCGCATTGGTGCTAATCTTCTCCATCTGGGCCCTGGCATCCTTCGAAGTAGTTTTGCCCATTTGATTGAACCACACGCTCCAAGCGGCCCTTTCACATCTTAAAGCAGTCATCGAACGCAAATTTTGGAATGACCTTCAGCTCGCTTGTCGCATTACTTTGAATCGTCTCGAACCGCTTTCCTTTGAGCGCCATTGTCAATTTTGGAAACATCCAAAAGTCGCAGTGAGCTATGCCGGGACTGCAAAGGAGGAGGCTGGCGAAGCTGCGCAATCTTGTGGTCCCCCAAAAAGTGCTGCACAAGGTTCAATGAGTGCACCGGTGCGTTATCGTGATGAAGAAGCCAGTCACCTCGCTTGACCGGAGACCCGGTCGTTTTCTTCTCACGGCGTCACGGAATCTTTTCAGAACCATTATGAGCAACATGGACATTCACGAATGACGCCAGAAAATATAATTTGACACACGCATTATCCCTCCGGTTCTAATCAATAACATTACATCTCAGTAGAAACAATAC
Organism: Hetaerina americana; assembly: GCF_022747635.1. Classification (NCBI taxonomy): domain Eukaryota; kingdom Metazoa; phylum Arthropoda; class Insecta; order Odonata; family Calopterygidae; genus Hetaerina; species Hetaerina americana. The sequence goes on along the minus strand of NW_027287139.1, from coordinate 2,236,272 downwards.
GAGGCTCCAAAATATCATACACGAGTGTTCAAGTAAATGGACGAATTGAGGCAAATTTAAAATTAAGGTAAACACGCTGAAAATTGAAATACAATAAAACACGATGTAACATATACCATATGTAAACTGGCTCCCTAGAATCAATGACTTACAGGCTGCTTTCCGAAAGTAATTCAATTGAGTTTTCCACAAAACCAGTCTCAGTGCTCTCCAAGCTGTGGAAGTGGTAGGACGTCAGTTATTGTAAACCTCTGCGCGCCGACCGTGACACGGAAAAACAATTGTTGGGCTCTGACCGTCGACTGAGTATCAAGATGGTTGCCAATGAACTGAACTTGTCTTCAACTGTTGTGTTTGGCATTGTTACTGAAGATTTAGCGAGGAGGAAAGTGTGCGCCAAGTTCGTGCCCAAGGTTTTGTCAGACGACCAAAAGACCAACCGGGCGGAAATTTCAAGTGAACATTTGCAACGTATGGAAAACGAACCTTATTATTTGGGCAACCTCATCACAGGTGATGAAACCTGGGTATTTTAATATGACCCAAAATCAAAACGCCAAATCTCCGAGTGGCGCACTGAGTAGTCCCCAAGCCCATAAAGGCAAAAAGTGAAAACAATGCTCATTGTCTTTTTCAACAGTTGACAGGAGTGGTCCATAAGGCGTTTATCCCTAAAGGATAGACAGTTAACGCTGCCTACTACGTGGATGTGCAGGAAAGACTCCAAGAAAGTGCAATCAAGACGAGAAAAGACATCATCTCCACTGCGTGGCAACTCCATCACGACAACGAGCCTTGCCGTAACTCGCTACGAGTCCACGAGTACCTGGCCAAACACCAGGTGCCAACGCTGCCCCATCCCCCCTATAGTCCTGACGTCACCCCAGCAGACGTCTCTTTGTTTCCTCTGATTAAGGCAGCCCTGAAAGGAACCCGCTTTTCGTCCATAGAAGAGATCCAATCAGCCGTGACGAAGACCTTGCGATTGGTCCCCGGAGATGCCTTTCAGGGCGCGTACCGCTCATTGCAGAGTCGCTGGCAAAAATGTGTAGATGCCCAAGAACAGTACTTTGAAGAATATCACGTGTTTGTACAAATAGTTTCAATATATTACTTTAAAAAAATAATGTCATTACTTTCGGAGTACACCCTGTAACATAAACAATAGCATTTGACCTAATCATTTAAGTTCCAGCTCTTAACTAGCAACAGAATGTGGCAACATAACTTCCTTTTTTCAATGCAAATGTGCATTGAAAAAAGGAAGTCATGTTGCCGCACCCAGTATGCAGCTTTCTACTATTCACATTAAGAAGCCGGTTACCAGGAAGTTTTAGAGCATATAAGGTGCACAATAAAGGGAGCTGACTCGACTCGCGGTCCGGTGCAAACAAACTGCGGCCGGCTCCTCAACGCCCCCCCTCTCTTTTCCGCCCGCAGGCGCTGGCCATCCGCTGGCTGAAGGACAACGCGGCGGCGTTCGGCGCGGAGCCCGAGTCGCTGACACTGTTCGGGGAGTCGGCGGGAGGGGGCTCGGTGAGCATCCACCTCATCTCGCCCGTGTCGCGGGGTCTGGCGCGGCGGGGCATCATGCAGTCGGGCACTGTCAACGCCCCCTGGAGCCACATGACGGCCGAGCGCGCCTTCGCCGTGGCCCGCTCGCTCATCAAGGACTGCGGCTGCGAGAACGCGACGACCAGTGGGCCGCTGCCGGAGGGCCCCGGGGGCGGGCGTGGGGAGGCGGAGGCGGCGGCCGTTGCGGAGCTGATGGAGTGCATGCGCTCCGTGGAGCCTAAGACGATATCCGTCCAGCAGTGGAACTCCTACTGGGGCATCCTCGGCTTCCCCAGCGCCCCCACCATCGACGGCGTCTTCCTGCCCAAGCACCCCCTCGAACTGCTCAAGGAGGGGGACTTCGGGCAGACGGAGATCCTCATCGGCAGCAACCAAGACGAAGGCAAGTACCCCCCCTGCCATACCCCCCCCCGGCGAACATTCCCGTCCAGCCCCGTGATTCTCTTTGGCGCGTGCGCGGATGTAACACGATATGCCATGCCAAGACACGAATCAGTACCATCAATAGTAATGGAGTCGGTAGTAACCCACTCTCTCTCTCCACTGCTGTCTTCGTCAAGTGACAATTGCCATCATCCCTTCTGGCGACTTTTAGTTTCTCATTTGCTGTTTCATCTTGTTCGCTAATATCAGACTTGTCCCTTTTATCGCACATTATTTACTTTTATTTTTTCAACATTCCACTCGGTGAAAAAATAGTTTTAACAAAGGAATGAAAATGTAATTACTATCGGTATCTGAAAATGCAGGGATATGTAATAAAAACTGTTTTTCCTCTCGTTATTTTTAACATGCTGGAAATCCTCATAAATTGCTCTTGACTTTAATATTAGAGCTAAAACACTTTAAATTGCATTCTTGTATTTCCATAGCCATAAGACGTGCAAGTGCAGACTTGTACGTCCTCCTCATCCCTGACAAATATCTCGGGGAAGCTGTAAATTCAAAAGGTTGCAGGGAGTTCATGCGCTTCCACAGATATCAAAGCAATGCCTTGTCTCGTCGGGTACGCACTCAGCAATCATTATCCCCATTGAGAGTGTTTATCAGAGAGAGGAGAAGCTCAGGAAAACTATATTCCCTCCCCAGTTATTTCTTTGTCACTGACGAGGACTTTTCTGGGAAAATTCTATAAATTCTTATGAGTCAAGTTTTACAATGATTAGTGTAGTCTGGCGAAACGGAAAGGATAACATTATATCTCGAACCAAATTTGTGCAACACGACAAAGATAGCGTGAACTATGAAAATTATGAAGGCCTAATGGCGCTGGAATCCGGCGGCACATTTAAGGAAGTGTCTTCGCAAAAACTTACTAAGGTCTTCCAACCGGCGTTTGCTATGTTTGGCAATAACATTTTGAAGACATTCAAGTATAGCAGTAAAAGAATTTGGCTCTTAGTTGGAGGCCCATGAGTTTGAATTCAAGCAATACATCCGCACACTCTCAGATTATCAGGAATATTACCATTAATGAGATACATTAGGAAAAGAAATGACGACATGAAATATGCCTCGCAATAGGGCGTACATTTATGTATGGAGTATTTATTATCTCACATAGACAATTGAAATTTGGATTTAGTACTATAAAATAATTAGTTTTCAAGTTTGAAACTTTTATATTTAACCTGCACATATGGATTCTACAGCAAAAAATTTCCATTTCAGTATGAAGTTTTTTTATGATAAAATGCACACTTCTTTATAGCCTAATTAACTACAAGAACGTTAAAAGAGCACCACCATGTATTTGGCTACTCTGTTTGCTTCTCCTGAAGTGAAAAAGGCCTTCAGGTCCTGGACTTATTTGAATAAACAATGGAATGGGAATCCGAGGTTCACTTGCCCTCATAGAAGAGCGGCGTTGGTTGGTCGCCACTCGCGGCCAACGGGCCTTCCCAACTTCATTTCCACGCCATGTTGGCGGCCGCTCGCCCTCGGGACACCCCCAGGGGGGGTGGGGATGGACGTGGGAAGGGAGGGGGGGGTGGGAAGGACCCGGGAGAGGGGTGGGTTGGATATCGCATAGAGAGTTGGTTTCCTTAAAAATCCATACAGAGCGGGACTGGCAATTCGCCGCGGATTAGAGGAGGGGACGAACAATCAGTCATCCACCCCGCACGGCGGCGAGGGGGACAGTCCGTGCCCGCCCGGACGAGGCCCCCGCACCCTCGGCCATCCATTCCCGCCGCCTATCTTGTGCCCTCCTTCTTTGCCCCCCCCCCCCTCCCCGATGGTGTCGCTGCTGAGTCCTCCCGCCGCCAGCGGCAAAAAAAAACGGGGGGTCGCCATTTTCAAGCAAGGGTACCAGGTGTGCGGGCGGGGGGACGGCATCATGTGTGGGGGAGGGGAGAGTGTGCCCCGGTGACCGCCCGAACCAAAATAACTCGCCCTACCCCTCGGGCCACTTGTACCAACATAGAGAGTGGCTTGGATTGAATAAAGGAAGGAACCAAATTGCGCACAAATATATTCACACTCAAGCGGACGAGAGGAGCACAGAGCGGGGACATTAAGGACGCCTCGTTCGGCGCGACCGATCGGGGACGCATGGCTTCAACCTGGTCGTTTTTTCTCCATCGAATATCTTTATTAATGAATCGGGACGGAAAACGATTAAAATATGCCAATTAATCGAAGACAATTTATTTATTTTGAGTGATTAATATCCAAAGGAAGCCTGAATCTCGATCAAAGGCCTCAATATCTCCTCATTTGAATGATAAACATCGAAATTATTGTTAAATGACAGATTATTAATTCCCAAATAGCCGCACACAAAGAACTATGGGTAATGGAGTTGTTGCTAATGAAGACTGCTTTGAATTGTGAATACTCATTTGCATTTTCAAGAAATATTATTATGAAGAGTCGTCAGGACGATCGATGACTGATATGGGCCGCGTACATTTATGTGTGCTGGGCAGCGTTCTTCTCATCGATAAGCGTTTTCACCACATACATCGGACGAACAGTCGACAACAGCCATGAAATAACATGCCTACAATTGAATGAAACTTAACTTACAGAATATTAGGAATATCGATTCGCACCTAGTTTGTTCGTCACTCTTCTCCAAGGATGTTAATTTTAGGACTGAAATAAATAAAGTCTGATAGACATTTAACAGAATATGTAGCCTGAAAATATTTGCTGTTTTCCTGTAAATGCCAAATGTAAAACCAAATTATGCTGAAATATACGGACGCAATTTACTACATAAGTATGTGGTTAAAACCAGAAAAACAATCAGAAAAATTGTGGATGGATATTAAATTATTCCTCATAGTAAACTACTCCCAAAGTTATAAGCATATGGTATAGATAAAAATATCCAGGGTTTAAATTAAAGACTTTCTGAATGGTAGGGTATAAAGAGTAGTCATAGATGGAGTTAGGGCTAGATTTGTAAAACGTTGTTATGATAAATTTAGTAGTGCATCCAAAATATTAGGGCAGCTAGGCTGGGAATCACTCATGGAGCGAAGGTTAGATTATGGATTGAAGCTCTTGCACGAATTGGAAGTGAGTCTCTTGAGCAGTGATGTTTAAAATGTATTATTGCTACCATTTTACTACGGTAGGAGAGATCATGCTAAAATCAGAGAGATGAAGTGTAGAACAGATACATTTATGATATCAGTTTTTCCTCACTCTTTCAGCAATAGCTCAAATACAATACAGTTCGATTCCCTGAATTTCATGATGAAACCAAATGTTTGACATTGTAAGAAAGAGTTGAAAAAAGCCTGGCAATTTACAATCAAAAGCTTCGTGGGTTGACAGAATGAGATGATCAGGTTACGCCATTTGTTATAAATGAATTGGCGGTTAAAGTAGTCGCAAGAGAGAAGATTGACAGAAGGGAAGGATATGAAAAGAGGGAAGGGAATCAGGGCATGTACAACTTGTACATAGATTTATAGCAAAAGTTGGTAGCGCTGGAGACGTGACATCTTAAGGTGAAGCTTCTACTCATATTGTATAAAGAAGCAATCCCTAGAATTTGGGAGATAATTTTCCTTTCATAAAGTAACCTTTATTAGAAAATTTCAAAATTGAGTGGACTAAACATTGCTGTCACTGTCACGAAATGTGTCCAATTCTCACACTAAGGCAGGTGTGTTTGTCTTCAAGTGTAAACGTCGATAGGAGTAGCATAACCACCAAACAAGTAGGGTTAGCGATTTCAAACTTCTTCCTATTATTCCTTATAAGCGGCCGGAAGCAGAAATTCATTTCGAAAAAAAAAACAGTTGTATCTTAGAGCTAATTGCTAAATGTTGTAGGGCTCCTGTTCAAGAAATGGTCTTAAGTCCTCTTTGATGAGTGGTCAATTCCTTGACATACACCGTGCAAACATCTTATAAATCGAGCTTGGAATAGATGTATACGACAGGGACGCATTAAAGGACTACATTATTTCCAATACCACCTCCTCCATAAGCATCATCCAGCCGTCATTTAATCCATTTTATCGCGAATAATGGAATCAGGCGGGGAAACTTTGAAACGCAGTAGATGAGTAAACGTAATGTTTCAATCTCGTTAGTAAAATAATTAATTTGGGGAAAAAATTGTAAATTTATTTTTTAGGTAAATTCAAAATTAACCGCGCAAATTTCTCATTTATTCAATGATTACTATACGATGATGCTCTTTAAAACCAATTTTTAAACATTTTCTTAAAAATTAATTAAACGCAAAAAGATTTATTGAACCTTAACGTTTTTTTCGTGACAAAATTGCCAATGACCTGGGTCACTTATTCTGTAAAACGATAAATTGAGCTGACCGCATAGTATACAGGTATACTCCAACAATTACTTAAGATACATAGGAAAGAATACGAAGCCACTGGACGGAGATGCTCCAGCTAAAATAAAGGTCTCTCCGTTGATAGAAAATGGATTTCCACAACTTAAATGAATCTCATTTTAAACCAAGATGAATTTTTTTATATAAACAACATTTTTCATTCACAAACATTTGCTTGCTAAAATGTACATTTGTACATTAACATAAGTAATTCATGTAAGCATTAATCGAAATCAAATATTATAATTTTAATAAATACAAATTTTATACGGATTGCAATTCCATTTTTTAACAATTTGACGAAACATAGAAGCTATATATAAATCCGGAAAATAAATATGATTTTCTTAAAAAACTTCGTCCCCAAGTCAGTGATTTCATAATGATTGAGATTTCCCGGAATGAACAGCATGATAAGGAAATGCAATCCACTCTTTAATCGCGCTGCATTCAATTATTCCTCGAAATTTTTGTCGGCCACAATTGCAGCCTTCACTGCGGTTTTTTAATCCCATCAGCCTCAAGGAAGAATGCGATGGGAACCGAGGCAGGCACTTCTGACGCGTGTGGCTATATTCAGGCTCTAATGCAAAATCATTCCATTTTATCACCCGAGGGAGGGAGCAATATTGAAATAGGGAAACTGGGACTTGAGAAATCAGCAGATAATATAGCTGAATGCACACATCGAGTTCACATAGGCGAAGGAGCATGCCATTTTATCGCCTCCCTCGCAGAATGGAATTGGAATTAGCGTTTTCCGCTAAGCCACTCTTCAAACGTTCCCAAAGCGTATTCCTCAGCGGCAGCAGCGAGGAAATGCGATGGGACACGGAGACAAGGGGGAGAGGGGGCGGATATAATGGCCCGCGTATGCCGAGCATGCAAGGGAGAGGAGCGAGAATGGTGATGGCAGTAGCTCAGATGACTGTGGCCAGGTGGGGATTGGTGGAGAAAGTGACCGAGTTTCGGAGTCGGAAGACGAGCGGGAGGAATGTCGGTCGACTGGAGGAAAGGGGGGAAAATGAAGATCGCGAATACCAATGCAAACACGCTTGAACGCAGCGAGACGCGCGATGCGCAATCTGCAAAGGGGTGGGGGAAGAGGGAAGGGGTGGAACTCCCCTCACCCTGCATCTAGAAGACTAGCCGCAGTTCTACTCTGGACCGTTGCATGCAATGTGGTCGATTGAGAAGCTACGGGTTCGACTCTTTTCTAGTGCACTTATTGCGCAATGCAGTGCATTTTTGTCTTGAATTAAAGTTACTATAGTGGACCATCTTCGCAGTAGAATGGTCTAAAGAAACCAGGGGTGAAAACATTTGTATTCTTTACGGACATGATTTATTGTTATTTACGCGATGCAAGCGATACGAAAAGTCTATCTCTCCTTCAAGCTTCCCAGGGTAACGCAGTTTCTATCGCCGCCAAAAATCATTGAAACTGGCTCTCAACAGGCCGTGAAAGCAAGTCATGCTGCGGCGGAAAACCTCTTGATGGTGACGACGATCCCGCGAAAGTGAAGTATCCTCGTTGCTTATCGAGTTAATCATTTATTTTTCTTTAGGTTGGCATGTCCAGTTTTCAGAGTAATTGTTTATTGCATATCATACAAGTATATGTATTTTGTGTTCATTTCTCAATAGAATCCTCTGCCCAAAGGAGCTACGTTTCATACGCCACAATCCACTTTAAAGCTCTAGCGCAGTTGACATAGATTACCCACATCAGTTTTGGATTCAAGCAAAGGTGACGCATATCATTGGACAAAAAAGAATGAGGCGTTGCGTAAAGGGTGAAAGAAATTAGGATTGGATATCAAATCGAGCCCCACTGCGACAAACCAAGGGAGGTTACTCAAAGGAAGCAATGCTGCTCAGACACGGGTTCCAAAAATTCCGGCAGGTTCCAAGGCTATGAAAATTAAGATGAAACACGAAAACGCTGAAAGAAAACCATATCAAAGATATATACTTGAAAGCTGTTTTCAGTAATTCACGAAAACATTTGGGTCACATTGAAAGATCCAGAATTTTGTGAATAGACAATACGACAGAAATTAAAGGGAAAGGATATAGCATCAGAGGTGCAAATCTGATGAGGATAATGTAAAAAATGATGATATTAAATAATAATAAAAGGAATTGAATGTAAAGGAATGCATCGAAAACATATAATGAGAGCAGATATCCACTCAAAATAGTTTCGCGAAAGAGGACAGCGAAGGGGAAGAAAAGGAAAATCATATTAAGATAAGAAAGTAAATTCGGGAGAGCAGTGGGGTATTATTATTTGGCCATTAATTCAGCCAAAAGTTAGCATACATGATCTAAAAGCACTTGTAAAATCAATTTCAATCCAAATTGAGAGAAGGGACACTCTAAATAGGACTATCGTTAAACAATAAGGAAAGCGGAGAATTCATTGAACGTGGTAGAATCTTCTGAGAGGGGTTTTATATTTTCGAGGGGATGAATAAACTCAAATAGCAGGAAAGACTTGGAATGTATTGCAAATACAGGAGAGTAAAGCTCTTCGAAGACAACTGTGAAACTAAAAGAGGATCTTAAGGAAACGAAGGAAATGGAAAATAAGTGCCATCGTAGAAATGAAAAATATACTTGTAAGAGTTGTGATTTAATGTTAGTTGGAAAGTACAAAATAATGGAATCTAATATATCCCTGGAAGGGAATGTCAGCGAAAAAGTAATCCTCGAATTTAGACAAGAAATGGAGCTTCTAAATGTCAGACAAATATATATGCTTAATTACAATGAAGGATACAAAATGATAAGAAGAGTAAAATACCATACGCAATGCAAACGGACGATGGAGAAGGGAGATGGAGGCAATAGATGCTTCGAGAACTGAATAGGAGAGAAAACAGTAGGGAAGGAGGAGGATCGAGGGAAAGTGCGAGGGGGAGCAAATAAGAAGAGGGCTGGAAAGGACTTCCTCTTCCACTCAATCGACGAGAATAAACAAGCAGAAGACTCGCCTAATCCTAAGATGGAAAGGGCTCTCGGCGATAGCCGGTCTCCCGTTGCGCACGTAAGCAATCCATCTTCTTTCTTCCCTCGTCGTGCTCCACATCGCCTCTCCTTCCTCCATTCGCCCGCCTGGTCCCTCACTTCATGTGAGCGCCGGCTCTTCGGAATACCCTTCCAACATCGTCTTTCAAAGGACTCGAGCCTCATCTGGTCTGCTTCACCAATCGCCTCCGCGTCTGTTCTTCAAATTTACTCACATGCAGGAAGGCATGCGTGCACATGAAAAAGAAATCGCCAGAATTTTAACGCAAACGCAAGACATATCCGCACTACTGTCATCAATTTCGAGAGATAAATTCGATCAATTTGAGCCCGAGTATACTATTGGCGTTCATGAAACCTGAGAGCAGACAGGTGCGCAAATAAAGATGGGAAGCAAGCGTTGCCATTTCCGGCGGAGAGCTCTCACCCCGAGCTGCCCACGGCCCCGTGTTCCCCCTTCTACCCCCATGGCATTCACGGTCGACTCCCGAAAGAAGAAGCGGCGTCTCCAGGATTGCCTTATTTACACCGTCGCCCCACCCTGCCACCACTCCTTCCGCTCCCCTTACCCTGAATCCCGATCCGCCCACTGCCCCGAGTGCCCTTCCCCTCCACCCTCCGCATACCCTATAGCTTCATTTGTCTTTTCTTTCGCTAATTCACTAGGGACATGATCAGGGAGAGTCTGCAGATGAGTCAATGTGTTCCTTTAAATGATTCCAAGTGGGGAATGTTCCAGAAAAACCAGAATTCCAAAATTGACTTAGGATTTTCAATAACCGAAAGAAAATGTTACAAATTTTAAGGACACGGTGCAAAATCTGATCACAGTAACTCATACGCTGTAATACAATAACTACTGCGAGTTGAATTACTTTAATAACTCGGTAACTGAAAGTTCAACACTTAATTGTCAGGCAGCTTGAATAAGAGGGCCCGAAAAGGCCTTCCATTGGTCATTTCCATCAAACCTTCCACTTCATTTCCGTGCTTCACTTCAGCTGAGCACTTCAGATTAAAGCAAGAGCCTCTATAAGGTTTGTATCAAAAGTATCGGGCAAATATTTCGTTAAAATAGATCCATTTAAGTATATGCTGCTACGATTCCCAAAATTCTTCAATCAGTACATCCCTTGAGCATCGACACACTTTGGCCCTTGCGACTTCTCCGCGACTCGAAGGCTCTCAGGTAGGCGGATTCCATAAGATCGTTAAGGTTATGCGTACAAGGTTCTTTGAGGGCTTCACTTAGCATGGTGGTGTCCTTAAGGGTGGAATTCACTTTTCGGAAAATAAAATAGCCTTTTGGTACCAAGTAGGGACTGTAAGGGCGTTGGGGACTCGTCGCGATGTCGTTGCAGAAGGTTCTCGCGAGCAGGCACTCGACTTTGCTCTTGTTTAGCCATCAAGACTTTCGAGACGAGTTAAGCACAGATCGTTCGTACCGCTAAATTTTCAGTGATAAGGGTGTGTGCACTGTCATCCTGTATCAATGCTAACACTATCTGCAATCATGCGGAAACTTAACTGACGGTCTGAAATCAGCACTAAACGCACACTTTGTCGTCGGTTCTTGACTTCGACGGCCGTCCAGCGCGGGCCTTGTCCTCCACACACTCTCGGCCATCTGTGAAGAGCTTTTGTCGCTTAAAAACTGCAGTTTGTGACATTATTTCATTCTTGAGTACTTGGTTAATCATGTCCAATATCTTCGTACCCGATTTCCTCGGTCTAACACAATATTTGATGGTGCACCGATGTTCAATCGTTCGCTGCATTTTGAGCCGAATCACTCGACAGGGATTCACAAAAGACCCGATCTAGCCTGTACAAACGCTCGCAGGGGATCGGCGCTTGGCGCATGGTAAAGTTCAAATCCTCCACCAGCGAGCCTGCGCGCTGCGATGTAGTCACGTCAAGAAAAAATAGTGTACGCTTGTATACAGGGTGCGACGCTTAAATCCGGACAAATTTCAATTTCCTGCCATATCGTTGTTCCACTGGAGGACACCATTGGGGTTCTTGAAAGCTATAGGCATCTAGTAAACAGTCATCACCTCCAAATGGTCCAGATGTTACGTACAAGTGCGGAGTACCATCGAAGAGCCGCTATTATCAAAAGTGTTCGCGCTAGGCGTTATATTTCAAAATAGTTCAATTCTTCTGGTACCCCAGATCAACTATTTACGATATTGTGGCTAAGGTAGTTAAGTATACGATATTGTGGCTAAGTGACTAAGTTCCCAAGGCTTCGGAGAAGTCTGGGGAAGGTTTCGCTAACACGGCGCGGGAACCACATTCGAGGGAACGCGTGTCACGAACTGCGGCAGTCGTCGAGAAAGCTCAGGCGCTGATTTCGGAAGACCCGGGGCGATCGCTGAGGACATTGGCTTCATAAATGAATGTTAGCGAGCGAACAATGCGTCGGATGGCAGAAGAGGACCTACGATACAAGTCGTATACAATGCAAGGGCGACACTTGCTGTCTGAGGCTGCCAGAACAAAGCGGATTGCCCGCTGCAACCTGCTATTGTGTTCTCTAATAAATGGAGCTACGAGGTGAATCAGATTCTTTTCTGATGAAGAAAGTTTCATCGTTGATACGCAGATCAACCGGAGAAATTATCGCTGGTTCGCCCGCGACCCCGACGACGTCCCAATTGTTGCTCGAAAAAGATTTTCGACTAGTGTTCACGTCCTGGGTGTTGTGTCCAGTGAGTGTGAAGTCATACCACCACATTTCTTTGAAAAGGAAGAAACTATCACAAAAGTAGCCTGTGGGCAAATTTTGAAGAATGTCGTAAAACCGTGGATGGTAACTGTGGCCTCGGGGAGACAATATGTCTTTCAACGGGAGAACGGTGCACCAGCTCATAAGAGTCATTTAGTCCAAAACTGGCCCTTAGATAACATTGGCACGTTCTGGTCAAAGGAGTTCTGGCCCCCGAATAGCCCGGACTTGAACCCCCTCGACTATTATGTATACTTGCAGCGTAGACTAAAGAGTTACCAATAAGATGAGGCACCCTAATGTCGGATCTCTACGCACCGCTTTCGGACAAGTTCAGGTCAAGTTTGGAGGCGGTCATTGCAGCTGAAGAGGGTTACATTGAGTAATGCTTCTCTTCACAGATACCACTTCTTGAATGTAAAGGATTTTCATTTCATTTGTATATTTTTAAATAAACTTGCTTTAAAACAAAAGTTTACTTTGTCCGGATTTAAGCACCGTATACCATATATATATATATATATATATATATATATATATATATATATATATATATATATATGTATATATATATATATATATGTATATATATATATATATATATATATATACATATATATATATATATATATACATATACATATATATATATATACATATCCATATATATATATATATATAATTGTAAAGTATACCACTATATATATATATATACATTTATTTTTGTATATAATGTATTTTTAAGGCGGGCACTACGGCCTTTATCCTCATACATGTAATAAAACTCGTTTTCGCCGGTAAAACAATTTTTTCTGAGGCTGTATTTACAAATGAATTCAGATGTAGTGTATATGTCGGGTTTTTTGGCGGACTCGAATATGGAGTTCAAAGATGGAAATAAAATAGTGCTAAATGTTGGTAAATATATAACTGTACATCCTAAATCATATTATTATTGTTATGAAGTTAGAACGTACAACAACGGGAACATGAGATTTGATACGCAAATGTTAAGTGAAGTGTAACCATCACCGTGTATTACCAACCTAGGATTAAAATTAAGCAGCTCTACGATTTATCCTTGCCAATTTTTTTAACCCATTTCATTGCACCAACTTTTCAATACCTCTTTCAGTCCGCTTTCTAAAACCATATATTGCTAATTATTTTCCGTCTTCGCTTATTCTAAAGCGAGTCTCCAATTATAATAATATTTTCTTCACTCTTCATATTTTTTACTACTTCCGAAATACCGTCACACGGCTCCGTTGTTGGCAGGAAAACCTTTACCTCTAAAGTTGTTGGCTTTGTCGCCATGTTCACCGACATGATTCTTTCATTGCACGGTGGGATGCTCTTCACCCTAAATGCGACACTGTTTGGTTTAATAATGTCCACCTCCGCATTTCCAATCGTGGAGCTCGTGTCAATCATCCCACCACAGTTCTCCCCTGGAATATTTTACTCTAGATGGCATTTAAAATAGAGTTTATCGATATCCAGGTTATTCCATTTGGATTTTCTCCTTAGGATGTATTTTTAAATAGTTTTTATCAAAATAATTAAATAAAGTGATGTGTAGCCACTAATTCAGGAGTTTTTAAAACCATTCCAAAGATTAAGTCTTCAAAATTACGATTACACATCGCGTGGGTTCCACCCTTCATAGGTGCTGCGAAAAAATGTCAATCGAGAAGAATAATAAACAAACAAACAATGCAAAGCTAGTTATACTTGTTCTTCTTTATGCTCCTGAAATTCCTCTTTACTAACGCAAAAGTGCGAATACTGAATGGGTTAACCTTTTATCGGTCGAGGAATTATCTCAGAGTGTACAAGGAAAATAGAATTCCATGCCATTTCCTTAAATCACTGTGTTCGTGTTCTCTTAATTGTTCGCAAACACCATTCCTTAGCTCTCCAAGTCTCTGATCGGCCACAAGCGATGCGCCACGTAAATTTCATTCCAATTGGCGGGATCTTCACCGCTATCAACTGCCTCTTCGCAATGCGGACGGCCCACCACCTTGTGAGTAGCAATGAGTGGGTAAATAGTCAGATGGGAGCTGATTTGCATCATGTAGACCATAATAAGTGACGTCTACCTATCATCTGAGAGGTGGGTTGGCCCCGTAAGAGACAGAAACAGCGAGGGTAGCGATAGGATCGGCGCGTTTTTCATTCGTCCGCATTGCGGCGCCCTTGGTGTCTAAGGATAACTTTGCAGTCAGTGATACAGCGTCTGTGCTTACGGTGCGAAACAATTAACAATTAAATGGAAGAATAAGCTGGCCACCGAAAACTTTAATTCGTGAAAACGTTTGTCCATCGCATGGCTACAACAAATAAAAAACTTTTGGGGAAGTTTTATCAATGAGGAACGGCCTCCATTTTATATCATATCCTAAAGATTTTATCTCTTCAATTCAGCCTCGATAACTTATGAAAATAATCGCAATTAAATTATACCCGAAACACATAGTGCACCTGACTTAGAAAGTAGCGGGTTATTCAGGGGCATATAGGTGCGTTCCAGAGGGCACATGCCACCAATCCTGGTGGATCGGATGATGACCGTGGGCTGCTTTCGCTGAGAGTAGGCAATGTCTCCAACACTCGCCTGTCTAAAGTTACACAGCAGGTGCACCCAATTTAAAACTTATAATAATAAAAACTTCAATTCCATAATCGCAAAATCATATATGTACAATTGTGATTCCATATCTCCTTCCGAGAGAAATCCTTCGCTGGACCTCGGCTAAGGACGATGCACGCTAATAACCACTTTTAAGTATTAAAAATATTCAATTCTCACCTCATCTCACATAAAGACTAAGGTTCAAACATATAGGCATCATTACCTTATAAATATAATCACAATGTACTTCAATCTTCATCAGGCAATCTCTCTTGAATTGGCTCTTGGAAATGTAGACAAGGAGCTCAAAATGCCAAGCAAAGCAAGTGAAACTGAAGCGGTTAAAGGCAATACGTAGCTATGCTCCCCTTACACCTTGTGTCGCGATGAAACGATTTTGTGATTGGTCGACGGAGAACAAGCTGCATGAAGTCTTCCGTTGTGTCCTCAAGCACTATTATATGCCAGCAACTGAAAATCATGAATCGACGAAAAAGGTTACCACTATGCTTACAATCTGAAAATAAGATGATATTTGATGTTGTCAAAGATCCCTCAAACCCCAATGGTTTATTTTGAGCAATATTGATTTATATGAGTAATAAAATCTCTACATCAGTTAAGTTTAACGTTATTTTAAAAGTGGACTAGCAAAAGTCACGTTTTTAATATTTAAGAGCCATTTGGAGTTTGAGGAAACCACCATTTTGGAAGAATAAAAGCTGTTATAATTTTCATTATTGATCACTGAATAATATGTATTTCTTCCAACTTTTCGTCTAATCTTTCCGAGAAAAAATTCACGGAAGACATTTTTTTGATAGGTCCTCTAACTTGCTCTTGCAGCCTTTACCACTGTTTTTGATGATTAAAAAAACGTTTTCCGCGGTATTTTTTAACTCTGTCGGTCCAAAAAAATCACGGGGTTCTAGATCTGGACTATGAGAAGATGAGGAAAACACTTCACATCGATTTTCGCGAGATACTCAGATAAAAAAATTTGCTTTGAATTGAAATCTGGCATTTTAATACTGATGTGGTTTCGGAGAATTTTCTGTATATCCCTATATTTATGCTCCATATACAGTTGGGTACGCTGATACGATATCATAATTCCATGAACATCGATATGATATCTAAAAATGACATGACCATAACTTTTTCAGTAGAAATCTTCACCATTTTGAGTTTAATTTTGGTGCTGGTGGTATCGGATATTTCCACAGAGAGCTTTGCTGCTTGCTCTCAGAATCAAAATAAATAATGTAGCCGCGTTTCATCCGCAGTGATACCTTCAAAGGAATCTCATCATTTTTCTTTCACATCAACTTCAACTGCGAGCAGCCATGAGCGAGGAGGCCCTGTTGTCCGGGTGCGAGGAATCTTGGGACCCGCCGCGCACAAACTCGTCTCATGCGCTTCTGTGACCAACGCATGTGCCACCCGAAGATATTTGTATAATTTCTACGGGTACCCTTAATGCCCTTCCAGTATATTCTCTCAAAATGACAGCAGTGGTGAGAAAGCTTAAGTCACTAAGAACGGTGACTGCAGCTCCAGCGCCACCAGAAATTAATTTCACCCTCTTGCTGTGCTAAATGGGGAAAACACCCCCTTTAAGTCTTCTGAAGAATTACTCAGGACTCAAATAATGATTTTCTCAGGCAGAAGGACAATTTGAATGTATCCTATTGATCGACGCGAATTATCTCTATCGTTGCCATGGGCGAACTGGAAACGTTTCAACTTACAACCCACTGACGCTAACCTGGAGTCAAATTAATGAAGCTTATACCACATATACATCACGCATTCGACCTACAGTGTTGCATAAAATTAACGTTTTGCACAGTAAACAATGTAAAACAAAATATTATGACCACTCTTTGAGTTAACTGCACTCGTGAACATATTGCAGTACATGGCAATGAAAATACTCGTATCTTATTTCGAGAAAAAAATATCTTTGACGTTTTCCCGCATCATACACATTGATATCAAAGTGTCTGATAAAATTAAGTGAATTAGCGCGATTAAAATGCATAAATGTGATGAAAATAGTCCACGAGTTATGACGTTCTTCTATCAAATAAATGCAATGTTTCAGCTGAGGTACAGCAAGGAAGAGTCCAAGAAAGTCGAATAAATAACTCCTAAGTAGCTCCTGGGATACGGGGATTGTGGTGCAGGGAAGAGGGAAGGGGAAGAGAGTGTGCGGAACGGCTTCCGCAGGAGGTACTAACTAATTCATGAGGAAACCCTTTTTTTGTATCAACCGTATATATTTTTAATGCTCATTCTGCGCCGGCCTCACTCAACCCCCTTTCCCCGCTCGCCCACCTCTCCCGCCCGCAGCCTTCTCGATCCCACCCACCCCCCTGGCCGTCCCCCTCCCGATCCCGCCCGCCACCTATGGGTCGTCCAACACCCCGCCTTCCCGTTCCCCTATCTCTCTTAACCGCACCACCTCCCCCCACCCACCCCGCCGGAGGAATTAGGTGAGCATTCGGTTTCACGGCTATCTGCTCCAGTCCATTTATCCGCAGTCGGAAAATTTGTGAATTTACAAGGAAAACTGCAATTCCACTCAAAGGTTTAGACCCTCTAGATTTCGTGGAGAAACTACATGTACTTCTTTTTCACTTATTTTTCCAGATGAGCACTAAACCAAAGCACTTGGACCCGGAGGGCTTGTCTCCGCAGCCGCGCGCTCCGCCATCCCGCTTATTTGCCGTCGTCAGAAACTTAGTTGGAAGGCAAACTTAGGATCACCCAAAAGTTGTTCTATTCATTTTGCTCTCGTCCCTTCATTGAGGCCTCCACCTTTTGGGGTTAATTTTTCAATGGGAGAAGGGGATTGAAATCAGTCATTTGGAGTCATACCAAACATGCATGGAGCCCCGGGCACGTGAAGTTCCGTGCTTTTAACTCCCGAGGTCGTTATAAACTCATGTTTCTTAAAAAAGGAAAAACATCCGCGACTACTGCTAGTGCGCGCGTGTGATGCATCCAGTCAAAATGAAATCGCAGCGTTTTATTGATTTGTGATCAAATATTTAAGGAGTTATTAAGAGGTCGCAGGAGTACTGGTGAGCTTATGGGTTGCAGAAAGATAAAATGTGGAAAGCTGAAATTGCATTTCGTCCATAAGCCCACCTAGTTTCTAATATAGAAACGTATATATTCGAGAGGACCTCTTAAATTGCGAGCTTTTAAATTAACAATTCGTCTCTGTGGAAAAACGCGACGATTATACGACAAATCATTCATCTTTTTCCAGTTCCAGGGCCGCCAACAACATTCCATTTGAGTAGACGAGAGTAAAATTGCCCACGCTTGTTCCTCTCGAGATTACAAACAGAAATCAAGTGCAGAGGGCACTACAGAGGGCGACTTTGAACGCATTGCGGCCACTAGACGCAGTGAGCAAAGAAATTGACGAGGGGAATATCACCACACTTTAGAAGGAAAGCGTTGGTCGATTCCAATGAGAGGCTATGAAATACGCAAAACGCTATGCACATACTACATCTTATTTGTGTTGGTGGTTTCAAGAGGGGAACGGGAGACGGTATTATTCACTCGCACTACGAACGTAAGGAGCCAAACGAAAATTGGGCGATATCTGAGTGACGAGTGGAAAATGGATGCGAAACCATAGCCGGGTAAAAATATCACTCGGCATCAACCATGGCCGAGAAGGAAGTAGAGTATTCCTTTATTCCCACACGATTGCGAATCACTCAGCGAACTGCAAAATCAAAACACCAATTGCTCATAGAGTCCGACCAAGGTAAAGTGTAACGCATATCTATTCAATAGAAAACAACTTTATTACTTTCGGGAGAAGTTAAGATTACTAACAATTCGAAATTCAAGTTGGAAACTCACTGCGCTGATATATTCTTTGAAAAAGTTTGCAATATTATGCTAGTTGTGATAAGGAAGTTTATTCCACGCATATTAGAATGCAACAAAACGAGAAATTGATACAAACTAAGATATTATATGTATTTTTAGCTAAAAAGTTACTAACTGCTTTACAGATACTAATTCTATCGCAAATAAAAATTAGTATAGGATGTGTGAAGTTCATTCGAGGCAGATGTGACTTCAAGAGTGCCGCAGAGATGTGTTAGAGGGTCCCCAATTGTTCTCCTTATACATTTACGACCCAAGCTACCAGAAATCTTAGATTGATTGCAGATGGCACGATGATTTGCAGAGAAATCAAGAAAAGCACGCTAACGATTTAAATCGGATATTGGTGTGCTTTGAAGGATGAGGGTCAAAATTAAAATCAGAAAAACTAAAACACTGGATATTTTGGAATAAAATAAACGATAAGCAAAAAATAAAGTATAAAATAGATGGGACTAAGTATTATATAGTATATCTACCTGAATACTTGGGTGCTATATTTTGTATTAAACTTTTCATTTTGTACACATATTACAATATAAGGTGTGTTAGTCTTAAAAAACTTGGTTTTATTAGACGGGTTGTGTGAAAATGTAAGGAAAAGCTAATGGAGAGGAGTTACTACTTCGGCCACATTGGGAATACGCGGCAATTCTTTGGGATCCATGCGAGGAAATATTAATCAAAAATAAGGTCCAGAGAAAACCCGCTTGTTTTGTTGAAAATGTTTACAAGAATGGCGAGAAAGCGCCACGGGAGAGCTGAAGGATGGATTCAGGCTAGGAGCCTATTGATTCTCGACGAGAGAAGGCCAGGCTTAAAGGCTTCTACAGAAGGGCGCAGGGCACCTGAGTTTTCTTGCGACACCAAGGGAGTTATTGCGGCAGCAAATTGCATTGGAAGAGTCGACCACCACCGGGATAAAAAAAGAGAGAGAGAATCTTCGTAAAAAGGCAGATTCGAGCACTCGTTCCTTACTCGCCCGAAATGAAAACATAAAATCGAAGCCAAGAACCCGAGAGCATTGAATTAACTTGAATATTAGAATTTGATGAGTGGCCAAGTGCAAAAATAATTGCATGTGTACGAGAGTTGTACATGAATAAGCTAACATGTTTCCATGTGTACATATGTATAGGCTTATAATTCTGAGTGTTTTTGGCTGGTGCCCTCCCCTCCCCCTGGCGGGAAATTGCATGGATACAGAGATAGAGTATATGTAAAAAATGTTATGGTGAATAGCGACAGTCATCCATTTCCTGGCCCACTATCACGGTGAACAACTTTCTCGGATACATTTAAGAGTTTTCTATCTGAATTAATACACTTGTTCGCTGTGCATCATTTTCATGGTTGAGCTCGGCTTTATTCCCCACAGCAGCCTGTCTCCCGCCGGTGTGAACTGTGAATTTCATGAAAGCCCTCGAGAACCGCGACCTGCAACACAGTCAGTATTCATGTATTCTTGCATGCGTGTGATTAACTTCATTGAAATATTTGATACAATCCGCACACAATGTTTTTCACGGCATTTACTGAAACATGAAACACGCTATCGTATGAGAGAAACTTACGTCTGCACTCAATAACTGAAGGAATGATTTCCGAAAAGATTTATCCAAACCACCATAATGTCATTCAGCAGTCAAAGAACCTCTACCTAGGTAAATAGAGGGCAGAGTTCTATTGGAAATCACATTATTTGATTCTCTCTCACAAGCGCAATTAAATTAATATATCAAGCAATAACTTAGACACCAATCCCAGGATTCAAATTAAGTTTAAATTAATTTACACGTAGCAACAATGTTCTTGTGGCACTCCTGAATTATATTGATTCGAGAATCAACCAGGAAAATAAATCAATGATTGTTTTTTAGAGTATTTGAAATATACTCTCTTATTCTCCAGCTCTTCAAAAGTTTTAACTCTATGCCATTTGTATGAAAAAGGTTTTAGGTCTAGCTGTCCATTTTTGTTTACAAAACCTTTCAATTCAATCGTTCTCTCTAACGTATTTTTCCCTCTTATCTCATTTTCTTTTCTTTAGCATCAGTCCAGGGATTTGATAAGGGGATTCCTTATATACACTCTTATCAAACCAACCCCCGAAACTGTAATTGCACTATATTTGTCTCTTTTCTTAATTTCCGCGAAAGAATTCAGTGCATTGCTACATCCTAAGAGTATGAAGTTCAATACACATAATAATCCAAAGTTAAAATGAAAATTTACCAGCATTTTTCCCTTTTTGATAGTGAAATACAATATGCTCTTAAATTGTTGTAGCCATACACGAGCAATATTTCCTACGACAAATGCCAATTGTCTCGAATAGTCTCCGAAATGTAGCTAATTAACGATTTGATTGCAGAACACGATTTGCAATGAATATAATAGCACATGTACTATGAAATTTTATTTGTCACTTACGCATTCCTTTGTTTGATGAATGGAAATAATATGCTATTCATGCGTTTTCACCATGCATGTAACGATGCTGTTACCATCACGGTCGTTGAATTCCTCACTATGTTGATTTTGCAAGGGAAAAAGCAGAATAGTGCAAAAACTATATTTCAGATATTATATGCGAAATTGTTTTCTCCTGAGCTAACTTTGGTTGCATTGCTATATTTTTCAGATACGATCAACTAGAACTTTAAACAGAAATTTTTTTCGCGCCGCACCAGTAAAAATAGTAGCCTAGCCCGTCTCCGTTATGTTTTCCTTAGTTCTGACACCAAACACATATCATACAAACGTCCTCTTCCGAGACCTTGACCCCCATTCTTCCATTTTTAGTAAATATTCGAAATACAGTTTTAATATCCGGAATTCGTCAGCGGTAAAACGACGATTCTTTCGTCAGGTAAACTAAGCGCTTTTAAAAATCAGCGCAATATTATGCAGCCTTTTTATATTTTAAGAATGCATCTGCACACCTCTCATTTTCTTTCAAATAAGCCCAGGGGAATGTTTAGAATTTCGTTCAAGCTGGAAGTTAATGCCTACTCCATTTACAAAATGAAGTAGCTCGAAACGACTGAAAATATGATCCGTGTAACCGCACTTCTACGGTAAACGTACTTTCAGGTCACTTCAGGAATATAAAGCATTTGAGGAGAAAGGTGGATATGCGCTGTGCTATTTTACAGAAAACCACCAGCACTCCCAGTAATGACAGACGCCATTCAGGTCTTACCCTCCGCGAACAATGCGCCCTCGGGGGAACCTCCAGCCGGGACACCCGGTGACGTTCGACGTGCTCACAATCGCCGCCCTTGGGTCAATTTTCAGGAGAAACCTCGCGGGGGGTCGCGTCGCCTTATGAAGCGGCGAATGGCGCGCGCGCTCCCACCCCCTTTCCTCTCCCGCCCCTCGGATACGCGCTCCAATCCCTTCCTGAACGAACCCTTCTCGGGCACGTCTTCCCCTCCCCCTGATCGCCGGTAGCCTACTCCCCACCGCTGCAAACTGCTCCTCATCAATCCTCCCCCGCCCCTCCCAGGGCAACGTCCCCGACATCCCACCCTCGCTCCCGCCTCCCGACAAAGCCGCCTCCGGACACGAGATCCGCCGCAATCCCCCGCCACTCACCCTCTCCATCCTCCCCCGCCCTACATGCCTCCACAAACATTCAAGACCAAACTTCACCTCTGTCGCTTCCAATATCATTCATTCCACGTGCATTCTTGCCAAACTGAAGTGCACACTTTTCCTTCGGTCAATTGCGAGGTCAGAATTAAATAAAATTCATACATACGCCCAAGTGCGGGATCAATTACACAGAGAAAACCACCACCTCTCCCTTAGTGATTGCTGTCACCCTGCAACGTGCACGATTTCGGAATGGAAATCTATTAGCAATAGTTTCAGAATGTACTTGGCCCATTACGGGTTAGTATTTGGTGCAATCTATAGTTTCATAATCGTGAAATATAAATTCATCATACAAATCAAGGGACATCTTGGATCATCTCTTGCGAAAAACAATCAGTGCTTGGACAAAGCATACATATTAGGACTTTTTTAATAAAGAAAAATAGAAAAAATAAGTTACTCATCGTTATTCACGAGAGGAAAACAAATATTTTCCGATGTTTGCACTCCCTAGCAATAATTCTCGAACATAGCCCGGCCAATAGAAGTGATTGAAAAAAGGGGACTTTCAATTATCCATACTCGATCATAATCAATCCCATTAATTAAGATGATGTTACATCTTAATTTCCCATATTAGAATATTCTTTAGAGAGAAACACATAAAATAGAAATCAGTCATCGTTATTCACGAGAAGATGGATAAATGAGTGCAAATTCTGAGTACGCCTCTCACCTATTGTATGCAAGTATAGATCTCATGTCCCGTGAAAACTACTCTTTAACTGAAGCCGAGCCAGGCATCTTTGAATTGATCGCGTCTCCTCCCTCCCTCGATCACCCCGCCAGTTTCATTCCCGCGCACCGCACCGCGCCCGCCACCATTTCTCTTCCCTTATCAATGCACCACCATCTGTGCTCACTACCCGTTTTATCCACGGTGCAACAAGAGCTCTTTTCTCATTCATTTGTTCGCTTATCCATTCAGGCACGCTAACCTCCTACGCTGCCAATTAATTTCGGTACGAGCGTGCATTTCCACCGTCCTCCGACGACGGCCGCATTTGAGAAAAAACAAAGAGCCGACACGGGAGCGACCCCCGTCACCTTTGACCCCCCCCCCTCCCTCGCCCTCAATCACCCCCAAAGGCATGATGGACTCGGAGGAAGAAATACGCACCAAAGGGCGACAATCGAGAACTATATTATTTATAATTTTAAGTATTAATATTCAAAGTGAAAGTTCCTCATCATAACTTCAAGGCATTTGTACAACTGTAGTCTTTACGCGAATCGCAAAATGTGTGTCAAAACCTTGGAGACGACGATGACGCGTTTCTGAAAGAGCAAGTTCATTGCGAAAGCGAAGGATCAATGCTGCATTTGATAAAAATGTCTGGCCCTTTTAATATCTCATGAAGAAATCTCATGTGGCAATCCATGACCAATTTGTATCAATAATGGAGATAAGGTGCCTGGGATACGATCGAGCAGCGGCCTTGCGGCTCGAGTCACGCGAAACAGCCGACTACCCCTCTCTCTTTCTCTTTCACTCCTTCTCCCTTCCCCCTTGGGAGCGTTAAACATTAGTTTATTGCCATTCATTTTCTTCTTTGCCTCCGATCAGTCTCTTAAAACGAGAGGCAGTCGGGCTAAAACGCTGACATCGGTGAAAAAGAGACTGGCACAAAATGAACCGCGATCGATAGATCCCATCGCGTGCCCCCGTTAATGCAAATGCCGTTCGAACCGAAAAAGCGCGACCACTGCCCCTACTTGATTTCGCGACACGTCATATTTCGGAACTAGCCTTGATTAATTTGCGCACGTCATCAAGAAGATTTTAATTCCAAATACCATGACGAAATCGTATTAAACTAAGCAATCAATCACCAAAAATAGACCTTCACCTGACCAAACAAGAATCACAATTATAAATTTTCTCCACTCAGCGTCGTAATCACACCATATTCGAATATATATCATCAATATTCATTTTTTATCTCTAGCATACTGAGCTCTATAGGGGAAGGAATGTCTTTGGTAGCGCACTCTCACTGATTTAAATGTATATACAGGTATGTTAGTATCCTTACAATTGGCTATGGATCAAGCTTCATTTCAGCTTCGAATATGATACTGGAATGCGGTACAGTCAAATGAAAACCGAACACCCGCTACAACAAACAGTCCGTGCACCAACAACGACATAACCCAGCAACTCCGTAAACCTGTGTATTGCCACTATGCAATGTGTTCTCCTACTACAGCGAGGGTGGTGTTATGGCGGGTTTTCGGTTTTCCTTTACCTGCCCATAGTATTATCGTAAATTTAAAAAATTAGAGCTTTCAATATAATTTCATTTCGTGACTTAAACCCCATTAAGAAAAAAATTCAAACGGAAACAAAATTACTCTCCGACGCTTTTTTTAAGGTGTGGATTACAACTACCCTTTATATATTATTGTACAATTTGAAAATATGTCAAATAAATTAATGACAAAATTATGGCCATACTAGTGGCTATACTCGGTTCCCCCAACCCAATTAATGCGTAGAGTTCTTAATGAATTTGATTCATATTCTAGGCCATAATATGTACGAGACCTATTAGAAAAGCAAAAACCATTTGGTCATAAAAACATATGCGTTAGGAAAAGTTTTAATTGGTGGATTTAGTTTCTTGTCAACCTACTTTACGTTCCTACATAATCACCTTTCACTACTATAAGCACATTCGTTACATTGCCGCGGCTACTTTAATCCCTCGGCATATATGTAGAAGTCCGCCTTCGCCTGGGAATTGAACCAGTTGACAGCGGTGGTCTCGGGTTCCTCGTCGTCTTAAAACCATTCTTCTACAAGCCACTGTTTCAAGTTGAAGTATAGGAAATAGCACCTAGGTGCAAGATCGGGACTGTAGGGTGGGGGATCAAAATGTTCCCAGCCAAAATCTCCTCCCAGGTTCGATGTGGGGACGCACGCGTTACTGGAAGCTGGACTATTCCGGACGACAGTTTCTCGCGCCGTCGATTTAAGAACGGACGTGTCCAAGTTTGGTGAACGTTTCGCACAACTCGTCAGA
Organism: Hetaerina americana; assembly: GCF_022747635.1. Taxonomy (NCBI): domain Eukaryota; kingdom Metazoa; phylum Arthropoda; class Insecta; order Odonata; family Calopterygidae; genus Hetaerina; species Hetaerina americana. Next base: position 2,210,864 of record NW_027287139.1, on the reverse strand, counting down.
TGTAATTTTTGTCCCATGTTCCATGAAATCAAACAGAAGAACAGCTTCTCCGTCCCAGAACACGGTAGCCATCATCTTCAGATTCGAGCAGGAAGATTGATTTATTAAATTTATTCGGTTTTAATGTGATAATAGAATGTCCCCTTCTTACTTTTCAATTCTGCATGGCCCATATTGCTATTTATGGTTGATACCCGTCGTGTAAATGGTTCTGGTTGATTTTTACTCCCTTTTTTCGCATAACATATACATTATTTCTTGGGTAATTCAAACCTTGTTTTGAATTAAGCCTTCCTCCAGCATGTATACAAATTTGCACACTATTTGATAGATTCTTAGTCAATATTTTTCTCTTTTCCCTTCCTCTCCTATATCCTCCCTCATCGCTCACCCTCCCAGCCTTGTGCGTGTACCCCCAGACACCCACCTTTTTGGTGGTGGATCGCGCCGTATTTATTTCGATGTTGAATTTGTATTGCATTGACGGTTGTTCTGTTTCTGCGTTGTTTTGGGATATCCACGTATCATCGCCGTACCAATGTGGGAAAACAATCCATCTCGTTCTTGTCGATAGCGGTTCGAAAACACTTGTCCACTCGACTTTATTCGCTCATTGTTTTTTGGTGGGTAAGCGTTTTCGGTGCTCACGATTGTACACAATTTGTGATGCCCGAGCTTTTCCATAACAATCGCGTTAGTAGTGGTGCGTCCCAAATGAAGAAATCTGTGAGAGAGCCCTAATCACCAATCCTGGATCAGATCGCAGTTTTTGGTCCACTTGTTGAACGATTTCATCATTCTGAACCCTGGTTGGACGTTCTCCATAATGCACATTGTGCAGCCATTTTTGATCTCCCGACACCGTTGTGGTCTAACCTTTCCTTCACTCGTTTTAGTAGTTATGTAAACTAGGCACAACTCCCGATGAATGTGGGTAGCTTTTACAGACATCGAATCACAGTACTCACTTCACAAATGGGGAGAGCAAAGATTTTCGCGGACATTTTTATCTGCATTCACCGACAGGCAAACGAATCCTGAATCAAAAAAATAATGTCAACACCTTTGTAAATAATCAAAAGGTGGCACTCCATGAAGACAACTTTTCTCTAACCCACCCGTACTTGAATATAAAAAACGGCTCCTACTTTTCATGCATGCCTCGTCCGTGGTCAGTTTATTCCTCACGGTGTCATTGGTGAGCGCGTGATTTTGCGGGTGTGCGGGACAATTGTGATTTAATCTTCCCCGGCATAATTTGTCACTGGGTTCGAAAAAAACTGATGCTCTTTTATAAGCATTAACTCTTAAAGAAATAATTTGAGGTCATCAAATTTCGCAGTCATACTTTACTGAAAAAATGTGCTTTTTTAAAGTTAACTTTTAATGAAATAATCCAAAGTCGTCAAATATTGCTGCTGCAGCTTACAATACATGTAGACGAAGCGTCTGCTTAACTGTCGGAACTAATCATAATATACATTTGTAAATGATAAAAGAGCTAAAAAAGAATTCAAGGGTTTATTCGTCGATCCATATTGAAGTGAATTTATTGAATTTTTAATTCTGAGTCAAGCATGCCCTGCTAAAGTATAAGTAAAAAAATATTTTGCCAAATAGTAATTGACTTTTTCTCACTAAAAAATTCCCATAAATATATATTCAAATCGGACCAAACCTATGTTACATTTATTTTCACTCCATTTATGCAATAAACTAGAAGACCTTAAAACCTACATGGCGCCTTGTGTCCTCAAACAAATAATCAAATTAATTTTCTAATTAATATCATTATTATTATCATTTAAATGAACTGGAATGAGTGAATTTTGAAAGAAAAGATTTCCCAACCTCAAATGTACATATTTCTTTGCAGAATTTTCCATTTAGATTTGTAGGTCAGGAAGCCCACCATACACGTAGGCTAGTATTCACGACGACTTCAAGAAGTTCTCTCGGGTTTCCCACCGGGTCAGGTAGCAGTACGCAGTTGTGTACTGCAACCTGACCCGGTGGGAAACCCGAGAGAACTTCTTGAATACCATACGCCGGGAAAACCTGAGATCCTTCATTCACGACGACCTTTGCACATTTTTGTGCAAGTTTTGAAAATTCAAATAGCATCTCACATCCATAACAAACTACAATAATTGTTCTACCACAAACACTTTTGTAAGTCGCAGAAAAGATCACGTAACAAAATGAGATGCCTCTTTATTATTTTATATAACATATTGCAATGTTAATTTTTTTTATTTCTCCTTTAGAGTACTGGTAGGTTCATTTTTTTAATGGTTTTTTTAACTAAAAAGCCAAAATTTTCAGAAGGTAGGCCTCGTCCCAGCACCCTGGATACATCCTGCTCCACCAAACATAACACGAATTAATTCACTTCCCTAGCCTCTCAACATTCCCTCCCTAATATTTCCCACCTAGAAGCCAATCCCGCACCACACCTCACGTCGCTTCTGGGCCTCCAATCTCTCACGGGCTCACGGTAACATACAAATAGAGACCCCTGGATTATGAGAATGGACATTATTATTTGCATTTAGTTACCATTAGGCAAATTGCCCAGTGGCCACGGTCTAGTTATGCCTCTTTTAATTCACAAGAAGCACATAAATGAAAAAAATTATTTACAAACAAAGACACATTAACAAAGATTCTCGAAATTCCCGAAATTCTCAAAGCTACACAACATTCAAAGCAACGCACCCTGTCCAACATCACTCTCCATCCAAAGTCACGCACCGCTCTACCCTGACCAATATCACCCACCGTTTAGACATCACGTACTTTCACAATCCAACTTCTCACCCCGTCCACATCACGCACAGAACAGTATTTTCAATCAATAAAATAATGTATTAATCACCGACCAATAAAGTTTATCAAATATTATAGCATACACATTATATATATTATTTTATTATATGTATATATTTTATTACATAAATAATACCTCAATCAGTTCATTTCGTCTCGCAAGTTGCTAAAGCTGATCCAACGGATATTGTGATAACATATGGCAGAGACAACGATGAAATTAGTCGGAGTAAACAACTAAACTGCAATTAAATTTTCATATTCAAATGCGTGATTTCAACCGCCATATTTTAATTTAGCCAGGGACATTTCCAACTAATTCTCTAATTCTAACTAACTCACTGCTTCTTTGATGTGGTTCCATAGACATTGAATCAATTAACAGGGTTTCATTACAATTACCCTTCTGGCATTCTAATAATGCAGTCAATAAACAGGCATAACATGTCATCAACTGGCGCAGCAACAACTATTACCATTAAGTTTGCTGGACATTTTTTTGAAGTTAGACGAACTTTTAGAAAAATTAGAGGATTTTGATTAGGGACATTCACGTAGGAGTAACGAGGAAGTTTGTTCCATCCCAGTTGTCACAGTTTTTTTTAACATCTCAATGAGTTACGCCGAACATGACCAATCAATTTACCGTCATTTACGAGCACCACCCAATGCCAATGGGAAATGTTGTAAATGATATCACCGAAACTCTCTCAAAATGCCCTCGCCCGACAATGCGAGGCAATTCGCAGTCTTTACTTAGGAATCTTCCTCCCTCGATCCCCGCCGTAAAAACTGAACTTTGCGCAGCATACGATTTTCAGGAAATCATTGCGTTTTTCAATTGAAGGCCACGGGATGCTCTCTGCCTCCTCCGAACGCACACCTCTCCCACAACGAGGGACCCGAGCCCCCTCCCCCTCGCGGTCGTTCCCCACCCCTCTCCCCCGACCGCGCCCCGGTGGCGCCATACCTCCCCCCCCCCGCGGCAGCAACCCACCCTTCCCTTCCATCCATCTTCCCCGGCAACCCCTCCTCACAAACTCTCCCACGGCGGCCCACCTTGCTCCGTGACCCACCCCCCATCCGTATCGTCTTCCTCCTAATCCCCCGGGCCACCTTCCTTACCCCCCCCCAACTCAAAGCCGCAGAGTTCCCTAGCGAAGCTACCCCCCCTGCCCTCTCGGTGGTTTTCAACATTTTCCCCGCCGACAAAACCCTCGAATAATCCCTTTCCTCGAGCCAGTCGGGATATCAAATTCGGAATTTCGAGAGGAGGGATCCTACGCATTCTGTTCATCGTTAAAAATACGAGTCGTTGGAAATGAAACGGGAGCCTTATTTCGCCCCCCCCCCTTCCAGCCGAGTGTGGGCTCGGGAGGAGGCCGAAACCGCGGGGGATGTGCCCGGCCCCCGAGGAGCCACTCCCTCGCCACATTTGATAGCGCCGCCATCGCCGAATGCGGATCTGGGAAAGAGCAAACCCTCATTTCATTGCCGCGAGACGATAGAACATTCTCAGCTTCGTATTCGTAATTAAATCATTACATTACTTGTCCGTTGATTCACACTATTCTAATGCTCGCATGAACGATAACATGAAGTTGCTGGCAATAGTTTTTTAGAAGCCCAGTTATGAAACTGAATGTTATTAGACATGAAACTGCCCAAAATAATCAAATGTGAAATCTATGTGGGCCCATAGCATTACAGCAAAGTTTAAAGAAACTACGGCTATTTTTTTTTTAACATTTATATGCAAATATAGTATACAGGGTTGCACCCAAAAGTGGTAGGACTGATTTTCTCTGGCGCGAACGGAGCGGTGGAGGGGGATCTGCCTGGCAGGTTAAGGTGGAGGAGGCTCTTAGCAACAGACCAACACCAACCTCAGTCGCCTGCGGGCTGTCGTTGAGTGAGGACACCGTTTTTAGTGAAGCAAGTTTTTTGTCCGCGTCGAAAAACAAAATGAATCTGAATTTAGAGCAACGTTATTCCGTGAAGTTTTGTGCGTACCTCGGGAAGACTGCAACTGAGACCCTCGATATGAACAAACAGGCTTATGGGGACACTGCCTTAAGCCGTTCCACAGTATTTGAGTAGCACAAGTTGTTTAAAGAGGGTAGGGAGCTCGTTGAAGACGACCATCGCTCCGGACGGCCGTCGACGGCAAGAACCGACACGAATGTGGACAGAGTGAGGACACTGCTGAACACAGACCGACGCTTAACCTGTGAAGAAATTGCAGAGCAGTTGGGTCTGTCTGCATCCAACGTCCAACGCATTATTTCACAGGATTTGGCCATGCGCAAGGTGTGCGCCAAGATGGTGCCGAAAATTCTGAGTGTCGACCAACAGGCAACACGTGTGTGCATTTCCGAAGAAGTGTTAGCCAATTTGCACCGAGATGAAAATTGTTTGGACAATGTGATAACTGGTGATGAAACATGGGTTTTTCAATATGACCCCGAAACGAAAAGACAATCCGCGGAATGGCACACTTCCGCGTCCCCACGTCCAAAAAAGGCTCGCATGAGCAAATCAAAACGATGTTGATTGTGTTTTTCGACCGTCATGGAGTGGTTCACAAGGAGTTCGTCCCACCAGGGGAGACTGTGAATGCGAAATTTTACGTGCAGGTGCTCACACGCCTCCGAGAATGCGTGAAAAGAGTCCGACCGGCCATCGCAAACTGCTGGGTTCTTCATCATGACAACGCGCCGTGCCATGGTGCGCTCGTCGTCAGACAGCTCCTGGCCAAATACGGCGTTGCCACGTTGCCGCACCCGACCTATTCTCCCGATCTGGCACCACCGGACTTCTTCTTCTTCCCCCTGATGAAAAGACAGCTTAAGGGACGACGTTTTGACTCGATAAAGGCCGTTCAAAAGGCTTCGACGAGGGTCATCAACGGCATCCCCAAAGAAAATTTCCAGTGGGCTTACGGGGAATGGGAGCAACGTTATACTAAGTATGTAGCAGCTCAAGGAGCATACTTTGAAGATTATTTGGTCGATGTAAGTATATCGTCAATAAAATTCTTGTAAAAAAATCAGTCCTACCACTTTTGGGTGCGACCCTGTATCAGCATTTAGAATTTCAATTTAAAAGGTACATTTTTAATTTGCGGGTGATTAAAGTTTTTGGAGGGAGAATGTTACAAAATGGAACAGATGCAGGTTATAAGGCTATTATTTCTTTATAAGCATACATCGTGAGGTTTTATATCTTCTTTTGACACATTGATATCATTTCGGTTTCTTTCACTTATAATCAATTTTATTTTTTAAGAGCATGCTTGGTTATTTAACGAAACCACTTTCTATGTTACTGCAATTTATACCAAATTCAGAAGGAAATCGTATACCCTTACACGGTTTAATGGCACCACTGAGACTCTTTCCTTTCTTATTTTTTTCTATACTGGTTAGTTTTAGTCGAAATCTTTGAAACCGGCAATAGCCAGGTCCAAAACTTTGTGATAGACTTTTATTTTGTGACTGATTCTAAAATATTAAAAGTTAATCCCATTTTTATGTTTTGCCACAAAGTTATTTCACAGTTTTCGATAAAATCATGGCAGGAAAAAAACAAACTTTCCATACATCATGTAATTGTTGTGTTTCAAATATTGGTAGAACTCCAATTTGCTCAACTTTTACTGCATTTTTATTACGAAAAAAATGCACTTTAACCCGTTTTTGTTTTCTAAGAATGAATATATATGTGTTAACCACATTTAGAAAATCTTCCATTATTTCTTGGTAAAAAGCTAGAAAGTAATTTACGACTGAAGTTACCGCGGTCACTGCAAGTGAGGCAACCCGTTTGTTTTTAATTACTCAGTATTCTCACCGCGCCTGCCCTAAGATGAGAGGTATTGACCGCATTTTCGAAGCTTTGAGAGCTTGAAATCTATACCTAATGTTTTCCCAGAAACTATGCTAATTTAATTTTATGGGGTTGCTCGTATTTGAATATCCAGGAACATTGCCGTGCGCTAAAATGTCCCTGGAAGAGGCTTTTGAATGAGTGGTATTTAGAGGTTTTTCTTTCGAGGTCCAGGAATACCGCGCATGTTTCATCCTTGAATATTCTAAGGGCGATCAAGAGGGTTTGTCTCATCGTATACAATACTCCAAGAAAACATTTTCCACGGCGATATATCTATTTATATAATGTAGTTAGTGCTAAGGGTGTCATTCATTCAACATTTAAATGCGAATTTTGATCCCGATGAAAGTCTACTTGCTGCTTAATGTATGAATATGTAAATTGTTAACAATTGTAAATCATGTTACTATGTAATGATTAGGTGATTGAAATTATCTGAAAAGGACTGATAATGGATATCTAAATAGGACTGGTTATGCAATTATGGTACCACGTGCCATGATTGTATTATCAAATTATGGAGCTGAAAATCTAAATGTTGGTGCTACGATTTCATGTTTTGGAGTGAAAATTGATGAATAAAATATTTTCATTATTTTTAAGACTCATATGCAATGATTACTTCGAAAACCGTAATTTATAAATTTCGGGGCCGAAAACTAGACCCGTGGATAGACCACTGAGCTATTTACCGTAGGGCCTGAGTTCGATTCCAAGTGGGTACCCTCAAATTCCATCCTTTTACATGGTTACTGTCCGTCAACGCTCGGGTGTGTGGTAGGGGTGATTACACACTAACCAAGCTACATCAAAATTTAAGGTCTCCTCAATTTTTAGTCACAATATATTTCTGTTGAATCTCGGGTTATGTTTAGCACGATGCGGAAACATGGCCTTTGAAGCTGGATGATGGGCGTAGATCGGAAGCTTTAAAAATGTGGGTGTGGAGAAGGATGGAGAAGGTGAAGTGGACAGAAAGGAAAACAAACGAGGAAGTGTATGGTAGGGTGGGGGAGGAGAGGGTTATGTTGGGAGAAATCATAAGGGGATAGGAAAGATGATTCGTTACCACAATCATATCAATTAGTCTAATATATCTGCAAAATTGCATCCTCACATACGACATTGTGGCGAAGAAACTGCCACTAAAGCTTCATCAAATACGTAATAAGCCCTGTAAACGAATGCGGTCACAGCTGTAAGGATAGATTGGTCTGACATAGCCGCTAGTATGAAACGTGGGTGGATGTCTATATAAATAAATATATATGAGTATATATATATATACATATATATATACACACACATGTATATATATATATATACAGGTATATATATATATATATATCCGTGAGACTTTCGTTCAAGATAGACGCACACACCTACCAACGCATATATATATATATATATATATATATATATATATATATATATATATATATATATATATATATATATATAACACTTTTTGAAAGTCTCACAGACGTGACTAATAATGTATAACACTTAGCAATAGTGGGCACAGACAAAAACACACAGAAACACACCCGTCGTCGTCCCTCTCTTCCTTGATAAAGTTGGCCACGATCACCGAAAATTCGAAAAATAGTGTCTCTTTTTTGTGTTTTTTTGTGTGTTTCTGTGTGGTTTGTCTGTGTCCACTAGTGCTAAGTGGTATACATTATATATATATATATATATATATATATATATATATATATATATATTTATTTATTTATTTATTTATTTATGTATCAGGGAAAGCAACTGGCCCCCCTACCCTGATGTGTGAATTTTCACACGCCGTATAGGGCTTAGTACTGGGTGATCTCTACCATCACCGACTAAACCGACTTTCGGGTTGATTACTGTGTTTATATATATATATAAAATATATAAAAATATATGTGTTTATATATATATATATATATATATATATATATATATATATATATATATATATATGCGTGCATCTTGAACGAAATTCTCACGGATGTGAATAATAATCAAACGAAGGAGCGAGATGGCATTAGCCAACAAAAATACAGAATAAGACATTAACTAGGACGGTCACACGGAATCCGAAATGTTCGATGGCAAGGCCACTTTCCTCTGCGGAAAGAAGGAACCTTCTTTCCGCAGAGGAAGGTGGTCTTGAGTGGGTGTATATGCCATATGTGTGTGTTTATTGTGTATTTTTATATTCACATATATTAACATGATACCTATCCATCCAAATAAATCTCGTCTGATACTTGTAGCGGTTGTGTATACTAACTATCCCTAGACTTCTCTCCCAACATTTTCAAATGTATGTTCATTAGTTACCAAAGTTACCAAATTACTCTATTTAAGTTCCCAAATTCTATGAAACAAATAAAAACTACCATAAAAATTTCTGAAAATCTTAAGCAATTTCGTATTCTTTTTATATTTATAAAAAATGTTTTTAGTAAAATTAGACAATTTTTAATTAAGGTAATTTAATAAGCGAAATTGAGAAGTATTTGTACACTGTTCCTTTCTATTAGTGATTCAATCACTGCGACGGCATTATGCGTACCTTCCTGAACCCACACTGATCATCCCCTAAGTAATCATTTGCCTCTTGTTGATGATCCTAAGAACTACTTTAACTGCGAGCGAAATCAAACTTAATGACCTATAGTCCTTACATATGTATGCCTTAACATTTTTATAGTAGGAGCCAACACTTATCGGAGGAAATCCAACAGTCTAATTCCTCCCTCATATGTGCTACAAATTAATCAAAAACTCTTCCTGTCGCTTTCTCCTAAATCTTCAAGCAGCTTCGCAGTAATGTTTTCCACCCCCATGGGCTTTTCTGGTCTCGATTCCCTAAATACCCGATTTCTTTATTACATTTGAGAATTCCCGGACCTATGCTATCCTCATCTACAAGTAGGACACATTCCCTTTCTCTGTGTAAACTTAATGGCTTAATATCATCACCATTTAGTTCGTCTACACATTCCTACCATCTCTCTTGAATCTTCCCATGTTCAATAATACTTTTATAGAATTATCTTGGCACGGATTTTCTTTTCTTATTTCCTGACAGTTCTTTTACCTTCCTGTACAGTGCACCAATTTTACCCTTCCTCTGTAAATTTTCCATCTCCTCAAACTGCGTTTTTCACCATGCTTCTCTCGCTCTATTTTTTTCCCACTTCAATTTAATATTTAACCCTTTATACTTACTTCCATCCATCTAACTCAATGTTTACACTCTTTCATGCCACAAAGAAAGTTTTCTATTCATATTTTGTGTCCATTGGTGCCGTACAAGTGTTATATTACTACCGTTAGTGCTTCTACAACAACGAGACATATATATATATATATATATACTTATATATATATACATACATACATATATACATATATATAAAAATATATGTGTGTAAACCTTGAACAAAATTTTGATATATGACAAATGACTTTGTTATATATTGGCTGTGAGTTTGAAAGTTGTCAATCCTATTACCAGAATATTACTTTAGCGCAACCTATACTTCGGTCAGCCATCAAAGATGATAATTGACGGATGTGAGAGTTTAATGGCGGGGAAGACAACATTAATTAACACTGCTCGTGGTCAAATAAACGCGGCTATTCTACGTCGGAATGCTGGAATAGGAGTGGGGAGGAAAGGGAGAGCGGGGAAATGTGTGTTTTCTATTGCACTGCAATGCTTGCCTACTTTTAAACCCGGGAACCAAAATTAAATAAGGGACTCTTTGATGATTCCCGATTCATTGTTCATAATTTTGTCTCCTTGCTGGCATGTGTGCAATTCCTGGGTGGCGTCGAGTTTGGAATTCAGGGTACTCAATTAAATCCCATCTATTTTACAACTCATGTATTATTTATCGATTCTTTTATTCAGAAATATTGAGTGCTTTTAACTTTCCCATATTTAATCCTATCCTCACTCTGATTACGCTACTCCAATATCTGATATACATCGTCAGACATTGGCACGCAATCTGCTGGCGTCCTTATTTCTCTGTAAATCACTGTGTCATCTAAAACTCATCTAAGATTTCTACTATCATGGGAGCTTCGGTCGTTAATTTATAATAAGATAAATCAGGGGCCCTAAAACACATCTCTGTGGCACTCCTGAAGGCACGTCTGCCTCACATAAACTCAAATCATCGGCGATTATAGAAGGATAAGAAGTCCCTTCATCCTGTTGGTCACTTTTTCCCTTTTAAATATCGAAAATCTCTTATTTATACATTTCCTGTTTTTTCATAATAATGCATGGAAATTTTGTTTAAAAGAATTGACTCTTAAACCAGAACCTACAAACAGTTTGAATAAAAAGTATAAGAGACAAGGTTAGCGCACTTAATGATAGGATTACTCCGTTTGGTTGAAATATTATTAATTTAGTTTCATCCAAGCTTCCTGGACACTTCCAATGTATGGCATGTAGGTTTAATGAATCATTCTACTCTCAATTCGATTTTAGTAGCTGCTTATAAATAATTTACTACAAATTATTGACATCGTCGGTGTTGATCATTCATTTGTAAAAATTAACTTATTTTAAATGACAAACGCGACATAAACCGGAGGTTAATGTTAACGTTTTCTATTAAATTTCACTCTGTCAAGGTTAATGATCTATAATACCAAGCAATAAGAAATATTCCGGGGTGAATTTCAACCTCGGTCTGCGATGCCAAGTTTCTCTCAACCGGGCGATCCGAGCGATGTCCTTCAGCTGTCTGACCTACGTTTTGGAGAAAAGAAGCATATCTTCTCGTCTTTAAGTTGAGACGAGGTTCCTTTTGGCGTCCTTAGCGCGTTTCCCAACCAATGGCAGCGCCCTCCTCCCTCCACTCTCACGACCTCCGCCCCCAACCAACGCCAAGAGCAACCCACCCCCATCCCCCGCCGACGCCCCCTTCCCTTTCGGAGGGACCTCCTCGTCGCGGAACCCGGAGGATGGAGGGATGGGGGGAGCCCTCCCCCCCTGGGCGGGGGGAGCGCTCGCTACACGGGGACTCCACCCCGCGGAAGGCACCAGCACCCACAGATGTGGTTGGTCGCGTCAAGAGGCTGGCTGAAAGAGAGAGGCGGGGTGGGTGGGGACGGGATCAGCGGCTGGAAAAATTCCCCCCCCTCCCCTCACCAACCACCCCACTTGTGCCACCTGCCTCCAAGTTCGCCCCCCTTCCCCCGGACGCAATCACTTTTTCCGCCTTGATCCGAACACACCCCCGCCGGGGCAGGCAGTGATTACTGCGGTTATCACTTTCCTCCTGAAAAGAAGCTCACATTCACGGGGACGAATTGGACTTTGCAGAAATTCGCCATGTATGCATGCAGTGCCTCTACGGGTCATGAATCTGGACCCCGCGGCGCAACCTCCATTGTGGGCGAAAATGTATGCTTTTCGACCCAAATGCATATTTCTAAGTGTCCACACACCCTCTGGGAAATCGTAATTTTCGGGTGTGTGCAATATCTAGTCCACTTGCAAGTAAATTACGCACATTAAGGTATTCAATTTCTTCTCATTAATTTTACAAGCTCACTGACATGGTCCTTATCAATCGTGAATTATAATCGAACCCACGCAACGGAAATATTTTCCGCTTCCTGCATTTTGTTCAAGAAAATGTTTAGGCATCAATAAAATAGTCGCAGTCAATTAAATTTACGTGAGTACCTTGGTGTATCATTTACTAATTAGAGTGAAGTGTTAGTTATAATATTCGTCCCGACATACCGGTATTTTCCAAATGCAAGAGCCAGAGGGCAAGCTAGGTGCAAATTATTAACTGGCCAAGGGTTCCTCGTGCTCTGGCTAATCGTGACTATAAATAGCTGTACCCAACCAAAGGGGGAAAAAATTGTTTCGTACGTCATTCGCAATCTTCAAAAAATTATTATATCCCTCCGACGGAAATAGCTTCGGCCATGTACGTATGCGATCCCTGAATTCCTTTACAAGTTCCCATGCGGTGTACACGCTCACCACTCGCTGAGATGGGAGCACCGCACAACTCGAGGACATTCATGGACTGTGCATCACACGTCGCTGAGACCTTCAAAGAAAATACCCAGACCAGAGCTGGGCCGTCAAAGTACATATTTAATTAGATAAACCATTCGAAGAACCCTCCGCATAATTAATTCCCTAGGAAATAAAATAAGGGCGAATTCCATCTCTGACGCTCCTCCTCCATGTGCCCTACTTCCTCGGCTGTTTTCGCCGCCCCTTCATTACGGGCGCATACCAAGGCGGTGCATTTACGGAGCCTTACGAGGCATTCGTAGTTCGAGGATTCCGCCAGGGCCGGCTCTTCGTTCCCCCTTTGATAGAGGGAGTCGCAGGGAGGGGGGAGCACCCGCCCCCTCTAGTCGCGTCTCGGCGAGGCGGCAGGGGCTAGGTCCTTCCAGCCTCCCACCCCCCTTCCTCAAGTCCTTCCCCCGGCCACCCGCCCCTTCCTCGACCCTCTTCCACAGAGATTGGTCCTGGAGTAATTGACTCCACTTCCCGCCTCCGCCCCCCTCCTCCCTCCTATCCAGGTCCCACACACCACGGGACATCTCCGACCCGGCCTCCCCCACGCCCCCTCCTCTCCTCTCCTCTTACACTCTTCCTTGCCATCCTGGGGCATCATTATTCCCGACCGGTTGGGAATTGGGGGCGGTTGGTGGGGCACGCATTCTTTCCCCCCTCCGCGTCACCCGCCCTTCACCTTCACATTCATCCCCGTCCCGCCTCCAGGTACCTTCCCCCCAATCTTTCGCAAATTCACGCTCCGCTCGCTTCGTTTCTCCCTCCTGCCCTCCCTGCGCGCCATCTATCCATATTCCTCTTCCTCCCTCACTCTCCTTCCCTCACTCACTCTCACTCCCTCACTCCCTCACTCACTCTCACTCCCTCACTCACTCTCACTCCCTCACTCACTCTCACTCCCTCACTCACTCTCACTCCCTCACTCACTCTCACTCCCTCACTCACTCTCACTCCCTCACTCACTCTCACTCCCTCACTCACTCTCACTCCCTCACTCACTCTCACTCCCTCACTCACTCTCACTCCCTCACTCACTCTCACTCCCTCACTCACTCTCACTCCCTCACTCACTCTCATTCGTTCCCTCTCTTCACATGCTTGCCGTCGAGCCGCAGCGTCAGAGGGCCTCTCCGGGTAAAAAAAGCACTCGTCTTCGGAGGAGCAATCCTTTCGCTGCCATTCCAATCAACCGGAAAATTTTCGGAGTCTCACAGGATCCACGAGTCCCCGAGCGCAGACATTGAAAGCATGTACCATCGGTTGCTGTCTTTCCTGTGCGCGTTCTTCCCTGAAGGGCGCCAGAGGCGAGGGGTCAGACACAGTTATGTCGCGTGAATCCTGATGAATTAGATGTATTTGTAAGAGAAGTGTCAGAATGTACTTTGACTTTTCTACAATGGCTTCGGGTGCTTAGTCATGTTTTACTGTTATGGATGAACGTGTAGGATGGTATATAGATTACTTAATTTGGCCACGCCGAAGTCCATTATTTTTCGTATGGCTCTACTGGTCTACTCTCATTGAAGAGTGAGGTTCCAAAATTAAAACGTTAAATTAAGTGTTTAAGGGAATCATCTAGAGAAGGTAATGAGTATTTCGCAGTTATTAAAAAAAGAATATTTTAAATTCTATGTAGCCGGATAGTATTGCATCCAAGGGCCAATCGTGGAAGCCTTTTTGATGCAGTACTAATTGAGTGATCATCCGCTCCAAATAAAGCAATCGATATCCGAATAAATTGAAGTTCCCTGCACCTCACAAATTGCGCTTGAGAGTTTCCACTCGAAAATAGCAAGAAATTATGGCAAACATATGAGGAAGGTGTTTTGATATTGGTTGGATATAGACACGTCCCTTGGAAGAGCAGGTCGACCAAAATAGTGGTCTTCAACATCTGGCACCGGAACAGGATAGTAGAGGTACAACGAGCAGGGGATGAAAATGAAGAAATGAGCAATGATGGAGTTGGTAGTGAAAAGAAGAGGAGGGATGTGCGTAGAAGAGGCAAGGCTAAAGTGGCGTACGATGAGGAGCAACACATTGGGTTTATTCGGCGAAGTCGAGGAAGGAAATTCGCCAAGAGGAAGATAAAGAATCACGTACGCAGGCCAAACGAAGAGGAATGCAAAACGAAAAGGATTCATCGAGAAGTTAGATGCTCGAATCAACGCCGGAATCAGAGAAGAAGGTACGACTAAGAGCAGCCAATCTCTGGATTCAAGTTCTAATGAATGAGTTCATAAGTAAAACTCTAAAGTAATACCATGCATTCCTTAAAACACTAATGCATGTATGAGCGCTGAACAAGGATTTAATCTGGTTCAATAATGGCTGCGCATAGAGCTTAAAGCAATGCAAGAATCTCAAAGAGTAGAAATCATTCGACCTGACCGGGCCGGCTGTTACAAGTTGAAACCGTTGCATCATAATGCCTATCATCGGCGGCTGATTCCGTTAAAATTCATCGCTGCAGCGGCCTCACCCACAGTTTCTTTGAATTCGTCAAAATTGAGCGAGTTTCTCTCGTGTAAAAGATATTCAGCCACGGACGTTGGATTTAATTGAGCGTGGTTGACGAGCCGACTCGCTGCTCAATGGATGGACCCGGTCTCGAATCAAGCACGGGGGGTTACTATCAAAGCTCCATCGAAAAATCCAAGCGGTTCCTTCCCCCCATACTTGGTTACCCACAGTGTGAACCCGAGCATCGGGCAGGAAATTGAACAGGCCGCCTATTGCCCTGGATGCGTGTATTGCGTAAACCTCACTGCTTAGCTCGGTCTGAGCTCTGCCCTCAATTCCTTGGCTTGATCAATTGACATTTTGGAACTCGAGTGAAAATATATGGGAAAAAGCACCCATGACATCCAGTATCTTTGATGCCATGAAAGAAGATTTAATTCCTACTTGAACCATTTTTGACCGTGGTAAAATGTAAAAAAAGACCTTATTAGCCAACGATACGTTGAAATTATGTGAAAACGGTGCGGAGGAGAAGAGGCTCACGCCACTCATGCTAAAAGTGCATCCTGGGAACGTTCGTCCTCACCACTGAGAGTGGAGGCGAGGCAAGAGAGGCGACGTCTAGTTGGTTTCCCGTGGAACTGGTGCTGTTTCGTGAAATCTCCTCCCTCCCACCAAAACGCCGCATTTCAGATGTAAGAAGGATGAGTGGCGGAAAAGTGGCCACGTGACGCCAAGCGGTACGGTCCCCCCCGCGCGAGAGAGTGTGTGTGTGTGTGTGTGTGTGTGTGTATGTGTTTCGTCGGCTAAAGAGTGCGAGCAAACCGTAATAACATGGCCCAATTAAAAATCCATTCGTCGTTCGAAGCACGCGGCTCCCCCCCCTCAACCCTCCCCGCCCGCCCCCTCCTCCGACCCCTCCACGTAAATGCTGACTCCACGGCTTTTGCCACAACTTACAAGGCCCTTCGCAATCCGACTACAGTCATCCCGGACTATTTCGTACACGTACGGATTGCTTTTGTGTGCATTCCACATATATCGGAACAGTAACTCAATTTAATCTGCTCAAGTTTTTGCTCTTTCAGCATGAACGTTCGTCTGTATGAAAAGGAAAAAATATACCCGATATTGGTTCAGTGCGACACAAGGTACTTGTATGCACATATTACTTCTTTCACAATAACCCCTTGCTAAGAAGCGAATTTATCGCTTGATTTTTATATCTCTGCGAAGTTTTTCCATCAAATAGTACCATTTTCTTCTGTTCAAATATTTTCTTTAAATCTCTTCCATACTACACAAACATTTTTATCTATTTGTTTCCATTTTGTTCGCGTTGAAAACGTTCCGAACGTAACATGGATTATTCCATATATATTTTCATCCTGTGATTCCATTTCATTTACTGCTCAATAAAATATTACTTCTTGCGTAACCCGTTCCTCTCGATCGTTGCATAAAGATGCAAAGATTAATCCTTAGGAGGCATCACCTTTTGCTTATATTTTTTCTTAGAGAATATGCACGACATGAAATTATAGAGAAACTCTAGTCTAAATATAGTGAGTAAGCTTATGGCTGCATTTAACCATGAGCTAATTATAATGCAGAATGCATTCAAAATTTGCATTGTATGTGATTCAATTTATTTGATTAACACCAAACAGTAATCGTAAATATCTTACAAATCTGTCAACTCAAACAAAATCAATCACAGTTTTGATAGTGAAGCGGAATAGTCAGCGGCCATCTCTTCAGAATATGTACGCAATCGAAATATTCCGGTATCATAAGATTTACAGCCTTAAAGATTATGTGCAAAATATAAATAAAACATCGCTTAATAAATGCCAATTCAAAAACATAACAAACACGGCGTGAATAACAGGACAATAAGATCAGTTTGGAATCTTTTTTCCATCACCCAAAAAATATAAACAAAATAAAGAAACAAAAAAGCACCATTGCGGGTAGAGAGGTTGCAGTGGGTATTTGTGCGATATGACCTTTTATTGACACTTCATCGATTTTTTTTGTGATGATAATTTCAGGGAACCGATTAATCGAAGAGTTAATATTAACGTCCACGAGACGATATGAACCGCTGCCTCCTTCCCTCCTCAGAGAGGCTCTAAGCTGCTTTCCCTTTACCCCCATCCCCCGCCCACCCTTCACCCCCACCGACATCTAGAGAAGCCCCACATATTCTCGGCGCGGAGCAAAGAAAAAATGGCCGAGGGAGCCGGGTGAATGAAAGGGAAAGGTGGGATTCATGCAGGACAAGGAGGGGAAGAGCAGCCACCCCTGGAGTAATGCCATCATTCACCGCAAACTACAAGTCAATTCACCCCGAACGCAGCCAGCAACTGCACTAGAACTCAACGGGGACGCGAATTGGACACTTTGCATCGCTCACACAGACTCATACACATCTTACAAGCTCGGGTAAATCCTAGCATACATACGATTGAATTACGTGGATGCAAACTTCACTTTAAGCGCTCTGCGTGCTCGTTTCAATGGTAGATGTTTGCAACCGCCGGAGAGCGTCAAAATTTAAACTTCAAATTTGAAGTTTTGGCAGGTCACTGCCCCTAACTTTCTCGTCCACGCTTGATAACAGCGCGTGCGCATAACCTTTCTCGTTACAGGGGCAAAAAAAGGGGCAATTCAACCGAACATCAGAATATGTGCACGATGCACGCTCCAGTTTGCGAATCAATCCACATAAACCTTAACTGTTGACTTTCACCCTGGCCACGCTTGAAGCACATAGTTCACGCCAATCATAAACCAGGCTTTTGTTCTCTTCCACTGTGCTTCGGTTGAGGCCTTCCCTCACGTGGCAGGGAATCTTTGAAGGCGTTCACTCATTCCGTGCCATAGCTTTTACTATGCCAAGATTACAAATAAGCAGCAGAGGAACATCAGCTTTAATATTTATGGAAGAATATAATAATCCAAAGGATGATGATCATTTTGATCAAGACTGAAATTACTCGTGGAACTATTCTCATAATTATGAGAGAGATTATGCCCCTACGCGTCACATATTTTCAGGAATTTTAAATTTATGTGAATACATCCAAGTTCCAATCTTTATGAAATGTTTAGTGCAACGTGCTTTTCGTTCATATCAAAAAAGTGATTTTCCTATCATTAGCTTGATAAAAACTTTCATTATTATGGCACCAACCAAGTCATCAGTGAAACAGGAAAATCGGAAAGTATTAAGTATCACGGGAGTCCGCTGAAATGTAACTTTTCTGAGAGTACACCAGAAAAATAATAACATTGCAAGATACAAAGTAAAACTATGTCTTACAAAGACAGTCAAATGTCAGGCGTTTGTTCGTCACGAGCACATAGTCGTGGTGGAGTGCGGCAGTAGTAAATCTATCTCGACTGTTATCCGAAACATTTCTCACCCAGTTGCCAATTAGCAGTTGATGAGTAAACGCTAGAGGCAGCGAAGCCTATTCATTTAAGCCACGAGGACGCATCCGCTAGAGATAAAGTCGCAGCGCATTGGTGGCACTCACACCGTGCGCCCTGAGAAGTGACCGCACACAGGTTGGCTCGAGCGTGAAGCGAGCGGGTGCCCTTCCGCCCGGAATGACGAGACAGCCGGAGTCCTCCCTCCCCCGCCATCCCGCCCCACCCTTCTCCCCCCCTGCCTCACCTTTCCCCGCAGGCTCTCTTGTTTAAGAAATAGATTAATGAAATCATTGCAAGGGACATCTAACGTGGCGAACTACCAGTTAATGAACAAGTTCAAATAAATGAAATGCAGTTTTAATTTCTAATTGATTCTCGACGTACGCCAATGACGATTCACGGGGACGGGAAAAGTGTTTGGATATCGACCAAGGGGCGTCCCTGGAGAAAGCCTTAGGAGACGCCCCACCTGAAATTCTGCGCTCTGCATGATTTTTCGAAGGCTAGCGTTTTCTGAACGATCGAATGGCGACGCGCGGGAAGAATTACTGAAGGCCATGCAAACACAAACATCAGAGAGTTGGTTTGAAATAAGAAAAATGAACTCCAGCCCTGACAGATTTTTATCAAGAAACTCTTTCTTCAAAAAAAATACGAGACCACAACAAAATCATGGTAAATTACGTCAAACGCATAATCGGAAACAATTTGACGACCATCATAATATATCTAGTTATAAGCTGATATTAATGAAGGAAACACGATGCAATATAAGGAATTTACATAAAAAACTCTTACACCCGAATATACACGCAATCGTCAATGGTTCAATACAAGTGGCTCGAAGTATTCATGCAAATGTTGATTTAACCGCTAACGCCAAGCGTATCAGAAGGTTTTCTCAGGAGAGAGGTCTTAAACGAAACGAATAAGCTTATCTGTCACCACAAGGGCCGTCATGTGTATATTCGGCCCCTGGATTTGTCCTCGCCTCCTCCCCCGTCCACTCCTGCTTGCCCCCATTTGGCGGAGCCGCAGTCGCCGCCCCGCCGAGGGGTGCCATCTGGTGTCGTCAATCTCTCACCTTCCGCGGTGGCGCCTTTACGCCACCTCGGCCTTCCCGCTACCCCCTCCCCCTCCCTCTTGCTCAGCCGCGCAAAGGGACTGCTCCCCTTCGCGCAATCCCCGACGGCGACCAGAATAAAACATTTGTGCCCGAGACCGCCCTCCCTCTTCTTCCCAAGGTAGTATTAAGTTTCCAAGACGTCAGATATGAACACAAGTACCTTAGAAATGAAAATCTGAAAGAAACAAGTTGATCAAAACTTCTCACGGATGAATTTATAAAAGGGAGGAAGATAAAAATATGTCTCATTACTACTTTCCGCTCAATAATTATGAGAGTATTTTTACTTCTATTGCGTCACAACCACATTGAAATTTAATTCGCAATCATGAACTAAAATGGCGGATTGCTTAAAACCACTGTTCGAGATACCGTGAAAATTAACTCCTCCCTTGCCAAAACGGATTTACCCTCGCCAACTCTTGGATTTGCAAACACCTTTGCATCAGCGCCACCAGCTAGCTCCCTTCCACCGCGCCATCGCCAGGAGCGGCCTAATACCGCGCCTCGCCCTGCATCGCTTCCTGCCACAGATAACCCGGGAGCGACCACCGAATAAGGCTTTGAAGTTAACGTATGCAGAGCACGATAGGGTGGTTAAGGTATACATATGGAGGGAATCCCTTGGAAAATAAATACTACTGCTGCTCTCTCTGATTATATAGTAATATGACCTTTAATAAATGGCACGTGGGGATTATCTACCATCTTCGAAGTCCCCTCATACTTTAGGAGAAGCCCGCTGATCACATTTCAGCATTGGAGTATTCAGCAGGTTAAAGAAAAATAATTGCAATTTTCGGTAGTTACTCTCCATGATTGTTATTTTCAATCAACGGTGTAAATGAACAAATGATAGTAACAGCCTCCAGAAAACTACAGTAAGTTCGTATGGGAAACCTTAAAACTTTAATCGCAAAATAGCGAAATATGACAATTAAACATAGTAAATTGGCCCCAAGGGGCAACAATAGTTACGGGTTCTCCTTAAAAGTCGCTGATAATTTTAATTTAGGTTCTCAACTTGCATGATTAATTCTCTTTCTACTAGCTGAAACAAACTTCAATGGACCATTAGGTACCCACCTAAAATCAACTTTATTTCACCGATGCAAAATTTGAGGATATGTCAAACTTAAAACAGTCTAGGAAGTCTCAATTGTGCACTGCATTTTATTTACATTTCTATTTTTTTAAATTAAAGTAAAATATGTAAGAAGGAAAATTTTAATTATGCAACGAATCATTAGGAGTGAAAATTTATTAGCTAATTTTTCCTCTTATTTGTAGTTAATCACAGTTGGCGTGGGCCTCTTGTTCTCGTAAAAATCTCCATTGAATCGAAATGACCTGAAATAGCGTTTTGGCTATCATCGATTGGTATTATCATAATTGGTAGTCTATCGTTTGAAATAGGTTTTGAATGGACAAAAATTCAACACCCCTATATTTCTTAACCTTGCCAAATAGATGGTTCCACATTACAACTAGATCTTCTCCGATTCCGTATATATTTTACCTCTCTTCATTTCGTCTAAACGGACAACATCCCAATGAGAATCCCATCCTCTCTCCCTCTCTCTCTTATGAGAGAGAAGATCCCTTCCTCCCTTGCCTAGCGTTCTCCCTTCTATGTACCACAGTCTTCAACGTCGCAATGCTAATCAATAAGCTCTGCATCTATCTTTCCTGCCTCCCCTGGATTTCTCCCATCAATCCCCTTTCCTCCACTTCCAGTTAAATATCTCTTGGTCTGTATTCTGTTTTATACCCTTTACTTTCTCCACGCCCACTTTTCAAAAGTTTCCGAACTACCCCTATCATCTAGCTTCTACAACCTTTTTCCGCGACTCTAAAACCTTGCTCCATAACAAATTTTCAACGAGTATATTCACAACATCCTTACTAAAAACCCTTTTCATCAATTCCATCCTCTTTGTGAAAGTTATTTGATGAATGTATCTTTTTCTCATGTTCCTACGTCTTTTACCATATTATTATAAAACACCGTCAAGATAAGTAAGCTTTCCAATTACCTCTATTATATCAGTTCCTAGCAATAAAAGCTTCTTTAAAATGGTAGCATGTTATCTTAAAGGTGATGTACATGTATGTGGAAAATAAGAAGTTCAATCCTTTTAAAATCCTATAATAATCATCAAATCTACGAGGGTCATCCGGAAAGTAGTACCCGTTCGTGAAATAAAGACACAAAAGTAAATATTAACAAACATAAAAAATTTTATTTGAAAGAGGATACTTTAAACTACTTCTCAACATAATCTCCAAGCAAATTAAGGCATTTGTCATAACGTGTGACAAGTTTCTGTATTCCTGCTGCATAGTCCTTCGCCGCCAGCTCATTGAGATACGCGAGGGACCCATCTTGCACAAATTTTTGCATAATGCAGATGGTGTTTAACAATTTCATGAACAATTGTTCGAGAAACATTGGGAAAATGCTCACAGATGTCATCAATTGTGACGCGCCGATCGTTCCTCACGAATTCGTCAACTGAGCTCACCAGTTGGTCTGTAATGACAGACGGTCTCTCCGAACGCTCATCGTCGTGTGTGTTCCCCCTCCCCATGTTGAAGTTGCGACACCACCGCCGAACAGACGACTCGTCCATTACATTGTCTCCATACACCTCCTTTAATTGGCGATGAATATCACATGGGCGAACGTTTCTTGCATTGAGGAATTTAATCACTGCCCTCACTTCACAACTGGCGGCGTTCTCAATTTTTTTAAACATTGTAAACAATCACAGAAACAACACAGGCAATGCTAGCGTCACGCAACTTGGCTCAGAGAAGGCAGACAAGCCACTGAAGCTATCTGACCTCGTCCAGCGGCTACTCGCGTCGTCAGCACTTCATGCGGCACGAACGGGTACTACTTTCCGGATGACCCTCGTAAGTGTGCTCCAGTGGTTGATGTCGTTAAACTTCTCAAATTCTCTACGCCCTGTATAATTCATGATTTTTCATACTAAACCCACCATGTAGCAAACATTACATTTTCTGAATTGCATAAAAACACATGATCTTGAATTTAAAATTGATTTTACAAAGAAGAAATACCAATGTCCCTTTTAGGCTTCCTGAAATATGGGAATTTATGTTTATTAGCTGTTGCCTATAATTATTTCTACCACTCCTGACTCCACCGTCACCTTTGTAGGCATTAGACATTCCCTTCCAAAACAATAACTTCCGTCGACATTAGTCGACGGAAGTCACTATTTCACTAAAGGAAGATAATATTAAATGAGCCTACTTTTCTAATGACAGTTAGTTTTGCTATTAGAGAAAGAGTTATTTTTGCAGGTAGAAACACATTTATTTACAAAGAGCAGTGATCTTCATGAATTGCTCCGCAAGTGTCGGTCTCTCCTGGAGTGCGAGGTGGCACTCGGCCCGGGGGGGGGCGGTACGGGCACACATTTTACACAAAATGTAACGTCTCTCTTCAACTTCAAATGACGACACATCCCTGCAGCCGCAGGGATTCATATTGCCGTCTAAATAACCATTGGGCTACCCCGAATCATTTCCTTTAGACACGCCTGTCTTTCCACATCATAAAACTCAACACTCTCTTTGCAATCACATTTGTCTCACTCATTTTTAATCATCTGAAAGGAACCACTTCACATTATTTGGATAAAAATCAAAAGATAATAGGCATACTCACTTTCCAAGATGGCAAACCTTTAGAGGGGATCTCAGATTAAATACTGTCGCGGTCCTTCCATAAAGGGGAATAAACCGCGGATATGATTTGTTGGGACACACACTTCATCTTTCAACAGTGGCCAATATAAACCAGAACACACGTTTCCAAATTCACCATTTTACCCGCTTCGTTTTAGTTTCTTAAGCTGAAATTACCGATAAATCCAACAGCAAGAAATATTTTCTGTCATACTCTATTCCAAGGGTGCCTAACGTTTTGATTCCCGCACGTTCTTGGCTTATACTACATTAAAAATTGGCCCCTATTCATTATAGGATTGAATACATTCTCTAGTTAACAATAGTGACTCTAAGAATATACAAAATAAAAATATTTCATAAAACCTTTGCAACATATATTAATCAATTAGATTGTCACTAAATTGTAATTTTCAATAAACTGCAGGAAAAATTTCCAGTTTGATTCTTGTATTCGACTTGACTGAAAACAAGAAAACATAGTTCTGATTCACATAGACTAGTAATCATAAATAGATTTGCAAGTACATTTGGTCTGGATGAGACAAGTTTTTCCAAAGATGCGCCAAAAATAACGAAACTGTATTTAATTTTATTAAAATTGGATTTTATTAATACAATGAATATGTAACCTCGTCCAAGTGTCGTGGATTTAATCCCAATTTGCATTAAAATTGTTACGTAACCAACATGCATGTAATTGGCCAGAAGCAATCATCCTTTCAACTGCCTCTTTCCAAGTTTTCCAATATACACAATGTAGTGCTAGCAAGATCCCCTTTTTTTAGTTCATGCGCCGGATATGACGTGATTTCTTCAAAAGATTTTAATATGACATAACTGTCAAACTTCACCATTCTTCCCCAGATAGACAATTTTCTGGAAACAATTGTATGATATATTTTCATCAGGCCCAGTGAAACCGGCCTTCGTGTATGCCATTAGGTCTCCACTGTGCCGTTATTTCACAAAAGTACTACATACCATCATATACCAAAGTACTACATATCGTGTTATTTAAAAAACTAAGTATAAAAACAATGAGTATATCGAATGCACGTAAAGTGAAACACTACATACGGTACAGTCACTTATGATTAAGTCATATTTTTCGCACGACCTATGCATGAAATTTCTTACATACAGCATAAATAATAAAACGACCTATTCAAAAATAAAATAGCAGTATTGCTGACATTTTTAAAACAAATTTGAGACTGTTTCGATACCTGCAAAATTATAAAATGTGATTCGACGCCATGGTTCAATCGAGTGTTTCGCAGTCGAAGCCTTTCAATCATCCGTCCGATCGCGATACCAAATGGCACAAAAATATTCAGTAGCGTGTTTTTTGCACCACATTGAATGACCCCAATACGCCTCGTTCACAATCGATGCTTCCCCTCTCATTCCGAGGAAAAAAAAGAAAGGGAGAAAGCGCTCGGTTCCACGAGTTTCAAAAATAGCTGATTCTGCGGACGCAGCGGAGGCGGAATGTCGCGCGATTTCGTTATCCCGGTGGATCACTCGCGATCACAACGACAAGGCCTCAAATTCATGTCGTTCCCTCCTCCCACCCAACCCCCTCCCCCCTTTCCCACCCGAGGGGCTTTAATTGATCGCCGCGCGCACACGGGCGCTCATTATTAATCACCACTAGAGGGGGGACACCCCCTCGCGACCACCGCCACCACAACTACACCGTGTCGAACACACACACACAACCTCTTGTAAAACGCCCGTCGCATTCTCACCCTGCAATCACCGACCATCCCGAATTGGTCGCGAGAGTTTACGTTTTTCATCGGATTCCTTGGTGATCGCAGCGTCGAGGAAAACAAACAAAGCATCGAAGCGAAGGCGCTCGTCTCCAGCAGTTGGAAGCACTTCCGTGCAACCGATTACGGAGTCGAATCCATCGATGTCGTTCGTCTGCCCTAACACGTTGTTCTGCACCTCGAAATAAATAGCGAGATATTTCAGCGGGGAATCTACCTTTCTTTCGAAACATATGGACCGGAAAGTGAGGAAACGGATGCCCAATCACAGATCGACTTCGAGATACGAGCCCACGCGACTGAAGTGAAGCGCCTGGCGATAGAGCAAGGTATGCGACCCGCAAAGTTTAAAGGAATTGCTGGATGTGTGCATTCACGGCGCGAGGAGTCGTGGCCTAGCTCCTCATGCCCTCGGTCATTGCCCGGGGAAACACCGCTACGTACTAGATGAGTAACATTTTTGTCAAAATTGAACAAACTGCACGTGGAGGGAAACTAAATGTTCCTAAAAGTACTCTGGTCGTTGGAGGGAAATAGAGGCAAAATCGCTTCGCCACACACAAAGTGACACTCTTCCTTGAAAATTTGAAGAAATCCATGTCAAGAGTTGAATACCAAGAAAAAGATGTACAATGGACGAATCATCCAGAGTTCACAAGTATGGCGAGGCAAAAATTTGTGAAGAATTTTATTTGAAATCTGTTCGAAGATATTGAAACGCAGATTCCGTGGAACTTAACGATATTTTTTGGAGCATTCCTTGCAAGGGGATCAAGATGGTGCGTTGGCTAACTTAGTGGATTCACACAGTGAGTGTCCGGGTTCGAATCCCGGCGACGGCAGATATTTTTCAGCGGTATCTCGATCCCTACTTGAGGTGTTTTGTGGAGAACGCTTTGAGAGAGTACGCCGTCCATCGGATGGGACATTAAGCTGCGGACCCCTTGGCGCCTTTAGTAAAGAGCAGGCTAATGCCGACGCCGGGTTTCTCTCCACTCTTCATTCTTTCCTGTCCATCCCTAATTGCGCAAATGACCTCAGCTCTCGGTCGCCTCCCATAAAAACTATTACTACCACGAGGTAGCAATAAAATTTACGAAGAGCACAAATGCAATGAGCTGAAGAGAATCAACACACCATTTGCTGCTTGGTTATCAGTTATGCCTCAAATATCGTGTCTGCATTTATTCCTCTCTACCTCCCTCCATGATTAATTGATTGGCAAAAGACCAGGTGCGTGTTTTAGAAATATTTCAATCATATATACGTAATACATACAGGTATAAACTCCCATAGTGATAAGGCGATATTAAAGCAGTTCCAGAATGAGTGCGGTAGGCACGCCTGTTTTAATTCGTATACTTTGGATTCAACAAGCACCAGCTTCATAAAAACGACAAAATACGGCTTCATAAAGAATTAGCAGAAATATTTTGCAATACGACCGGCTCTCTGGATCCTCGGCCCATTGCACTTGGTGAACATCAAATTTTAATTTGTACCCTTGTAACGAAGAGGCCTGTCGAAGGAGGGAGGGCCGATGAAGAGGGATGTAAAGCATACTACTTCTACATATATACGGCGTACTCGTGATTCTGCGCATCTCCACTCCACGACTGCCAGAGTATTCCTAATTTCCACCCAAAATATTCACTGACTGCCCAAACGAGCAAGTATAAAGGGTACCAGTGAGTGAAATCTCACCTTTATCGGCCATTGCACAAAATAAACGCATGGCATTGAAAGGAAAGAAACATATCTGAAGTGGAAGTGTGGTTTGTGAGGAGGAGAAACTTGTAATAAAATATGAAATCTTAGCCTAACAAGAAAGGAAATCCGTGCCTACACAAATGCAAGAGCACAACTGGCCCCTTCGCTTCCCTCCCCACCCTTTGGACCGGCCCGAGCAAGAAGAGTCACCGGACATCACACATACACCTGACCCCTTTGACCTCTTCATTCCCAAAACTCCCGCCACCCCCCGCGCCTCCAGTTCATCACCTCGCTCCATTAGTGCTGCTGCCATCTGCGGTCCGTCCCCGACCCGCCCCCCTTCTCTCGCGCAATGCACACACACGCGCGCGCGCGTGCGTGCGTAAACTGCCAGGGTCCCTGTGTCACTTTTCCTGCCCCCCCCCCCCGACAACCTCCCAAGTAAAGAAAGGCGAGGGGCAGAGAGCGGGGGGAAGCAACAGACGGCGCTTCCCACCGCGAACACCTCCTCCATCATCGCGAGACATTCATTTGAGATGAGCGCGGACACGTTCCGCCCGCCCAAGCCCTCCCTCCACGGCCTACGAGCCGAAAGGAGCCCTCCATCACTGCCACGCTACCCACTTCCACCCAACCCCCGACCCCCCGGCTCCCTCCCGCTTCAGTCTACTTTCTGGGGTAGCCGTACCACGCCAAGCAATACCCATGACCTAGCCCTATTGGAGGCGGTGTTGAATGCGATAATGCGTCTCATACTAGTATTCTTTGGCCAAAAAGATTAAAAAAACGATCACACTGCGGATGGAGTTAGAACCATTATACATACATGAACGTGTACGAAAAATAAGGCCAAAATATACAATATCGCTTTTCTCGTATTATAATACTTTATCACCATATAAATGGCATGCAATTTTCCTGGTGACGCATTAATTAATGACTTCCATCACTAAAATCAATGAGAGCATCCCTAAGAGCAGTTTGTTCAGGAATAAACATGGAATGAGTCAAAAATATACTAAACTTATTTTAATTAATTGCCAGAATCCCATGTACGGAGACTAAATGGCCAATCTCACTTAAACATAGTTGAAAGCATAAATATCAGATAAGCATATAACGTATCATTTGGCCCCCTACTGGTTGAAGTACGTTTTGATATGACACAGCCTACACGGTGGTATATCAATACATTCCGTTGTCTCTCCAACAAAACACAACCTGGCATTCGACACTACAGTAATATGCCCATTTTCGTTTTTCCCCGTCCTCGTTCGCTCAACGGTTTCCCCTCTACAGCAGTTTTCGGCATCCCATCTCCAATCGAAATTCTCTGCTGCCATCCTCCCTACCCCCTTCGGCTATCTCTGCCAACACTCTCTTCTCATCTCCCCCCATAACTAGCGCTCCTTCATTTGTCTTCCTTACATCTTTCAACATTTCCATTCTTCTCCAAAGCCACACTTCAAAATCCTCTTCAAATCTTCAAGCCATAGTTTAAACATGAAACTAATTTTTATCAGGGTAAATCTTTTCTCCACAAATCTTCAATAAAAAGATGATTTTGATTCTCAATAGTGTTCCTTGAGCTTTTCAGACTCCTTTCCAAAGTGTATCCAACGAATCTCATTTTTTCTTCGCTCACTCCAAAAATCCCATCCACCATTCTCGACATCCTCCTCAGAACCCACCGAGCAACAACGCCCCCTTCCGCTCCCCCCCCCCTGTTACCTCAATATGCCCCGTCCGGGATGGAGAGGGGAAGGGGTGGGAGAAGGGCCCTTCCGACCCAGCGGCAGGAAGGGAAGTCGTGGGGAAGGAAGTGTTTAAGGCGGGCGCGTGGTTGGAGGATCTCCGGGGGTACGGGAGGTATGGGAAGGGGGGGCAGCCATGAATTTGCGAGACGGAGGGAGAGATTTATTGCGCTGGGGCGTGTATGGGGGGTTTACTACTCTAACCAAGGGGTCCACGAAAACGAGAAGATAGCGCGATGAAGAGTATATCAAAGGACACTTCGAGAGGTAAATACACGAACTCTAAGCCCTCAAAAAGATTTAATTAAAATGAAATTAAAAGATTAACTCCCTGTAATTGATGCCCAGAGCTACGGACTAAATTACAGGTTTTAAACTATTCCTAAAAATCAATATTTTCCATTTTCACGAGTTTGTTGCAATTTTATAAACGATACATAAACAAATGCCAAAAAGAGAAAATCAAAGAATATAATCAGGCACCTGAGAGAGTAAATTGAGTAGAATTAAGGAATGTAAAATGAAAGATATTGGAGGCACAGCGAACGACCCATCGCAACCCGCAATGTGTCCACCGCAACCCATACATGCGTCTATATGCCCAAGAGTGTCTGTGGTGGTCGGAGAGTCGTGATGACTAATGGAGGAAAGAGGACTTATTATGAATCATTTATTTTTTCGTCTTTTTTTTAATTTTTTCGTCTGGACGAGGTGGAGGCTATACAGTCCCTGCTTCCCCCTAGCCCCTAAATATAAAACTGAGGGCAATTAATGACATCCATGCCCTACTTGAAGGGTGACTTACCTTGGCGGGTATCGAGTCTGTGGCCTTTGAGTTAACAGGCGAGAATGTCCCTCCGCCGCCATCGGAGGCAAAAATGCATGCGAAATTGTAAAACAACTCTCGATTGCTGATTTGTTTGTAGTTTTTTCATCTAAGGCGAGGCTAATAAATGCAGGAGTGTACCTTAAACCCAACATATATATATATATATATATATATATATATATATATATATATATATATATACGAGGGTCATCCGGAAAGTAGTACCCGTTCGTGCCGCATGAAGTGCTAACGACGCGAGTAGCCGCTGGACGAGGTCAGATAGCTTCAGTGGCTTGTCTGCCTTCTCTGAGCCAAGTTGCGTGACGCTAGCATTGCCTGTGTTGTTTCTGTGATTGTTTACAATGTTTAAAAAAATTGAGAACGCCGCCAGTTGTGAAGTGAGGGCAGTGATTAAATTCCTCAATGCAAGAAACGTTCGCCCATGTGATATTCATCGCCAATTAAAGGAGGTGTATGGAGACAATGTAATGGACGAGTCGTCTGTTCGGCGGTGGTGTCGCAACTTCAACATGGGGAGGGGGAACACACACGACGATGAGCGTTCGGGGAGACCGTCTGTCATTACAGACCAACTGGTGAGCTCAGTTGACGAATTCGTGAGGAACGATCGGCGCGTCACAATTGATGACATCTGTGAGCATTTTCCCAATGTTTCTCGAACAATTGTTCATGAAATTGTTAAACACCATCTGCATTATGCAAAAATTTGTGCAAGATGGGTCCCTCGCGTATCTCAATGAGCTGGCGGCGAAGGACTATGCAGCAGGAATACAGAAACTTGTCACACGTTATGACAAATGCCTTAATTTGCTTGGAGATTATGTTGAGAAGTAGTTTAAAGTATCCTCTTTCAAATAAAAATTTTTATGTTTGTTAATATTTACTTTTGTGTCTTTATTTCACGAACGGGTACTACTTTCCGGATGACCCTCGTATATATATATATATATATATATATATATATATAACGCTGCAAATGCTGCCGTCTTCTAAGGTTCGCCACTTCCCTTACTACCAATTCCCAACTCGACGCCACCTGCATCATTATAAAAACATTATATACCGCCTCTCCTGTAACTTCTTCTCTGCCTTCTACGTAGGTGATTGCATCACCATCCTTTCCTTCTGCATAAATACTACCGCTTTTCCACCAAATCTCGCATATTCCTTAATTATCCCATCCCTACTCACATTGCATCCCAAAAATAATCTTTCAATGACTGCTTCTCTGTTTCGGTGATTGAAACCCTTCCCAAATCTATTGGAAGAATAGAGGTGAAAAACCGCCACATGGTGCATATCTTGGTACTCTAGTCATTTAAACCTCCCCGGCTGAACCAAGCCCACTGAATCCATCCAATAGCCGCCTACAGATCACCTACCACCCACTTGTCTGTATCCTATTCGTCCCTTACCTCTCCTCCCCTCACCGCCCCACACATATATTGTCCGCTCTTCCCCCGAGAACGGCAACCTGGTGTGATGACGGCCGTGCCGTTGAAACGTCAAAAATACATATGTGACTATCCTTGTAATATATATATATATATATATTTATATATATATATATATATATTAACGGGGATGTGGCAATCCAGGGATTAAAGCGTTGAACCAGAGGCAAGATGGCCTCTGCTCCCGCGTTAGAGAGTGGAGAGAACATAGCATCGTAACGGTTGCAGGAACATAACTTCCTTTTTTGAAAGATTTTTACGATTGAAAAAAGGAAGTCATGTTACCGCGCCATGTATATATAAACATGTTATATATAGGTTCAAAGAAAATAAGCCTAGAAAAAGTGACGCCATAGAGCGCAATGACGCCCACACAAAAGAAAAGAAACGATTTACTTTTGAAATGTTTCGTTATCCCCAGTCAATATTGTGTGTGAGGGAGAGAGGGGACTGGCAAAGGACAGTTGGGAAGGAGAAGCGGGGATGAAGGACAGGGAGAGAGTGAGGCAAACTAATGGTGAGGGTGGGGATAGGAGAGAAGAGCGTTGGTTAATGAGAAATGTTCAATGCGTAGGGTTGGAGGGATTCCAGATCAAAGCAAGCAAGCCTGTAATGTAAGCTGCTTCCTAACTGGATTCGTGTGACTGTATGCAGTTGGGAGGAACTTGTAACTATATTGTAGCATTTCTCAAAATTTTGCTGTGGGTAATTGAAATTTCATTAATGTTTATCAATTGTGCTTTGAGGTGCGTGGTACATTAGAAGGTATAAAAAGTAGAGCGGAACGGGGTTGACATTTCGGGAGATCGACTACCTTGCTTGTGGCGGAAGAAGTCGGAAGGGACGGAAACAGGAAGTATGGCAGGAGGTGCCGCTGGAGAAGTGAATTCGAAACGAGTATGAAGCGGGTTGCTTGCATCAGATATGAGGGATTTGGGAAATTTGAGTGGATTCAGGAAAGACCCTGGCGATTTTATCCTGAAGAACCGCGGAGTATTTAAATATTGGAGACCTGGCTGGGGATGCACGCCGGGAAAGTACCTCCCGATTCAGTATAAACGGAGAGTGGCTATTTTGTTATCATGGAAACTTTTGTGCTAATTAGACCGGGTGCGATTCCCGGACACGTCCCTTTGGGCACCCTCAGCTCCACCCAAGCGTGTGATTTTTCTTTACCAGATCTTCATAGCCGGTAAAGGGAAAGGCACTGCCCCCTCCTTACTATCCAGTTAATGCGTGAATTAAACACATCATTGGACTCTTTGGGGTGGGTGAACTCTACCATCACATATTAGACCGACCTTCCGGTTGACTACTGTGTTTATGATTTATATATACTCGAGCATGCACAGAAATACAACTGTTTGCGAATACACATTCACATCAATAGGAATGGGGTAAGAGGACAGAGAGAAAGATAAAAGACAGGCTGGTTCAGAAGTCAGAAGAGTTGTGTGTGTATGTGTGTGTGTGTACACAATCACCATTTTACAGATTACGAAATGCGGATTAAGCCTTTAGTATAAATTATAAGAATGTTTCTTTTGCAATGATGTTGAAAATGCATCCCCATCGAATTGCGAAAGGATGGATCATAAAAAGAGCTAAACATATTCAGTGTAAAGTAGACAGATTCACGATGCGACCACGGGAAGGGGTGAAGTATTTGTCGTCAAAAGCAGTCCGGTGTGTAACCACCTCCTGGTGTTGACTAGAAAGATACTATTTATAGTATAGTGTTCATTTTTACAAAACCCGACTCTATCGACACTCTATCAATGGATATCCCACATATCAACACTGTCATCGAGGTGAATTATTAATTTTAATTGAGGTTAGATCAAGAAATTGCACACATAGTACAGATTGCTCGAAAACCCTCATTAAAACAACACCATTGCTTTTTGAAATATAAACTTCTTCATTTGTGCATATTGAATGGAACTGTCGGATATGTGGTGTGCTAGAGAAGATTATTAAGCTCGCAATCGCCTCTCTTATAAATAGAATCAATGAGAATATGGAGGTTTGCGCCAAAATAATTGGGTCACAATTTAAAATAGTAAAATGATACGGATGGCCCACTCTAACTTTTTCTCCTCTATTTCCTCTCGCCGTGGCGTCGCCGTTCCCATCTCCCTCCAACGCCTTCCCTGCGTACGCCCCGCCCTCGCCCGTGCGCAACTCGAAATAACAAATGAATAAAGGAATACGGTCGGCTTAAGTGGCGCCTCGGTATGGGAGGGGATAATGAAGGCGGCAGGAGCCCTCCCTCGCCGCTGGATGGTTTTGAAAAAAGGATGAGGGAGAGAGTGCGCCCGAAGGATGGGCAGGGGGTAGAGGGGGGGACCGAAGGGGAGAGAGAGGACGGAAATAGTCCCACGGAATGAAAGGAAGGACGAGGGGTGAAGGTCGAGCGGGGAGAGGGGTGAGTGCCCACCCACCCCTCTCCACTCGGGAGGGAAGGCGTGGTGGGGCAAAGGGGGTTGCAATTGGAGGCCTCTTGACTCGGCACACATAATTATGATTGAAACTCTATCCATACCCCACGTGCACACTTGATTTTATGCCCATCAGAATAAACAAACCAAAGCAATTATCTCAGCAGAAGTAATGCAGTAGTACTCATGCATGAGTGCATTAAAGTGCGCATTAGAATTATGCGTGCAGAAAGTAAACAAGATCTTACAGAGTTTAATTTATTTACAGTTCATCAGAACACTGCCGCCTTTTATATTTTGGCTCGTTCCTACATCTGTGGATAAAAAATCATGAAAAAACTGATGTCCAGGACTATACGTCAAATGGGACCCAAAAAACCTTAACGCAGAATTACAGATGGAAATGATAACCTGAGAGAAGGCATTTAAATTCAATGAAATCTGAGAAAAAATGTATCCCCAAGTAAGTGTTAGTAAAGCCATATTTTTTTATTAAGCGTGATGAGGATCCGTGTTAAAGAGACCAAAACAACGTAATTAACTTGTAAAAAGTATTATACAGTCATGCACAAACATTTTAAGGATCGTGAATCTTGGGATGATTAGATTTACAGCTATTTCCAAGCATGACTTAATCAAACGAATGAGGAAAAATTCATCCGTAGTAATTCAATTAAATGCTTTCATTTCTTTGTCGCGTCCAATGTACGCAAACCTGAGGAAATTAGCCAATCGTGAAATGAATGATGAATCCATCAAGTGACGACTAGGGCACGTCTACGCGAATTATCGGATCCCTTTCACTCGAGTCATGCGAGATGAACATGAAAGTAACAGAAGATGAAAGGAATTATAGGTGGCAGCATTGCTTATTCAGGGAGAGGAATGTCGGGTCACGAGTCCTCGCGGCCGCTACCCAGGGGGCAGCACCCCCTGGGTAGCTTTAACCTGCCTGACTCAACACTGCGTCGCGGTCGCACGAGGAAGTCCCCCCTTCGCTGAGTCCGTGGGCATCGGAGCGCACACCCGTGTCTATGAACATCACTGCCACCCACCATATTTTATTGGTCCGGCCGGCCCCTTGTTAACTTACCTTCCGAGGAAGCGGATGTGCAATTTTGTGAGATTACAAGAAAAATTACAGTTATTTGGCATATTATTTTATTCCGTAACAAGATATTTCGTCGCAAATGAATGTATTTTCTTACAGGAACTTAACAGACTAGAAAGAAGCCCATTTTGCTCAAATAACATGTCGAAAAGGTTTCTGGGGGATTTTAGGATATTTTTCGTAATTTTAAAGTTACGTCTAATTGTTTTGTGATTTTTAGTTTTCAGTTGTGTTTATTTTTTACTTAATTTTGATTTAAAAAAGCGCTAATAATAATTAGGAACAAATATCACCTTTTCCTTATAGCTAAAGCCAAGTTGCTCCAAGATCGAAACCATTTCCATCTAACGGTAGTAAATGAAAAACGATAGACTGCGTATTGGTGGACCATTATTGAGAAAAAGTAGCAGCGCAGTGTGTCGCATGTCTTGAATATGTTTAAAACGAGGAAGTGATAATATGGATCAGTAAAGAGAATTATCAAAAACATCAAATGCGAGGGTGATCCCCCCAGAAGTTCCCGATCAACAAAGAAAACACAAAGGTTAAAAAAAAACTATTTATTTTTCAACCTAATCTCCTTTAAGCTCCATACACTTTTCCCAGCGATGTTCGATGTGTTCGATACCCTTTTCATAATAAGAACTGTCCTGCTTCACAAAATAGTCATCAACTACCAACATCACCCCTTCAGGGTTAAAACACTGAGCCTTTTTACAAGTTCGCGAACAGAAAATAATACGTGGGGGCTAAATATGGCGAATAGGGTGCATGAGGTAGCAATTCACACTTAAACTCATGGATTTTGGCCGTTGCAAAAACGGATTGGTTAGCTGGTGCGTTGTCTTGATGAAACAACACTTTCTTCTAGAGCCAAATGCGGCCGCTTTTGCTTGGTTTCTTCGCTCAAACGTTGCAATTGGTTCGCATTGTACTCGCCATTGATAGTTTTTCCTTTTCTCAAGATAGTCAATGAAAATTATCCACGTGTATCCTAAATAACCGACGCCACGCCAACGAGAGACACCTTGCCTGCAGATGAAATGGTCTTCGCGCTCTTTGGAAACCCTTTTGAATTCATTGTTTCGATTGTTCTTTTGTCTCGGGTGTGAAGTAATGGACCCATGTTTCATCCAAGGTTATGAAACAGCACAGGAATTCATTCTGCTTTGTTGCTGTGAAACTTTGCCAAACCATCAATTGAAACATCTTCACGACACTGGTTTTGCTCGAGTGTGAGAAAACGCGGCACCCATCCACCACACAGCTTTGGCATGTCCAAATGTTTAGTTGATATGCGATGTACCGTACTTTTTGAAATGCCTACTATTTCTGCTAGCTCGCACACTTTAAGTTGACGATCGTCCAGTATTACTTTGTGGATTTTCCTCCGTAGACCGTAGCGATGCGTTCTCTTTTGCAGCTGGTCATGCGCGGGTCGCTGCTGCCGTAGCGTGTGGGAAAGGCGCTGGATCAGCGAGACCTTCTGCTCCCACAGCGCTCACTTTACAGGCCTCGGGAGCAGACGACACACTTCGCACGTGTCGCGGCTTATTGTCCTCCTGGCCCTTAATCATTTGCCACGCTGGTTCCCCTTTCGCCCTCAACCTCGCCCGCCCCTACTATTCCCCCTCGCGGACATCCCTAAAGATACAGTAATCAACCCGGAGGCTGGTCTAATAAGTGATGTTAGTGTTCACCCCATACTCAATGCCACACAGCGAGTGGCATTCGTACATCAACATTATATGGAGAGACGGGTCCTTATTCCCTGACGCTCTTGCGGTTTGTCTGAATGCTCCTGGTACTCATAAAACACCCAACTTGGACGAAATGCATATTTCGTCTCTCTGTTGTTTTCCTTAAAGCTTTTCAACTCATTTATAGGTCGATTCTTATGATTATGGCGTTCACGCAAGTTTCCTCCGCAATTTCTTCGGCAATCCAACACTCTGAGAATTCTCCTTGGTAAATAATTAACCGAGAAGGAATTGAGAAAATGACCCCGACGCGGGAAACGATTCCAACCGAAATCGTGAGACACGGCCCTCCCCACCGAACCGCAAACCTCGGGCTCACCCAATCGATCCTCAGGGCTCCAGTCAATTACGAGAGAGAGAGATAGAGGGAATTGTGGAAAAGAGGGAGGAAGGGAGAGAAGTGAGCAGCGCGGTGCACTCCTCTGCCTGGCGCCCCCTCTCCCCCTTCCTCCCCCCCCGGGGGGCTGGAGAGGAGGATCTCGGAATTAGGTTGCGCCGCGGTCGTAATGAGAGACGTGAGAGGAGGGGCGAGTCCATTCCCCCGGCGGTCCCCTTTCAAATTCCGAAGCCTCTTCCTTTCTCCTTTTTTTTCGAACCATCGCGGAATTTGCGCAGCAGGTATAAATGAACGCGTGAGTCAATATCGCTCGCCGTCAAGAAGAGGCGCTCGGAAGAACCTCCAATCAATTCTTAATGGGCCCTCTTCTTATCGTCGTGTGGCGCCCCCTCTCCCGAACCCGCCCTTTGCTAGGGAGGAAGGAGGAGGCGAGTGGGTAACCCAGAGACATTCAGAAAGGCTATTCTTTTTAGTTCCACTTCATCGACGGCCTACCGGGTGATTTGCGCTCCCGGCTTCTCTCAAATCCTCCCGTTCATCTCAATTAAAGCGGAGAGCGAGCTTCAGGACCCCCACGCCTTCCCTCCTCCGCCACCAACCGCTTCCATCCCCTCGCTCACTCGGAAAACATCGACTTATACACAGGCGATGTGTCTACTTAAAAGACGCCACTCTTGTCGGGTAATTTCTTTCATTTCCCGGTATTACTAATCAGTAATCGTATTTGTGATAGGAATTATGACGTTCTAAACTTATTCCGCTCGGCAGTTAAATTGACTCTGATGACGCATGTTGAAGCATTTGTTGAATATATAAGGCAAATATTCAGTTTAATTCGCCTGCAGTTGATCTGTTATTTGTTTGGGGGCCATGATTTGAAGGAAATTCATTCTAGCTGCCCAAGCGTGATGGAGGAAAGAATGGCTCTAACTTGAGGAGTTATGGGAATCAACTCCACTCCCTTCGAATGCCCCCACACTAAGTGCTACCGCTGTGCGTCAATTACTTTGTTATTAGGTATATTTTAAGACCCTATTGCAGCAGTCTCCGAAAATAAAAGAAAATTATTCATAAGCATGGTTGATTTGTCTTCCAGGAATGAATTAAATTGTCTTTTAATTCAGTTAGCTGCATTTGATAAAGAAGACCAACTAATGAAAGTTTTCATGTTGCTCTCATGTGACATTATATTATTTCTATCATCAATTAAATAATTAAATGAATTAAAATAATTAGGGCAGGAAATATACTCACTAAACCGCCGGAATCATAGATGAAAATAACTCCGAAGAATAACAGAACGAACTTTGTCAGGGCACTGTTAACTCCAAAGCTTAATAATGGTTTCGTAAAACTCGTCCGATTCCAAAGACTCATGGAGAAAGGTTCTCTATGAGGATTTAGCGACAACAGGACATTTTTGTCCGATAAGTATTATTATACCCTGAATGGGATGTTAGAATGGCGCTAAGGCTAGAGAAATGGGAAATCATTAAGCGAGAGAGGAAATGTAGGCATGCTGCATCAGTACAAAGTGAGATGGGAGGATATCGGAGAGGACTGGATCGGAGAGAGATATGTAGCGAAAGGCTGGAGAGTGAACCTGGGGCAGCCATTGCATTGAATGTGGATATTGGGAGAAGAGCAGTGAACGTGCAACTGGCGGGTGACAGAATGATATAGTAAATAGTATAAATACGAGTAAATATGATAGTTCAAATTATTTTTCCACGAGGAAATATTCTTGGGGTCATAAATCGTTTTCCAGTTACTTATCTGTTGTTTCGGGAATCTATTTAATTAAGTTCTTAAGCATATTGAAGCATCCTCTTCAGCATATTTAACACGCAATGTGTTATTAACATATTACAGTTGATGCAAATAAGTTATTTGCATGAATGTTTCATAAAAATCAGCAATAAGTATGGAAATTATCAGTTAAATAATGTATGCTTTTGCCTTAGCTTTTCAACTTGCCGCGCTAAGCAAATTGTAGGAATTGAATTCTTTCTCATGCATACATTAATATTGAATGCATTATAATTTTTGCCAACTTTTTCGCTGAAACAAGGGCTTGAATAAATCCTTAATTCCACTTAAAATATGTCAAAAGGCTTAAATGTCAATAATTACAATGCTCTCTCAAAAATGAAAACGACCTACCTCTATCTATTCTGCGACGGAAAGGAAACATGGCTTTACGATCACTCCTTCTGTATTCAAATTTAGTTTTGGCAATATCCAGCGGGGGAGAAGTCATAACTGGGGTAGAGGAATGAAACCGTGGAAAAGGAGCGCATCTCTAATCATTCGTAAAATAGGCGGAATGTGGCTAGGCGTAGCCGGAGTTTATAATTTTTCAATTTCACGTTTATATTACACGCTGTTGAGCACAGGGAAACTCTAGAAAAATGCGCCTACTCTTCACTATGCCCTAATTTTATGTCTTCTATTTTACTCGTCCTTAACAGCCGTCTAACCTACCATGTTCACATTCTGCATTTTATTCTAATATTGACAAAATTATATCGAAATATGTGAACATAAAATTTACTCTTATTTATTTACACTTGTGTTACCTAATTCAGGTTACACTATTTGTAATAATATAACTTTTCCTCTTCTTTTTAAATAGTTTTGGTGATCAGTGTGCTTCATATTAAGTTTGCTGAAGTTAACCTATATTAAGCTGACAATTAAAAACGATTCAAGACAAGCAAATAGAATCGATATATATATATATATATATCTCTTGCAATGCAACCTGGATGTAACCTTCGAGAATTTGAGAAAACTTTTGATAGAGCTAAATGGGAATGATTAATTAACTGTTTGGCAGAAGATACAGATGACTTAAACTGTAGGATAACAAATGAAGAATCGGAATGGGCAGTACAAGGCAGGAAAATAGGACAGGGATGCTCATTGTGACCTGTTCTTATCTTCATATACGTGAGGAGGAAATGGTTTGCGAGGCATGGGAAAAGTTAAAAGGCTAGAGTGAAAGTAGGCGGGAAAATCCTCAAATATTTTGATTACATATTTTACACAATGATTTTGAATAAATGCTAGGGATTATCAGGCGATGGGTAGCCAGACAGTCGAATATTTACCATCTTTACTTTTCGCAATTCAGAATAGTGTGGCAGATATGGGATGAGTATTGTTGATAAAAATGCAATGGTAGTGAGATTCTCAAGAAGCTGGAAAGCAAAGAAAAACAAATGTTTGACGGCATAAACTAGAGCAGGTGGAACAGACACCTATTTATAAGAGGACTGCGTGGGATGCCGCGACAGTAACTTAATGATGTCATATACTAATGTGCATTGAAACGCATCAATTTCAAAGCGTATAAATCACTCACCTTGGCCACGATTTATTTAAGAAGTGTCTTGCTGGGTAGGTAGAATAGCATTGACATTAAAAGAATAATGACGTCAGGTGAAGAAACTTGAAACAATAGGCAAAAATTGACGACTGTAAGGAGGCAAAGAAAAAGGCGAGAAAGATTTGAAATGTAGAGTGCTTTTAAGTAGCCTGGAAACTTGGTCCATGAGACAAGAGGATAAGCATGGATTGGAGGTTTTGAGACGTGGCTATGTAGAAGAATGAGCAAGTAAATTGAACAGAAAGTAAAACAAAGTAAGTTAACATACAAGAGGTATATAGAGGCATAAGAGATGCTGCAGACGATGATTGAAGGAAGAATTTTAGAGGTAGATTGAAGAGAATAATAGGCATTTTTAGTGAAATTGAGTAGGAGGTAGAAAGTATGCAGAGTCTAAAAATGGGCCATTAGGGATATTTTACGTCATTTAAGCTAGCACTTATGAGTAGAAGCGTTGTAGTGTGTGGTGGTAAGGCCCGTCAAAAACGTACCCTAACCTGGTAGGCTACCTCTTCACCCTATTTGACGCCATTGGAAATATGTAAAATATCATCACGAACACAAATAAAATAAATAGAACTTTGTGGGAATCTATGTGCGCCCGCTTGTGATCTATATTTTATGAATCCGTAGCGAATGAGGACAGGATTTCAACGAATGTCGTCAATTCAAGGAAATACTCCGAGGTCCCAGTGTGGGAAAACACACAAATCATCTTCTTATACTTCTCAATCATTCGTTTCGTCACAATTCCTCTCGCTGATGTCAATGCAATTTCTTGTGTCACTCATCCTTAGCAGAGAGAAGTGCGTATTGAGATAGTTCAATAAAAACCTAAAATTAAAAAAAGGCCGTGCAAGGAAAATCAAGTCCAAATTCATATCGCTCAAACAAATGTACAAGCAAACTTTATAGTTCATAGGTGGGCGATGAGTAAAATGTTGACAAGATGATGCATTTTATATTTGTACCGATTTTGATGTCGATTATGAGTGACCTCGACTTAGTTTTAAGTGTTTCTAATAATTTTATGATCCTCTCATTCCATTCTCTTGCAGAGAATACATTTCATTCGTCTGAACACTAGAAGTTTTGTGGGAAACGACCGACGGTACAAACAAGAAAATGTTCTCCGACGACTGTATTCGTGATTGTCAACTCTACACCATATTCTCTCGTTATTATAAATCCTAATTTTCTACCACCTAGACGCATGTCCCCCTCAGTTCACGTTTCCTTCAAGAGACCTAGAAGGAAAAGACAATGCCTAGTGTTAAGAGATCACATACTATTTAGGTATATTTGATCCAGCAGGCATAGCTTCTTAGGAATTAGGTATAGGAAGACTCTTTTAAACAAATATTTTGGTTTATTTCCTAAGCCTTAATAAAAATTTGAAGACGTATTTTAATATTTTGAGGCTAAAATAAACAGCGATGTGCATCAGAATTATATTTGGATGAAAATACTCTATTTTATTAAGTTTTCCAAAAGAGTTAAATAACATTAGCATTCTTGTTGATTTATTACTGTTGGCATGATTCGGCTCATAACTCCTGCAGCGTTAGTTCACATACATAATTACGGGAAAAAGTCATGGCTGTCATTTTATGTTGCTTTAATTCCTGAACAAATGTTGAAATGATATTTTGGTGGATCGTATGATGAAGCCGGCGCGAAGTTAGGTACGTGTTAGGCAAGATAGAGAATAAAAAGAAAGGGGAGGGGGGCAATCAATGATCGGCGAATGCATGGATCGATGATATCAAAGGGCGATCAATCTATCAGTGTCCACGGGTGTCGGAGGAGGGGAGCGGGTTTCTCGGGGGGGGGGGGCGAGCCGGTTGAGGGCAAATGGAAGTGGGGGCCATCATTTCAAATTTAATTGCCAATAGTTAAAAAGAGATGAGACCGCCCACTGCAATTCCAACTTTTAAACTAGCCTTGGGCACGTTGAATCGCAAGCGCGAACGGTTGAAATGCCTCCAATCAAAGCGGACGGTACGGCAGATTTTGGAAAAGGTTAGGCCTCACTTTTTCTGACTTCTAATAACTCAATTGACGTAAACCCTCGTTCATTGGGAATGTTACCGATTAAGAGTTTGAAATATGAATAACGGTCATTGAATTACATGAATATTCTAAAATTTTCAATTATAAATAAACATGAATAGCCAAATAATGTCTGCCAAAATAATTTCAATATCGGCCACGACAAGAGAAACATGAACAACAAATATCTGATAAATAAAAAAGTGATACAGAAAATAGTATAAGCATACTTCAGAAATTGAATAAAATATTTGTGCTTCCACAAGGTTTAGACCTCAATATCTTCTTTTGAAATGCGGCATTGTGAGCTTGATACATCTGTGTTTGTTTTGCTGTTCCTTTTGCTTGATTTCCATAGTCTTTCCAACCTAGAGGAGAATTAAGACTGGTGGTTCTGAATGCAAAATGCTCCATGTGAGTTTATCCTCCTTGCTCTTTAGATGGGCTATTTTTTAAATTAATCAATGAATTATTTGTGCCATCATACGTCAATTTATTTTATTCTTTTGCCCATTTCATGATTCGAAATAAAATCGTAGCTCATAATCACTTGGAATAATAATGGCCTTATTTGCTCTTCTGGCGAAGTGGTGATCTTATGGTCCAAGCCTATTTAGATCATCCATCAATCTTTCCCATCGAGAATAAGTCGATAACATTCTCAAATAATTCAATGGGTGGTAGCAACTAATAATTTCCAGAAGGTATCAGTCTACTCGTAAGAGGAGTATTCAATAAGAAACTATTCCATCGAATACACTTCCGGAAGCTAATCGTTTCTTCGGTTAAAAGTTGGCATTTGTTTCTTTCGCGTGAAGTCTTACCGTCGGAAACCTCTTCAGTCAAGAAGGGCAGGCCACATCGTGTGAGAAGAGGGTGACGCTTAAAAAATGGACCAAGGCCATGCGCACAAGTTCTTTTCCAGTGACCAATATTATTCAACTTCGAACTTTGATATGATAACGGCTCTCAACTCCTTAAATCTGTTAAATCGCAAGAGAGGTATTTAGCCAAAATTTCAAGGTTAAAAGACTTTTAACCTCAGTGGCATGTTCTTTCAAGCTTCAGTTTTATGTCCAGAGTATATTCTTTCAGTCGTTTCTCTTCCATTGACACGCTCAAACAATAACTTTAAGGGTTCGAAATGTCATATTCATTTATGGCATAGTTGCAACTTGGCCGTCCCTTTGCCACAGTGGCGCGTAAACACATCGATCTTAGTATTCATTAGATGTTTTTTGCGAGTGAATGAGAGACGAGCACGAGGAGTGCGTATTTATAAATAACGGAGACTGCGAGAGAGTAAATCGGAGTGGGAGGGGACGAGGCGGAGTGCATTCACGGTCGAGAGCATCGGGGAAGGAAGGGGGGGTCGGGGAGAAGGGGGTGAGGGGGGAGCGAAACTTCGGTGCTCACAAAAAGGAAAGAACTCGAGGGTAGCGAAAGGGAAGCAATATGCAGCGGCGGTGGGGGTTGTAGGGGATAAAAATAACATTAGAGGTCAATGAAAGAGTGCTGTCCAACAAGGCGCCCTGATATGCCAGTTCAAGCTAGAAGACTTGTTGAATGCCCGATTCGTGTGCCTCGGCATTTTGGGAGAATCATTCACCACTAAAAGCCTTATACGCTTCTAAACCACAATGTTTCTACGGAAAGTGCAAGAGGCGTTACTTGAAGACATTCCGTCAATGTTTCTACGAGACCTGTAGGTAGGTAATAAAATCAGAAAAATCATAGTATACAACCGCGGTAACCTTCTTCTTCTATGCCAAGTCCAACTGCAATGCCAAGCAGCATGAGCGTAATTGTGAACTAATACAATATTGTAAATACACGCGTAACGGATCTTCACTTGTATATAAGGCCTTTCGTTGTTAACCATATTTATATTAAGGGTGCTAAAGACTGCCTATGTTGCAACACATTTTAATGTTGCAATTTGGGATTGGATCTCTTCCTCTTCACTTTAGTTTTGCGCAATCGTTAAGTCGCCGACTGCAGTTTGGAATACGCAGAATAATACAATATTCAACCTAACGGAAGTGTAACTGTGGAACCTTAGGCATATACTTGTGAGATATGCTTTCCTAAAACTGGCTGTTCATCTCCAGCTACATCAGTAATGTGAATTTGATGTTACTCTAAAAGAAGTTTTCTCTTAAACTTTCACAAAGATGCTTGAACTTTGTGCTGCGGAAATACCAATACCATTGGAGTACCTTTGATTTGACTTTACGCAGGATTCCAGTCTTGAACAATTTGAAGTCAACCCTTTTCCACTACTCTAAGGGAGTGACCATAAAAGGACTTCCGCAAAGTTAAGTCAAGTAATAAATCGTGGTCTTACCACAGGTAAAGTA
Organism: Hetaerina americana; assembly: GCF_022747635.1. Taxonomy (NCBI): domain Eukaryota; kingdom Metazoa; phylum Arthropoda; class Insecta; order Odonata; family Calopterygidae; genus Hetaerina; species Hetaerina americana. The sequence goes on along the minus strand of NW_027287139.1, from coordinate 2,166,329 downwards.
AAATTGTGTGAACGCTCAAAACAGAGAAATCTCCTTCCTTTCGCTCCCAATGCATTCGCGTTGCGCCCCTCTGTGGAATCCGCACACTTTCCAAATACCTCTTCATTTTTCATGTAAGAGTGATTATTCATTTTCCGTCATATATCGTATGAGAATATTAAGCTCAACACATACTTTCATTTACGTGAATTTTCATGCAATATGGATTTTTGTCGGAAGATATTTGCAAGTGCTAGCACCACTCTGACCATTCGTTTCATTGAAGCATTTTCGCACACATATACACCTTAAATTAAATATCTACGCATTTTCTGAGTAAGGGACATTATTTAAATTATGTCATCAATGCTTTCTCTAAGTGCAAGCTGGTTTACCTTAGCGTAGCCTCTATGATTTACCCATAACTGTGACCCAATATCGTCACGATAAACGAAAAGGTGAATACAATCAGCGGAATATTCATTGCAAAATGATTTGTTTTCAGCAAATTAATTGAATTTACTTCAGCCAAAATTCCACATTTTCTGTGCATTACATCAGCCATGTTTATAGAAAACAGGCGGAATGACCGAAAATCGTAAAACAAATAAAATGGGATATTGAAAATTCACGCGCCAAATCGGGCCTGTGAGGGCGCACCAAGCAAAATTGCACGCACACATATTCATGAGTTTTCACCAGATTTTTTTTTAAGAAATCATAAAGGGACACCGGATTAACGAACATAGTTTGTATAAAAAGTATCAGGAATTTTTTTCGGAAAAATGCATTCATTTCAGATATTGCTACAATGCGTCAAAATTCTTCGAAGTACATCGGATGAGCGTAAACTCCTTTTTGCCCTTGCGGCTTTTCCATGACTCGATGGCTTCCAGGCAGGTGGATTCGGGAAGGTCCTTCAGGGCACATGTGCAAGCTTCTTTGATGGCACTTTGTTGTGTTGTACTTTGATGGAGGATTTCACTTTTGGTAATAGGAAATAGTTTGCTGGTGCCATGTCGGGGGGACTGAAAGGGGATTGGGGAATCGTCGCGATGACGTTGCAGAAGGTCTTCACAAGCATACCCACTCGACTCTGTTCTTGGTCGTCCGTCAACACCTTTGGGACGAGTTTAGCGCAGATCTTTAGCATTGCCAAATGTTCAGTGATAATCATTTGAGCGCTGTTACGGTCTTATCAATGCCAATACGATCTGCGATGATCATGCAGAGACTCGACCGACACGGTCTGGATTCAGCACATCACGCATACGTCAGGAAAACATTTTTACCACTACTTTTTATACAAACCCAGTATTCCAACTATGTCACTCTATTTATCAACCAAGTCAAATATTTCAAAGCGCATGCTTTGTAGGGACATGCATTGCCGCGATCTTTAGAACACGTAGCGTTCTATGTTAATATTGATAGCGGGGTGATTACTGAAATGCATGTTGATGATCGAAGGAGGGTGGGAAGAAACAAATGAAGGGGCATGGTGATGTGTGGCGGTGGCGTGGGGGTTGATGCGCTGCGTTGCGTACCGAGGGTGGAGGGAAAGCCCAAGGGAAAGAGGGGGTGCCGTGGGCCACCGGCGGTGGCGTGGGGGTTGATGCGCTGCGCTGCGTACCGAGGGTGGAGGGAAAGCCCAAGGGAAAGAGGGGGTGCCGTGGGCCACCGTGCATCGCAGTGACGCACGCCTCCCCCAGTCCTCCAACGCGCAAATAGTACAAATGTCGCCGGATGAGGACTCATTAAGGAGAATGATTAAATAAACTAAACAGCCAACTCGTATTAATTTGCTGTTAAAATATTTGATCGAGCTAAATTCGACGCCAAATGATGTTGATTAGCCTGACGTGTACTATCATTTCTAAGCGAGCCAAATCCAGCTTTTTGCATGAGATCCCGCAATTTTAAACTACAGTTTGTTTGCGCAATGAGTAAAATAACAAGGAAATTGAATAAGAGACTTCAGTTACTAAATCCAGTTTGGCTGTCCTTAATATCATTTGTACGACGTATGTTTAATGACGACAGAGCATAGATTCTCTTTTGCCGTGCAGAAATGTAATTTTATGCTCCACAAATTTCATTGATTTACTCAAGTTCTGAGTCAATGGCATCCGTTGTAAGATGATACAAGCTTAGTTCGCTTACGCCTGCTTCGGGTGATGAGAAACGTTTGCCACGCGTTTATTCGCATTGTGAAACGGGGCAAACTCATATTGGACTATATTATATATATAAGAGAGGACGAGGAACGCAATTATTATTGCTTTCAGCCGCGATTTCGCCGTGGGATTCGCAGAACCCGCCACGCACCTCTCATGTGAGCATTTTATGTTGTCAAAACGTTGGTGGCATCCAATGAGAAGATTCTAATGTTTAAGGCAGTGCTCCTGACGTTGCTCGACGATCTTCTCTCGCAATAGCAGGTGTCGCGTTTACGTCTATTTCCGTAAGATAAGAGGTTAACATGCAGCGCACACTTCCTTCGAAATTGATTGTGTACCTTCTTCAAACCTTTTGAACCATCTTCAAGCTGTGCTGAGGGGAATAACAATCTAGGGATCTCCTGTGGCACCAGGTGGATGGCGTAGCTATATTTTCAGGTGAAAGCAAAATTTCAACGCTGCGTTTTCTTTCAATCCAACGAAACCTTCGTTCTAACGAATTAGAAAAACAAGAATATACGACGCCCTTATAAGACCTTATGAAACGGACGTATTTTCAGCAAACGCAGAGCAGTGGTAATTATTTCACTTGATGCAGTTTTTGAATGTTCTTTTGTGAGCATTATCGCTCTTCTTCAGAATGAGAGACACCGACGGATGAACGTCGCAAGCTGACCAAATCAACCTAAGCCACACTATTCAGTGAATATGTAGCGTATCGATCATCTTCAGAGGGTGCCTCAGGGAAATGGCTCACTCACGAACACTACATCAAAGGCTCTAACCTAAATTTTGACATGGTATAAAACCGCTCTAACTTTTAAAAATTAACTCCGAGGGAGATTTTCAATGTATTTCCATTAACTGACCTGAAATCGTTCAGTACGCACTGCGTGTCTAATGATTATTCATCAAAATCAATACGATTCAATGCAAAACTTTGTAGCGCCTCTTTTGACTGAAATTTAAGAACGAAGCCCATGCAGTTTTGCGGAAAAATGCGCCAAAATATCAAGCACACAAATAAACGAGCAGTATTTGTTTCCAAATTCGATTTTTTAGATCACATACATGTACTTCATACACAGCAATCCGCATCGAGGGTGTGTGCAGATGGAATCAGGTCATTCAAAACCCTTCTCGGTCGGTAGAGTGTATAAATGAATTCTCTTCCATTTCATACCGTCACCAAAACAATGCTTTCGACCCTATGTCTTTCCTCCACTCCAATATTGACTCCTCACAAAGGCTTGGGCAATAAATTATTTCTCCCTCACTGGCTAATTTATGATATTATTCTTGCTGATTTTAAAATAGAATATTTTTCTCTAGATAGGTTGTGCGAGAGATTGAGCAATAAATTGGATCAACTATAATTCAGGGATGGAAAGAGCTAGAGGGTAGTATAGAGCTCTCGAATCCGTCACCACCAGAGCAGAATTTCTTCCTGATAGGCGCCGGGAAGGACTCCAAAGTCAAAGAAGATAGAAATGAAATCGTGGGTGAGTGGGCGTGCAGTCTCCAGTGTTTTTATCAGGAAAATAATCACCGAGAACTTTTGCTCAATGCGGCACCTGACTTGCCCCTCTTATCCCTGAAGAGTCCTTTCTCTTGGGCGGAAAGCTATGGATTCATTCAATCCCCATGGTCACGACCCGACGAAATCCACTCCGTCTCCTCCTGAGCTTCGACTTCGATGCGTACTCGATGGAGATCTGCAAACTTTCTTCTTAAGATGGCAATTCGTCGTGTATTCGTCCCAAATCAGAAAATTAAAATAACTATACACTAATTGCTATGGATTTCCTCCAAGCTCGTCTACAAACTGCTATTTACGCACGTGTCCCATTTACCTATCGTTATGTATGCTTGTCTCTGACCCCGACATGTTTAACCTAAAATCGAGCTGTGCCCCTTTTTGCTCATCTCTAGTTCTCATTTTGAACAAAAATCATATTTTTCCGGAAGTTAACGGTCCGACGCAATAAAAAAGAATTTATGCCCCAAAACCAGAATGTAAGGAATGCTAAGAATCCTCTTTTGGATACATTCCACGTTAACCCCTAATTCACATGTGTTCGGTATTAAATAAGCCTATAAATATAAATAAATCTCATAACCCTGTATTCTTACAAACGCATAAAATTGAGTGTTTCGGCAAACAAATAATATTCTCAACGGCAATGAGTTCTTTTCAGCATTTTCATTGTTCATCTTCCATTTTGATTTAAAACAGAGCAAATATAGCGGAGGGATATTGAATTACAATGTACGACTTGAAATTAACAGTTAAGCCTTTCGTAAGAATACTAAGCTAATTAGATGCGAATATATTCTTGAATTTATATTCTTATCTAAAAATCCGATGAAAAATGAAATTATATGAAAATAAAAGCTTGCAATTTCTTGAAATACTTATATATTCCGATGAATTTCAAACATTTTGTGGCAATTATCAAGGTGTAATACAAGAAAAGTTAATATAATTGAAGTATAACAGAGCAAAGTCGTTTTTCAATACCGAATAACTAATTAGATCGAATACCCTATATACTGTAAGGCGAAGACTTGAAATAACGTCAAGTAGTGTAAAAATGTCGGATACATCCCCAATATCATTGATAGCTATGGCAAACACTGTTACACTCATGAAGCCCAGCAGGATCTTTTCCTGGGCTTAGAGACGAGATGATTGCTTGCCTATTCTGAACCTAAAAAAGTGGCGACTAATAGCAATTTGAGTAAAAACAGCTAACTTTACCCACTTATACTTATACACTATACCCACCCAAATACTTATATATTCCGATGAATTTCAAACATTTTGTGGCAATTATCAAGGTGTAATACAAGAAAAGTTAATATAATTGAAGTATAACAGAGCAAAGTCGTTTTTCAATACCGAATAACTAATTAGATCGAATACCCTATATACTGTAAGGCGAAGACTTGAAATAACGTCAAGTAGTGTAAAAATGTCGGATACATCCCCAATATCATTGATAGCTATGGCAAACACTGTTACACTCATGAAGCCCAGCGGGATCTTTTCCTGGGCTTAGAGACGAGATGATTGCTTGCCTATTCTGAACCTAAAAAAGTGGCGACTAATAGCAATTTGAGTAAAAACAGCTAACTTTACCCACGAGCTCCATTTGTGTAACGCGCTTAAAATGTTATACCTCCAAACTCTGACGTATGCCTTTTCTATATCAAAAAAGATGACAAAACCATGTTGCTGCATGATAAAGGTGTTCAGGCTATTCTTAACATCAGTTGCTTAGAGGTCCTCTCGCGTTCCCACAATGTCATCCGCGAACCGGAGAACGTTGATTTCTTCGCCATTCACCTTGACTCCTTTGATGCCTCATTTTTGCGTTTCTTCCATTGTCTCTTCTGGAGAGGTTTATATCCTTTGAGTTTCACTCCTTTCTTTACCGTAGCTTATATTTTCCTACTGTTTTTCATTGGATTGGTCTAACCTGATTCATGCATTATTCTTTTGCCATCGAAGACCTGCCCAAACGCTTCTAGTCTCTTATACATCTTGTTACATTCAAAGCTGCCGAAATCCACGATTGCAATATATATATATATATATATATATATATATATATATATATATATATATATATATATATATGTACATAATGGCTTCTGTACGTGTACCATTTTTTCGGCCAGCACTCTTAATCTAAGCATTATTGCCTCTTTCACTCCGCGGTTTTTCCTGAATCCAAATCGATTGTCCACAAGGCTTTCTCCCATCTTTCCTTATATTCTTAGCATTTTCCAAACGCTAGACATCAACCTCAATTTCCTGTACTCTATTTATTCATTTGCTCTTGCTTTCTTCGTTATTGCAATCATCACTTTGAAGTTCTCTAAGTCCTCTCGTAGTTTTCCACCGCTGTGGTTATCTAAGATTATTCCAAAGTTTGTGTCCTTCGCTTTTACGCCAACTGACTTCATTATCTCTCCATTTTTTATCAAATCCTGGTGCCTCTTTGTTCTTCAGGTCGTTCACGGTTCCGTGGAATTCACATCTCAGTATTTCCGTGGCTCTCCTACCAAGATTTCTCCTTTAATTAGCCTCTACGTGCCTTTTGCAGATTACTTCAATGTGTTCCTCCAACCTCTTGCCAAGATTTACATTTTCTATTAATATCCTTCTATTAGCATCTCGCGCGTCGTGGGATTTCTCTTCCCTTTCTCCGTATTGTTTCTTCGCCGGTGAATAAGCAGTTTTGCTGTTTCCCCTCTTTGTTATGTTGCCAAATTTCCTCACGGCAGGTTTCTATACACTTCTTTCTTGGTCTTCTTGCAATTCCGTATGACTTGGTTTCTCTACGTTTTTAAAGGGGTTCCTCAGTTTTATTTCTTTGATTCTTCTATTATGTAGTCTTCTTTGAGCTGTTATCCGTGGCCGCTTGGATTTCACCGCTTTATTCATGGTGGAGATGCCACGGCAGTAACTTTTAACGGAGTCATCCGCAGTGCGCGCATTACAATGCAACAGTTTTTGCAAGGATTTTTACACCCTGATTTTTACAATGCAATGATTTTTGCACCCTGAAATTGTTGCATTGTTATCCGCATAGAGCGGATTACTCAGTAAAAAGGTTACTGTTGCGGCAATATCCCGCTGTTTCTTACTGTTGTCACCTCTAAATTTTGAGTCGTTTTTTACGGTAATGGCTTCAAATGTTTCACAGAATGAATGGCCATCATTGATAACATGAACCGTTTCAAATAATCGAGTTTTGGCCAAAAATTACTCCAAAAATTTACTACTTTATACATTATTTTTATATGTATGCTTGTATTATTCATGTAATTTCCCTTATCGAGCGCACTGAAACTAAATCTTAAGTACTTACTTCGTCTATGCTGAGGATTAAATTTTGCTTTATATTTACGAGCAAGTATATGATCTACTATATAACATTTTTGTTTAAGCTTTTTTTAAGATTAACATTTTTTTAGTATTCTTTTTTACCTGTCTGATGTTTTTCTTAAATTAACCCCTCCGTATTCTGAATACTTTTGAGTTAATACCTATAACTGTCAAATTTCTGCATGTCTTTGTCTTTCTTTTTCAACTTGAAGAAAGCAGATCTGATCTATAATGTGGATTTTTATTGCGTAAGTGGCGCCACTCCATTTAACTCAGATCGGGGGCTTATAAAAAGTGTGGCACATTGAAAACATACCTATGTATGGAATAAATATAGCTTTTTCGCGACAACAACATACGTTAGTGATTAGTGTCAGGTTGGCATTTGAGTGAAGGATATTTGAAACGCATGTGGGTAAATTCAAAAAGGGGTGAAATCTAAATGTAATCATTAACTCTAGCATGAGATTAAAATTGTAATATCCAACGTGTACATTTCTGACTCATAGCATGAAATTTATTCATTCTCTTCCTTAATTATCATGCATTATTTTACCAATTCATCATGGTTATTTCCTATTTCTATCATTGAACCTATTTTACTTAAAATTAGTATATTTCTGCCTTTCTATATTTTTTTTAAACTTTGTTTACGCAAATTTGTTTATATTTTATTTTATGTCTTATCTAATTATAAACAGTTACTATTTCCTATTGAATCTTTTAACTCACTCGGATTCTCTATGAGCTGCACGCTCCTTGAAATATGTATTCGTATCACAAAAAATCCCATTGCAGTATTATTACATTCTATTTTTTTACATGGCATTAATTGCATTCTAAAAGAATGGATAATCATTTACCTAACAATTTTTAAAAACTAAATGTCTGCACAATATATTATGTGAATCAAAAATATGAAGAATATGCAGTAATCAAGCAGCTTTTTCAGAAGATAAGAGACATTCCTCTCAACTGGGCTGAGCCCGAAACTGGAGATTCGCATTCACAGGATCTGAAAGGAAATGCCATTATGTTACATATCGATGATTCCGCATGTCCCAAGCGAGCAATTTCCTAAGAACCCTATCGCAGTTCACCCTTAAGTAGTTGACCTATGATTTCTTTCCACCAGTTGAACAAAACTGACAATGGTCATAGCATGCGACCCAGTTTCACCTGAGAGAGCGAAAGGAAAGCATAAATTCCTTTTTTTTCGAAATTTTTCACCCAATAGGATGAAATCACAAATGCATTTTCTCTTGCAGTCTTTTAAGCCACAAAATACAAAAAATAATATGGCCGGCCCTAAAAATAAACATATGCGATTTCAACGTATAATAACATACCTACCGATTGTAGCATGACATTGGCATATAATGAAATGCAAGAGGAAAGCAAGCCCTTAGTAGGGGGATTACCCTTTTATAAGACGGTGCTGATCTTTGGATGTCCAACGACTGAGCGCGTATTCAATGAATCGAATCTATTCGGACCGATCCGTCATTTCTGCTGAGGCAGTCACTTCATGGGTCTACGCATATCTATTGTTTCCGTGCATACATTTATAGTGTATGCTGATGTCGCTGTTAACGTAAGTATTGGCAAAGGGAAATGTTGCGCAATAGCATATCACATGAAGAGTAACATATTTCCCGTAACTTCCTCAGCTCCTCATCAAATAAAAGGCCATAAATGGGCAGATGGAAGTGCTCTTGGCACTCGTTGCGGGTGGTGGATACTTTTCGTCCACCCTCACTCGAAACAGGACTTCTGAGGAGAAGAGGGCATTCAACCGCGGGCTCCCAAAAGCAATGGAGAATTTTACACTTTTTTGAAACTGCTAAAATGTATTGTAAACTACTAACCAATCTTAAATGATATGTTTTCATTGATCGAGTAATGTACTTGTAGCACGATTACATAGGAGACCTACGCCATCAGTCCTCATCAATAGCACGGAAATAGAACAAAATCGCGGGCTCGGTACCGACTGTTGCAGCATCAATGGTTCGAATCTCATTTGAAAATATTGAAAAATGGCGGAATGGAACAGTTCAAAGTATAATCATAGCATTTTTAGGGCACTCTTCCACCAACTAAAATAGCTCCCATAAAATACTGAACAGATAAATGTAAAAAATAACAGCCTTGAAGGGCATTAAGTAAACTGGAATATACGGGTGGATTTGCGGAAAAATCCTCTTAAAATGAGTCGAGAAAAGAATAATGGTAATCACAAATTCTTAAAAGCGATCGTATTGGCGAAGTGATTATCTTATTCGACTGTAAATTTAGAAACACCTTCCTTTGTATACATACTGGAACAAGTTCGATTCTTCCTTACCTAAAATTTCAAAAGAAATTTTGTCACTGCACGATAGGTTTCAACTTTTAATTTTCACCTTCGAATTGAATTCTCTTCTTCAGAATTACTGCTTCAAATGGCCACAAGCCAATTGTGCAGATTTCGAAATCCATCCATATTTCCAATAAAATAGGTGAAAACAAAGAAACAGCTATCTGATTCCGAAACAAGCAGGTGTTTTGTCGGTATGTTAATACATGAGAAGTTTTAAGGCAATTGCTTGAAATATGTTCCATCCTCTCAGTGCTTTTATTCTAAATTTGTTGATGTTACACTTTTAAAATATGACGTTTAGCTTTAAGCAATTCATTTCTCGTCCTTTGACAAGTACTCATGGCTATCGTCGCCCATTGCAAAATTTGACAGAAAAACTGAATTTTTTGGCTCGTACAACATGCTTGTCATATACACCATGCATAAATTTATTTAAACCCATCACCTCGTATTATTCCTTATCATGAACTACGACCTTAACGAGGCTGCAGACTGGTGTGCTCCGATGACTCCCAGAGCTATGGCGGGAGCAATAATTCTTGCTAGCCAATGCCCATCGTGCAACAGCCAGATGTTCTACGCAGCGCATGTTCCATGTTAAGGGAGACTGCAAAAGGCATCTGACCCCAGTAGAGTAGCTGTTTAAAGTGATTGAAGTAATTATCAGGTTTAAACGCTATTAAGGGAAGCAAGATGAAACCATCTCAATTTTCCATCCCGAGAAATGGAGATGGAACCAAATAGGAAAATGAGTCCTGGCAACCACGGAGCGCAGCGGACGCGCCCGGCAATGGGGGAGGCAAGGTCGCCATCTGAATCCCATGGCACAACGAGCTGAAATCAGCGGAAAAGAAGGCTCAGAAGAGGAAAGAAACTGTTAGAATTAGGAACTGGATTCCTAAGACTATGATAAGGAAAGGAAATTGGGAAAATATCAAGCTGAATTTGGAGAGTACTAATATCAATACGCAACAGAGTGAATGAGGCGATATTGAGAGATTGCGGGTGTTATCGGATCGATAGTCACATGACAATGTAGAGTGGAGAGAAATACGGCGTAGGAGTGATATTACATTAAAATCCAGGAAAAAGAGAATCAAACATAGATCAAGTGAGTGACAGATCACTGTCAATAGTGGTTAACAGTCAACTAAGTTGACAAGGTTGGCACGGCGACAAACGCATACCCGGGGGAAGATTCATATATGTATATGATTGGCTGGAGATAGTCAAAGATAGTCGAAGGTGCCCCTGGGACAAAACGTTTGATGGTGACGGAGTATTCGAATGTGGTGATGCGCACAGGTAGAGATGGGAGAGAACATTGTTTTAAAAAATGGAGTGAAGAAGGAATGAAAGCTTAAGGATAAAACAATATTTTTTAAAGGAAAAATGCGTTAAATATTATAAATATCTGGTTTAAATTCCACAATAGACATTAATTGAAAAGTGTATACTCCCAAAATACCGAAAGACACCGGAAGATTTGAAGAAGAAAGTAGGGTTATAAAAAGAGCAAGAGTTATCAATGCATAGTCTCCTGGGGCAGGTTAAGATTCCGATAAGCATCCATGAAACGTATCGCAATAGCCAACTCAGGAAGGTTAGAGAAGAAAGAAGCATATGCACAGAGGAAGTGTAAACTTTCACCGCTGCAAAAAAAGAACGAATACTACGAAATGGCAGATAAAATCCCAGACAAGGAACATGTTCTGGATAGAGTATTAGGATAATGGGAATATCTACGAGTTATCCAGTTTCATGCATCCAGATTTAATATCCACGAGTTATCCAGTTTTGTACAAAGATATTCTTACATAAAATGGGAAGAAATAAGAAAAAGAGAATTATGTAGGAGTAAATCTTGTAAGCGGATAACTGTGAAGAATTAAATACAAGGAAATAAACAGTAAACTTAGAGGAGAAATATATGACGCCAGAAGATTTCGTAGTGTTAATTTTCGTCACAAAAAAGGAAAGTCAGCAATATGTAAGGACTATAAAACAAGGAATTTAATATTGTAAGCAGCTTAATTGGTACTTGAGGAGAAGAGAAGAAAACAGCGACAACTTAAGTGAAGATCGATTTGGATTTAAAAAGGGCAGGATTGCGCGCAATATCATGGCAGCAATTAGTTAAATTTATTCGTTTATTTGACGACTTCATTGAGGATAGATTAAGAATTTAAAGTTCCTTCTTCCACCTAACTCCTACGTATTAAATTAATGACGCCTAACCCATTAAACACCAAAGATCACAAACACCCAAGCCCTAGGTGGAGGAAAACCCACCTGGGGGGAATCAAACCCGCGACCTGTGAGTTGACAGGCGAGGAAGTTAACCCGCCACCACCGAGGCTGGTAAATGACGGAAAGGAGTACAGAATACAATTTGGATGAATAGTTTTGGTTGATTTTGAGATGGCGTACGAGACAGGCAATTCCGGTGAAATGAATCAACGTACTGAAGGAGATAGGATTAGATCGGAGAGACAGGGCATGTTTCAGACTGCTAAGGAGGTGATAGGGAATGATGAGTCAATATGGGCATGTTAAGCTGGGGAGTAAGAGAGGAATTTTCATCATCACTCGTACTTTTCAAAGTACACACGGAGGAAATGGCTAGGGAGGGGGAGGGAGAAGAATATGGCCGAAGGAAGAAATTAAAGTGGGCGCAGAAATAGAGAAAACGGATTGGCGGGTGATCAATCTTTAGTTCACAAGCCAGCCAAAGGGTTGTAAGCATTACTGAGCAAATGAAAAAAATCAGTGATAGGTATTGGATGAAAATAAATAAGAAAGAATCGAAGGTTATGAGTCTATCGCGAAATAGAAAGCCTTAGATAAGCATTAAAGCTGAGGGCCATAGATTTGAGTAGGTAGAAGAGTTAACCTATTTATGAAGTATTTAGGAGGAGGGTTGGCAGAATATTAGAGACATTAAAAGAAGAATTGCGTTAGGCAAAGAATTTTTTTCGAAGAGGAGGGAGTTAATGGCATGAACTATAAGTAAATATAAAAAGGTGAAAACTTTAACGTGGGTCGTAAGGTGCGTAAACTAAGTCGTTGAGACAAGAGCATAACCTGAGTAGACTGGAGCTTTCGAAATGTGGATGTGAAGGAGGGTCGAGAAGTGAAATGTGTGGAAATAAAAATAAATGAGGAAGTTGTAGGCAAGGTGGGGTTGGAGAGGAGGCTTTTGATAGAAAATCATAAGGCAGGGGAAATGCATGCATGGCAATTTGGGCTGCAATTGACTCTTTCAGACGTCGTTTGAGGGGAGAATTTTAGGAGATGAGGAGGATGGAGGAAAAAAATAAACGTATTGGGCGGAATGAAGGGAGCCGTGGAGTACATCCATCAGACATGGCTTTGTGTAATGTAGGTTTTAGAGTATTTATCTATTCTGGTAGGAGCTAAGAAATGCAGCTGAGCTTAGTCACTTGGATCTTCAAAAATCTATTTCAAGCGGTAAATTATTCTTGATAACAAGAGCCGGTTCGTGTGCTCTTGGCCGAAGTGATCTTTCACATGAGGCTGTTGATGTCATAAGGAATTCCATTACTTTGTTCAGCGGTCGCTTACAATATCAGATACGAGTAATTACTGTGATTTAATCAGAAAATATCTAAGGGAAGCAATCATGTTATTCACAGATAATCCCCTCAATACCATTAATGGAATATGATGGTTTCACCCACGCGTATTGAAAAATACTTAACAATGAAAAGGAAACGTTCGCAGCGTAAGAGATATTTTGTCTTCATATATTCCCATGGAATTTAATGGACCGCTTAAAAACAAGAATAATTTAATCACACGTTGTACAATAGCCTGCCTCATTCGACCCTATAATTACTCTGCATCGGTCAAGCCTTTTTCCCGAACATCACAATACATTGAGCTGCAGCTCTTCAATGAGGAAAATCCGTATTTGGCTGCAAAACGAGCAGCTGACTGCCAATAGAAGTGGGCTGGGTGTGGTCCACCAATTCACATATTCCCCTCCTGACTCATGCGGAAGATCATTCAGCCCTCTTCTCACTTTTCTGTCGGTGCATGCAAGTATTACTTATATTCCATACCTACCAAAGTGTTGAAACGTCTATTTCACTCTTCTCTCTCTTTCCCCGCATCGTCGCAGCCGTAATACATTTGTATTTTATTTTATTATCTTTAGAATGTATTTTGAAGTGAGAATTTCCACTTCGTTCCGAAGTAACTCTCTTTAAATGTCATGCATTATTTAGGCCACATTCTGATTTACTGGAAAGTACTTCAGGTTCTCCGGAAAAACTGTTAATTATGAGAACAGATCAAGTCGAAAGGAAATCTTCTTGGTGAAAACTACTATTAAAACGAAGTATATTTAATGGCAATATTGAAGAAAAAAGGAGCCACGAAAGCAAGAATAATTCACATGCGACTGTAACTGTGAGGAAAATACACGGCACCTGCATTTATCTGCGGCACCGAGGGAAATACATATTGGATCTCCAACATTATCCTCGTAACTTTAACCACTAGAATGACACAAACATGAGGGATGCCAACTGCGCGACGGAGAGATACTCTTCACTTCTCTAACTGCTATGCAATAGGTGACCATCATCAGAGCATGGCCAAGTACCGCAGCTGCATAACATCAGGCAATTGACCTTGTCCCATTTCTATTCAGTCAATGTGCCGTGGATTTATCCAAACAGTATACCATGCATTCACTCCGTGAGCATGCAGGAAATAGGATCGGAGTGAATTTCTAGTGAGTTCCGTTGGAAAAGTCCTTCTTTGAGGATTAAATGAGTTCAATAGTAGAAGTTAAGTTCCACGCCATCATTTGTAAATTAACATATTACGCTGCGTTACTCGCCTTATCCTTAATAAACGCTGATAGTGCTCCTTACACAATTCCGTTGTTATATTCCGGTGGTAATTGTCCAAAGAGAATTAACTATCTCTTGAAATCGTTTTCGAATTATAGGATTCATATTAGGATTAGAACGTTAAAATCAAAACTGTTTAAATGGTAAGGCATTAATAACAAAATTATGAGTTCCATAATCTACAAATTCAAAACTTTTCCATTCTAAGAAGTTTGAATTTTTGCATCGCAAATTAATTTTAATATCTTAATAATAACTTTTACGTGTTAAAAGGACAAGACTTTATTCTTATTCCCATATAAATAAGATGTACATTTTAATTATATGCACACATTTGGGTGCAGAAGAATACGTGATTCTAATGGGGGAAACAAGATCACATATTTAAAGCATTTAAACTGCCACTTAACATTTTCATTTTCTGTAGGTCGACGAGTTAAATCGATAAACCTTGCCAGAATAAACCACCTCCAAGAGTAAAATTTTACGATAACATCACGATTATAGACTTAAGCCCCGACTTTCTAGGAATTCTATTTGACTAGCCATCATCTAGTGTGGTGGCATGATAACATGTCACTCCAGAAGTTCCCCATGCTCTCAAATGATTATTTCAGATGAGATATATCGCTACGAATTACATTTCACGCCCGGGTTCGAATCGTGGAGGTGTCAGCAATTTTCAGTGGTGTCCCACACCGTACTTGGGGGCCTCGTACATGGAGAGCACTTCAAGTGGCACCGTCGAATGGTACATCAAATTGGGGACCCCTTGTCGTCTTTCGTAGATGGAGTAGACCTCCCGACGCCGGGTTTCTCTCCACTCTTCCTCCATTTTATGAAAATCCTACCCCGACCGAATCATCCACCGATCCTTTCTTCTGCAAATGATCTCGTCGGTTTTCTGCCCTTATAACTTCTACTATTAGAGAGAGAGAGAGGGCTGATATGGATTTATTAGGGTGCGCCGACAGCTATAAGTCATTTAGCACCTCTCTCCACCGAATACTTTTGTAGTTAAGGTATAAAACTGGAGGCTAGGATGACGTGTAATTTCAATGTTGAAAAAACAAGTTTTGGGATGCATCATTCATGTGCTACACGAGACCAGATACCTTTAAGAAAGCTATCATTCAGCTAAGGACATCTTGATGATCATCTAGCTGAGAAATAAATACATGTTTAATTATGAAAGTAATACGCGTGATTGAATTGTGATGCGACTATCCATGGCAGCACGGTAAAACCAGTCGGAAAATGTGGTGAGGCGTCTGCCTGCCCTTCCAACGCAGCCTGTTGCCAGTTTGCTCGGAGCAGTCTGAGTGGAAAGACGTGCCTCCGCGTGAAGTATGTTTTTTCGACTTCGTAACACGGCACAATGAAGCGCCGAGCCACATGCCCCCAATTATACGTCCATTCATCGCTACCAACTTCCTGGCCTGGTGATCCCATCAGGACCCTTACAGTCCCAACTTGACGCCTTGCGACTTTATTTTGTTTCCCCAACTGAAGAGAGAGCTGAAATAAAAGTATTAGGAGACCAAGAAAAACATTCAAAAGTATGTTACAACGTTGCTGAGAGACATTCCCGTCGAGGAGTTTCAAGGTGACTTCAGGGTGGCGTCTCCGCAAGTGGAGGGGCAGAATATTTTGAAGAATTTTAAGTATTTGTACAAGGACGATTAATAAATCTATTTTTCCCAGGGAATGCGCTTCCCAGAGAATTGCTTTTTTAGAGGACCCTGTATGTGTATATACATATATATACATATATATATATATATATATACATATATATATATATATATATATATATATATATATACATATATATATATATACATATATATATATACATATATATATATATACATATATATATATACATATATATATATATACATATATATATATATATACTATATATATATATCCGCGCGCCGCCGCCCTATGCTTCTCGCATTCCGTCATTCGTATTACGGCCACAGTGGAGTGGCAATCCTCACAGCGGGGTGAAGTCTTCTCTTCAACGAAGAGGTTTGAATGAGTCGGATGTGCCAGTTTGTCACATGTATGTCACAGTGCCCTGTTTTAAATCACGGGATAGCGCACCCTGCGTGCAGAAGAAGACCGCGCTGAAGTCAAGGGGTTTCGCGGTGCGAAGCTTTTTCCCGGGGCAATCATCCTACAAGTGTCATCCCGCACATTCTAGGATGCGTTCTTCAACGCCTCTTTCAGATCCTCTGTCTGTACCACTGAAGATTCTCAGCATTCAGAGGGCCTCTTTGGACGCTAAATCAGTCATCATCTCCAGCAATTTCAATGTGCCCAGGGGCTCACAGGAAAGATACTTAAGCCCCTCGTCTTTGCGGTTGAGGAGATACAACAGCATTTCCTTGGCGATTGTTCGGAATGAGGGTAAATGAGGTATGCATTGAAACGCACTCGTTGAGTCAGTGCAAATCGGAGCGGAGCGGTCACTGCTGCTCTTCATACTACGGAGAACTATCAGACAGCAATTGTGAGTCTTGATAGCAAAGTCAGCTGGCCTCGATGGCCAGACTCAGCCTTAATAGCAAAGAGCCACCGCTGTGTGGGCACCCCGATAACAGACTGAGCTTGGCATGATGGTTCCCTGGCATGAGGATGTCACGGCGCATGCGCAGGTTGAAACCGATTTCGGCCCGCCCGTGTATCGATGAAGTCCGATTCCCGATTTGAGGTTTCCCTACCGACACCTAGGTTCTTGTCGATTTCGGTTTTGCAAATGTCAGCAATATTGGGGCCGAAGTCGATATCGACGTCGACAATCAGTATCGATATTGCTTAATCTCTTTGTCGGTAGTCTCGTCAGGTAAATTACTACCTTTACGTTTCAAGTTATGCACATAATGGAGTACATTAGCACTCATCAATCAGTTCTAAATGCCAACGACATGGCAAAGATCCACTGAACCACATTTACAACCACGAGCCACATTGGCGATTTTGTGATTGCCAACTGGGTAGGATTGGTGGTAAGCGGGCTGAATCGAAACTCCACGTGTCGCGCGGTCACATATCCCACTGCTGACAAGGACGGCTTCTCTGAGATCGCCAAGTATTATGTACCATGTATTTACTGATCTAAATGACCATTACTGATCGAAATGACTTTGTACTTCGAAGCGCCTACCTACTACTTAAACCTAAGTACCAGTTTGGTGTAATTGATATTACATAATTAATACGGCGCACAAGTGTAATTTTTCTGATAAATTTCTGTATTTATTTAACTTTATTCTTCAAGCGGGCATCACAAAACCGTCTGTCGGGTGTCATGGCGTCCTCGGGCACCGCTTTCCCTGAATATTAATCTGCACGACTCGAAACCCTCGCACATGTGCGAATTGTGCGCGTGCCGACAATCATCCCGAAAATATTCTCACACGATGAGATCAGACGAGGAGAAACACTCTTTAAAACCTTTGGCATGCTACACGTATGTTGTAATATTTCCTTTGCCATGATGGCTAACAGATATCAGGGGTCGTTTTTGGCACACGCAAAACCTCCCAACCCTTAAGCGTAAAGCAGAGAGAACTAGAAAATGCTATTCCTCCAAAATACGCGGACCCGTCTGTTTATTTCTTACATTTATGAAGTGCTTCGCAATAGAAGAACCTGTCTATGTCAACGCGGATAAGCTCAACTCCGACATCAAAATCGACGTCAACTTAAAGCACGCCCTCGGCATCAATGTCGACATTGGTATCAGTATTGACTTCAGAATAAATAGCACCCACGATATGTCGACAACATCTCGGTTCAGGGTCGACATCAAAGCTAGCAGCCACCCGACAAAAAAGAGATGTTTCAGGCGTGATATGGTGGAATATCATGATTAATTGAAATGCCAATTGGGAAATTGCCACTCTTAAATTGATCCACCCGACACATCGCTATCGTGGAGCATGAAAAGTAGTGGAGCCCTTACCGAAGCCAGTTGCCCTATGGACTCACGCAGTAGGTCAGTACGCCTCGAACTGCAGTGGTTGGAAGGTCGCCCCGCTTGTCGTTTGTTTACAATAGTGAGTCAAAATGAAGACAACAATTGAAATTTTCGCCAAATGTGAAGTCTGTTCTGTGATAAGGTTTTTACTGATCAAAAAAACTTCCTAGCTGCTGACATTCATCGGGAAATTTCTGCTCTATATTGTGCACCAGTGTGATGAGTGACAAGGGTTGTGCGTCAGTGAGGTCGTTCGTATAACAATGAACACAGATGTCAATGATTATGACCGAAGTGGCCGCCCGTTGGTGTTGAACAATGACCCGCTCCTGAGAATTGGCGAAAAATTCGTTAAAACGGGTATTTACGATATCTGAATCATTAAAAAGTTTTCCGCAGATTTCTATGACTCTATTGCATGTAAATACGACTGAAAAGTTAGGCTGCTACGTGTTTTGTGATTCTTTTGACGAGGAACTACAAGATGCCGTCATCGGGTTGCTGCGATCTCAGGCGGCAGAATTTTATGCTGAAGGAAGTTGAAAACTAGTTGAGAGATATGACGAATGTTTGAATTTTATTTGCGAATATATATAAAAGCAATAGCGATGTGTAGTTTTGAGATGAAAATAATAACTGTTCTGTATATATTCCTGCGTATTGTTTACGGCATAACGGATGTTACTTTCTGGACTGTCCTCGTAGATGAAATTACATTACCCTCTTATGATCTATTTACGGTCATCGAAGGATATGATTACGATGAAAAAAAACCAAGGTTTTTAAAGAGCAGAATAAATTTGTTAATATCATCTATTTTCGCAGTCCATCATAATTTTATGTTGAAAGTTTCCAACAGGAGAACGTCATTTCTTCAATGACAAATTAAGGATATCTACGAGGGTCATCCGGAAAGTAGTACCCGTTCGTGCCGCATGAAGTGCTGACGACGCGAGTAGCCGCTGGACGAGGTCAGATAGCTTCAGTGGCTTGTCTGCCTTCTCTGAGCCAAGTTGCGTGACGCTAGCATTGCCTGTGTTGTTTCTGTGATTGTTTACAATGTTTAAAAAAATTGAGAACGCCGCCAGTTGTGAAGTGAGGGCAGTGATTAAATTCCTCAATGCAAGAAACGTTCGCCCATGTGATATTCATCGCCAATTAAAGGAGGTGTATGGAGACAATGTAATGGACGAGTCGTCTGTTCGGCGGTGGTGTCGCAACTTCAACATGGGGAGGGGGAACACACACGACGATGAGCGTTCGGGGAGACCGTCTGTCATTACAGACCAACTGGTGAGCTCAGTTGACGAATTCGTGGGGAACGATCGGCGCGTCACAATTGATGACATCTGTGAGCATTTTCCCAATGTTTCTCGAACAATTGTTCATGAAATTGTTAAACACCATCTGCATTATGCAAAAATTTGTGCAAGATGGGTCCCTCGCGTATCTCAA
The DNA here is from genome assembly GCF_022747635.1 of Hetaerina americana. NCBI lineage: Eukaryota > Metazoa > Arthropoda > Insecta > Odonata > Calopterygidae > Hetaerina > Hetaerina americana. The sequence continues at coordinate 2,146,582 of NW_027287139.1, read as the reverse complement.
TGAGCTGGCGGCGAAGGACTATGCAGCAGGAATACAGAAACTTGTCACACGTTATGACAAATGCCTTAATTTGCTTGGAGATTATGTTGAGAAGTAGTTTAAAGTATCCTCTTTCAAATAAATTTTTTTATGTTTGTTAATATTTACTTTTGTGTCTTTATTTCACGAACGGGTACTACTTTCCGGATGACCCTCGTACATGCGTATTTAAAAAATTTTGTATTCAAGCTTATTAGTTGAATCAGTGTCGTTTTGAGCAATGCGACAGCTCATGACAGGAGACAATTTGATTTTCCATAAAGAATTTTTTTATTTCGACCTAGGTTTCGTTACAGCCTATGATCTTTAGTTAACTGACAGGTGATACTGTGTTATTTGAATGCGATAGTTGATTTCCTTTCAAATCCTTCATTAAATGCTGCACGAAATATTCAGTCACCTGGAATGGAACCCAAAATGAACCTCAGCATACCATATGCACATTCAATGTGTATTCCAATGAACATTTTGCTAATACACAACACTGTAAACATCAATAATCACATATTTAAAAACGATTCTGATCACATCGAGGAGGAGCTAAAATGTGAAAAAAAAATGAATGACCAAAGAACAATAGAAGTTGTCCTGGCAAACTGAAAATATAAAATATGCTCATCATCATCAATGGCATTGAACTCTAAATGTCAAAACGTGAAAACAAAGTGACGACCGATAAATTTAGAATTTTTATTTCGGTAACAATCAGGAAATCCGCAAATGCAGATATTTTATTAAATGGTTTCAAGTTTATGTTTGGGCGCACTTCCAAAGCAATACAAGATGTCATATCAGACCTGGTACTCTCAAATCGGCTATATATAGTCATCTTGGCGCTATAGGTGGCCCAATAGGTGGAGCGTTCGGCCTCTGACAGGGAATCCCCAGATTCAAATCCCGGATAGAGTCTTAGGAATCATCCATTCAAGAAATATACTATTCGAATATTTGCCGGATGAAATTCGGTGGGGAATTCATAAAATTAGAGAGTTGCGGATGAGAAATCTTAAGTAAGCCAGTAAAGCCAAAGGGTTACAATCACTGCATTAGAAAATCAATCTGATAGGCATGGGTTGTTCATCAATGCAAACAAAACAAACGTAATGAGGTTTTTGGAGGAAAAGAAAGGAAAGCTAAATTTAAAGTTTTAATTGAAGGACATAAACTTGAGCGGGTGGAACAGTTTACATAACTTGGTAATACATACTGTTGGTCCATTCGGGCAAAGACTATATGGCCGTAATAACAGCAACTGCATTATGCGAAAAAATCTTTCAAAAGAAGGGACGACAGGGACTCTTGAGTAACGATGCTAAGAGAAGACTATTTCAAACTGTTATATGGAGCATGGTTTTGAGAGGGGCGTGCTTGAAGCAAGACGATGGGATTAAATTGGAGGCTGGCTTTTGTGCGGGGAAGGATGGACGCGGGTTGTGGGGAGGGAGGGTGAAGGTCAAACGGACGGGAAGGAAAAGAACGAGCAAGACATGAGGTGGGAAGGAGAGAAGAGGGTGGGTGGTTGGGAGGAATCCTAAGGAGGTTGGCTACAGAGTGTTCAATTGGTGACGGAATGAAATGTTGAAAGCGGCGACAGATGGGAGGACGTTGGGCAAGCGAGGAAGGGTGAGGAAAGGCGTGATGGACGGAAGGAAGGGAGGTGGAATTCATGAAGGGTTTGAGAAGAAGGGTTCACTTTAGTATGGGGCATCAGGTTATGTTTCCTTAGGCGAGCCTTAGGAATATAGCGCCATTAAGTCGGAGCCCATTCAAAACCCTCCTTAAACAGTAGAGTAACTGATAATATAAATATCTAGTATGAAAGATGATTCACAAAGGCGGTGCTTAACTTCAAGTTGTAGCAGGGAATTTAATTTTAAGAAATTTTATTACCAAGAATATGTGTTCTAAACTCTGTTGCGGAGCTATGGAAAAGCTCTAAGAAAACACTCATGATTTTTCATTCACTGAAACTTTTCTAGAAGTGACCTGAAATTAGTTTGAAAAACTTAACGTGTATTGAGTCATTTTTTGTGATATCATTTCATATAGAAGTGATACAAAACATACCTATTTTTAAAATGTATAACGAATTTGATTATTTGTCAAGTAGTAAAATTAATTCTCTATCTTCCTTGTGACAATTATATGATCTATTTTATGACAGCCTGAAAACTTAGCACTGCGACTGAATGTTGATAATAGATACAATCAAACAATAATAAGGGAATGAGATACGAAAATCATATACAATCTCACAGTAGGGAATTTATGGGAAACATCGCATTAAATTTTACTTTGATGGCGTAATTTCATCCTCAAGGGAACTCTATTCCTCCATAAACGCAAGCCTTTGGCTGTTCGGTTGACATTTCTTCCCTCCCCGATCTCGCTTCCTTTCTCACTCCGATCGTTCCATTGAGCTGGGCTCTTAAACATTTTTTGAATCGGCAACATTTCAATAAAAATTTGCGCTAGCAATCAGTATTGCTGTCGATATAGGAAATCAAAATACGAATTACAACAAAGTCTTTGAGCGAGGATTCAGTGAATGGATCGATTGATTGAGTCAATGTGAGGATCTTAACGTATTTTAGGTGAGGTCTTAGGTCAATGTGAGGTCTTAAAGTATCTTACTTGCCCCTAATTACTTTGAAGCCAATCATAAAGATAAAATGAAGCCACCAATCCTTATTCAATCACTAAAAGGGTGCAAAATATACATATTATAGTCCAAATTCCAATCACCTGCCATGGGACTGACGTCCTCAATTAACGATTAATAGCCCCCGTGTTCGAGACAATGCGCACATACGTCGCGCATACTTGAAGTATGTTTTAGCCATGCAATGTCCTCCATGCTCTCGATCGGGAGCAATCGACATTGATGTATTTCCACTGACCGCTTTGGCAACATCACCTCGCGCATTCACATGTTGAGCCGATGAGTTCGTAAGGTATGGGAACACTCGGAAGCAATGCATGCAAGCAATTTTTGGAGACCTAGAACAATACCTTGTGCACTCGAGACTCAATGGGTCGGAAAACGTTGCTGGTACTCCTCTGCAGCTTTATTTTTGTCGTTAAATTCATAAAATTGCACAATGTGTTTAGACTCGGCAATTAAGCATTTTCAGCGAGCTCTGAAAGTTCCGCGGGTACACAGCTAACTGCTCTGAAGCTTCGAAAAGTTCCACCTGTACCATGCATTTGCATCAATGGATTACTCCCAATCAATTGTCATATTAATCTTAGAAAATAAATAAGGTTTTATTATTTTCCCCCACAATTTTTATCCAGAAATTCTTCATTGCCAGAATATTTACTTGAGGAGTAAGTAGATGCGAGTGATCTCAGCCAATGGAGAGAATTTCAGAAACAGATTTTTTAACAGTATGACAACAAATAAGTATGACACCATGAAGAATAAAAAATAATATAGATAAAGAATAAAAGAAAATAATCTGATATGCGGGCATCCTTCGCGTTGATGGATAACTCACTGTTTTGCTCCGGCAGAAGTCACCATCACAACAAACAAGGTCAAATACGTCATTCATCTAGACGGAAAAATGTCCCGTTTTCCAACTTTCTGTTAGTATTGATCCATTGGGATATAATTCGTGATTTCGTAGATCCACACTTATTTGTGACACACGACGCATCACATTAGATGGAATGGCTCGCTCTCTCCCTCTATCCACTGATTCTATTAAGTCCATTCCATTAAGATTACCATTAGGTGTTCTCCGTGTTTACGGATCCGATATGTCCTGGGCCAGCCAACAACGATTTTCATCAACACCAAGAGTAAACACACGTGTGGCTAGGGGGAAGGAAATCGAAACTTGACATTTTCAACCGAAGCTCCATTGATGTTTGAAACACTTCAAACTGATGTTCATTCTAATTTTTCCAACGGTTTAACAACGCAGTAATGTATTTATCTCACAAAAAGTAGCATTTTTGCATAATCACAAGCGCTCAGTCAATCTAATGTTTCCATCGCTAATAGTCTTTAAAAAAGGGTTTCGTTTTCGCCAAGGTAGACGAGACCGATCTCCTTATATACGGATCGCTATTGATCGAGATCACATCAGCTCTAAGTAGGAAAAGGAGGCCTTAGAGTACGAGAAGGTTTTGCGTAGCTGCAGCGTCGCTTGGTCCGCGTTTAAAGTGACTGAGATCGCAGTGTTACTCGCGTCTCAAGTTTGCTCGGCGTCCTGCAACGGGAATTCAGAGACCCATCGACGAGCACTGCCAGGTTGTCTCTGGCCCATGCAACTTAAAGAAGAATGGAGTAATGTAGGGGAAGTGGGGGGGTAATTAAAGGGGGACAAGGACTAAAAGGCAAAGGTTGAAGGGAAATATAAGTCGTGACCTGGAAAGAGCGAGGTTGGTGGTGGTATAATGTGCGGGAGGGGGGGGGAGAATGATCATCCTCCCACGCCGTGTTTAACTCCGAGAGAGCAAAGATTAGCCTGGGAGCAGCCGCGGAAGTTTGTGATCTCGCCTGCCTCCTCCACCTATCCGTAATCGCCTCCTCGACTGCGACGTCGGCTAACACGCCCGCCCCCACCCGCAGCCTCGCCCAGTTCGCCTCGTCTCGCGCTGGGCGCTACGTGACGCCGCGACCGTACTCACTCTTCCCCCTCGTTCTTCCACCAGTGGACACACGTCATTGCTCCAAATTCATCGCTCTGGTTTTTCGGGGCGGGCACGCGAGTGAAGAGGGCTGATGGCGCTCTCCTCGCATCGTCCAGTGTTGAAACAGGTAGCGGGTGCACCTCCGTCCGCGTGCTAGGGCCGTGCGTGGGCAAGGGGTCACGCAGGGTTAACGACGGAATAATGACTGGCCACCAAGTTGGTGAAAGGCAAAGAAGAATGAGAAACATGATACAACTAATAATCATTACGTGGACGTCCATTGAAATTAAATGCACATTTCAAATAGACAAGCATTTTATTATCGATGTTAATTATGTACTCAATGAATATTGATTAGTGTTTGCTTTTATCTTTTAGTTCTGGTACGAGTAACATACACACATGGGAGCAAAATCAAAACTATTTCTTGGCTTGTATACTTTCCTCATTTCTATCCCCCAAACCCTACGCGATCGCATACGCACGTATTGGGGCGTTATTCTCTACGCATCTCGACCGGGGCCACGCTCATCTAGTTCGCCCAGTTCACTTCTCTCTCGTGAAGGGCTCCTTCTCTTCATCCAACGATCCCATTTTAAAGCCTCTCCATTGGTTATGCCGTTCGTCCATTTGATAGCACGCTAACGTGCCAACAATACCACCATAACTACTCAATCTAGATGTCGACGTTGAACTTGTCGTTCTAATGGCTCAAAAGCTATCGAGTTTATCTTTCCCATTATTTTTAGAAAAGCAATCACTTGTATTCTCTGTGAATTCCGATGATTCACTATTTCACTCCGTCCCCCCGCGATTCTATTTCTAATGCCAAATTCCACACTCCCTATTATATCTTCCGCCTAACACTCGCCATTCCTTAGACTGGGCGTTCGTCCTCAAAATTGGAAATGGAGACTTTTACGATATTTTGGAAGTCCATCGGTATTTATTCAGTTAAGTACATGCCAGAAATTATGTTTTAGAGTGGCGCTCAATTCTTCTCTCACTTTTCAAAGTGTCCGGGGGCGGCATGATCAATCGATCGATCGGGGATCTTACTGACGCTCTCGTCCTCAGAGTCATGGGGGTCAATTCGAATGCCCACCTCCGTTTGTGGTCTCTTTTGCTATCTTCTACCGCGTCATTTCGTCTTCAATTCCATTTTAACTGGCATTTTTCCAATATAGATTTTTTCCAAATCTTTTAATTTCATTATCTTATTCAGTTGGCATTTTTCAGTTCCTTTCCTCATTTCGTCTGAAATATTATTACAAAATTCTAAGTTCATGGTTTGCTGTAGATAAATTAACTGCAACAAAATCGCCATCTAGATATTTAATGCAACTTAAATGTATTGTTCAACGCTGTGAGCTTCACTTGCACTTCATTCCCCGTTCTTTTAAATATGCAGGCATTTAGGGAGGAAGCTTCAATACTCATAGAGCCGAGAGAAGCTTGTTTGTTTGTAAAGCTTAACGTAAGCTTGGAAACCTTTAGTTAGGGAGTTAAGCTACAGGTATCACAAACATTTTTTCGAGAACATTTTGCAAACTTCAAAGTGTTGCTGAATTGTTGCAAAACAGTCTTAGAGAGGTAATAATTCACATCAGTGCATTTCAGCCAATTTGAATTTTCATTAAAATGTGATTCCTTTTGCTACGGTTAGCAATTTTCAAGATGGCGCCCTTACATTACTAGTTTACTCTCTTTTAAACAGTAAATTTTAGTAATTTTTGAAATTACACTAAGACTTAAAAATTTCCCCATACACGTAGTAAATGCAGTTTTCTTTCGACTAGTGATTAATCCAATGCTCTTTTTTGGTTTTCAACAACGTAGTACATGGCTATTTCTATGGCATTCAGCAACAAAGTGTGAGTTAATGCGCGTACCAGGTCTGTCCCAAGAAATGAGTTGAATAAATCCCGGAACAACTTGCGCCAACAGTAACCATTCCTTGGGACATTGCTAAGCCATCGTCATGTTCTAAAACCCCGATTACCCGAGCTTATCACAACATTTTATCGTAAATCGTTCCATAGACCGTCCCATCGTGAATTCGTCACGCGACTCTCTGATAGAGGTCCAGCCAGGCAGTGATCCGCACGATGTAACGGCCTGCAGGCAACTAACGCGGGTCTCATCGCTTCCTCAAGACCTCCCGCAACAAATCGCCCCTCTCCAGCCATCGTTTAAAAATCATTTCAATTAATTTTGGGGCAAGACCCTGTATGAGCAAGGATACAATGCCCTTCAAGGTAGACGGGCAGGTAAAATACGATTTTGCTACGGCAATTCTGAGAATTAATATTTATTTGTGTACAACATGAACCACATCAACTACGAGGGTCATCCGGAAAGTAGTACCCGTTCGTGAAATAAAGACACAAAAGTAAATATTAACAAACATAAAAAATTTTATTTGAAAGAGGATACTTTAAACTACTTCTCAACATAATCTCCAAGCAAATTAAGGCATTTGTCATAACGTGTGACAAGTTTCTGTATTCCTGCTGCATAGTCCTTCGCCGCCAGCTCATTGAGATACGCGAGGGACCCATCTTGCACAAATTTTTGCATAATGCAGATGGTGTTTAACAATTTCATGAACAATTGTTCGAGAAACATTGGGAAAATGCTCACAGATGTCATCAATTGTGACGCGCCGATCGTTCCTCACGAATTCGTCAACTGAGCTCACCAGTTGGTCTGTAATGACAGACGGTCTCTCCGAACGCTCATCGTCGTGTGTGTTCCCCCTCCCCATGTTGAAGTTGCGACACCACCGCCGAACAGACGACTCGTCCATTACATTGTCTCCATACACCTCCTTTAATTGGCGATGAATATCACATGGGCGAACGTTTCTTGCATTGAGGAATTTAATCACTGCCCTCACTTCACAACTGGCGGCGTTCTCAATTTTTTTAAACATTGTAAACAATCACAGAAACAACACAGGCAATGCTAGCGTCACGCAACTTGGCTCAGAGAAGGCAGACAAGCCACTGAAGCTATCTGACCTCGTCCAGCGGCTACTCGCGTCGTCAGCACTTCATGCGGCACGAACGGGTACTACTTTCCGGATGACCCTCGTAGTAAACATTCAATCCAGGGTTTTTTCACTTATTTTACTACGAATCTCACACAATATGCGTGGAATTAGGCAATTTGATAATAGTCGCGTGAAAATTATTCATTAAACCACAAACATAGTTTTTCACCGGAAGGTTGGTTCAATAGGTGATGGATTTCACACAACGCCAAGCACAAACCCTAAATGATAAGCGAACGAAATTCAAGCATCAGGGGATAAGGGGGAGCCAGATCCGTTCCCGGTACAGTCAGCGGTGTCTCAGGAAGTGCTGATACCCGAAAAATCACACATTTTGGGTGAAGTGAGATGCCCAGACGCGTGCCCCGGAATCGAACCCGGGTCCATCGGTGAATAGTACAACGCTCTAACCCTGGATCATTACGATCGTTAATTTTTCATTGCATATCAATAATGTCTTAAAATAAAGATTTCGTTGTAACGAACAAAGCTCTAAAAAAAATGATAAACCCTCTTCGGCAGTAGCTAAAATTTCTCGGCGCTAAAGAAGAGATGTAAGACTCTCCGAAATGCACTCATAGAAATAGGTTGCCTAGCATAGAGTAATAGAAGGATATACAGGGTTCGTCCGGAAAATAAGTGTACTGAGCTCAGGAAAAAAAAATTATTGCACTTTTACATATCTTAAGCTAATATTCCTCAAAATAGGACCCTTGTGAGTCGATACACTTGTTCCAGCGGCGCTCCCGCGAAGGCATCATCGGGAACCTCTCGAAGACTCGTCGTCGAACTCTTCTCTGCCATCCACGAACATCTTGTGCCACCGAAAGATCATGTTTCTGGACATGGCTGACTCCCCGTAAGCCTGGTTAATCATACCGACAGTTTCGGTAGACGATTTCCCAAGCTTTACCGCAAATTTGATGGAATAACGCTGCTCCAAAAACTTCGGCATCGCGTTCCGTGACGTGGGTCGAGCGTGGAGGTTCGCGTTAACAGAGCTCCTCACTACACCACAGCTCAGAGCCGACTGCCTTTTTCAGCGTCGCTTGCCAACATACCCCCCTCCAATCGCAGCCCGCCAGAGCGGTACTGGGCGCGCCTGGAGCGGCGCGCCCAGCCCAGGAGTCAGTACACTTATTTTCCGGACGAACCCTGTATTCCAACGATATTATGATTTAGAAAGAAATGAATATCCCAAATGGTGGGGAGCCACTGTCGCGGTTGAGGCAATACCTCGGATTGGTTTAGGGGAATAAAGGGAATGACGTGAATTACAGGGATCGCTGAGATATTATAAATAGGCACGCAGATGACGTCAATCATGGCTCAGACCTTCAGAAAGGCATTGAATATTTTTTCAATAGCGACACCGGGGGGAATTATTAGAGCTTCTTTTCATATCCACAGCCAAGACCACTCGGGCGATTAAATAAGGGAAACAGACCGCGGCACGGACCAATTGAAATACTCGTGCTTCCCTCTTGCAGAGTGGGTAGTCGCAGAAAAGCAGGTACCTTAGCAGCAGTCCCTGCCAGACGCCTCTTTGGGGGCTTGCAATGGAAAACTTTAATGCAGATCGGTTTGCGCTCCCCTATTGTTTCCAAATATGTCGCTTTCAATCTTCACTCAAATATATTCACATTCAAGCAAAACCGACTCTACCTCCGGAAGCAAGGGCCGCGGAAAAAAACTGATCCTTCTTCAAGGACATGAGGATAGAATTTCTCTGTTCGTTGCCCCGCTGTGACCCCGCCGCCCCTGCGAGGCCCCCGCGAACCGGACCTCGCCTTCCCCGTTTGGCATGCGATTCCGACCACGCACAACTCTCAGCGCCGCCCCCACCCAGTCCATCACCGCCCCTCGGCATTTGGCAGGAGAGAACGTGACGCAGCACTGTCAGACTCGATGGATAATGCCTTCCAGCGGTCGTCCGAGAGAGCGAACTGGGCGGCCCGCCCTCCCTGAAGAAGGGTCGGCAGCGGAGGGAACGGGTGTTGAGCGAAATGAGAGAGGCGAACCGGAAAGAGGGCTTAGGATAGGGACAGCACGTTTCGTGTCACGCACAGCCAGAAGAAAGAGACGAGGAGCCACATTGGCCAAATAAACATCCTTTATGATGTTGTATGATTGCTTTTCTACTGTCCTTTCCTCTTGTGTGTGTTGTTTATTTCTACTTTCGTGGGTGAAACAGCTCCCTAACACTATCTCTTTCCCAAACAATCGGGGCACTTGGTTGCATAAAGCATCACAGATCTCCGTGTAAATTACGTCTCCTTGATAGTTCAAGTGATTAGAGCATCGGTCCGGCAAGTCGATAGATCCGATGTTCAAGTCCCGGTCAAGGAAATATTCTTTTCTCTTGTGATGTGCTCGATTCCGCCTCCCCACCTCTCCTGTGTTCGTCCTTGGTGTGTGCTCCTTTTCCTTACGACGATGGATTAAATGAAAGAAAGGACCACTATGTCTCAATTTCGCCAAATAAAGATCTATCTATCTATCCTTCTATCTATTTCCATGTGAATGAATATTTGTTCGCCATATGGCGGGTTTACCAGTTTGAATGCGTATATATATATATATATATATATATATATATATATATATATATATATATATATATATATATATATATATATATATAGGTCGGTTTGGTGGGTGATGGTAGAGTTCACCCAGGACTAAGCCTGACGGGGCGTAATATTCACACATCAGGGTAGGGGGGTCAGTTCCTTTCCCTGTGCCGGTTATGGTTTCCCAGGAAGTCCTGGTATCCGAAAAATCACATAGCTTGGGTGGAGCTGCAGGGGCCCAGAGTGCCTTGCCCGGGAATCGAACGCGGTACCCTCCGGTCAGTAGTCCAATGTTCTACCCTCTGGACTACCGTGACCCATATATATATATATATATATATATATATATATATATATATATATATATATATATATATATATATATATATATATATATATCACGCGATGATGCATTCAGTGGGTGGGGGGTGTTTAGCGGGCGGTCGGCTTACGTGCTGGGTGTTCCCGGGGCCCTGGAAAATCCCTTCTGAGGGGGTATGGGAGACTCTTATGACTTCGAGATGTTAATGTCCACTCCAGAAAACTCTTTAAGGATAAAAATAAAGCATTACTCAGCAGTTGGCTCGTAAAGGAACCAGCGATCGTTTTCAACCTTTCGACCTTATCCCGCGACCGGGCCACGGCCGTCATCTGATGACCTCGTGAACTGCCTCGACTCACCGCAGTTAAAGTCACGGATCACCAAATACAAATTACTATGCGATGGTCTGGTAAATTCGACCACGAGTAATGTCGTGGCGTATCCAAATGAGTTCCTGAGGATAATTTTCTGGAAACGAAAAAAATCACGTTTTCCTCGCACCGAAAATTAATATTCCGTTTGAAAAGGCAATAAAGTTGAAAGGGCTGTCAAAATATTAGCGGTAGTGAATTCCAAAAAAAAATCACCGCATCGCTGTTACATCTTCCCGGGAAAAAATGCGGCGCCGAGCAATTTACATCACGTCCTTGGCGTTAATTCGCGAATATATGCAAAGAATTTCAGTGATCGCTCTCCCGAAACGTATAATTACGGCTCGCCGGTGTCGCATCCGACAGCCGGCAGCCGAGGAAGAGAATGCGCATCCGCGGGAGAAAGACGCCCCGCCCACCCGCCATCCCCAACCCCGGCGCCCTCCCCGACTGCCCACACCCAGGGGCGGCACGCGCGTGCCTTTCGTCCGTCGCGTGCTCTAAGTGTGTCGCTCCAAGACACTCGTGGGACCAGAGGTTGAGCGCATCAATCGCCATTCCCACCCCCTCATTTGACCCTCCATCCTGCCGTCCCCGCAATGCCCGTGGAGAGGCATCAACTTCTGCATCTACATCTACATCAATACCCTATAACCCACCAAAAAGGTGTGTGGCAGGGGGTGTAGCACCAGGAGGAAAGGGTAACGGATGAGGGGGTTAGGGTTTTTCAAATTGATGGGGAAAGGTGAGGGGAACCTGGAAAAAAATATATAAATATAATCGTATAACCATGCGCAGGCGCTACCTTGTAGGTTAATACTTATTATGTCGAGCCGGCTCCTGGGGGATTTCGATTACAAGCATTCTGGTCTCTTATTGTTCTTGGAAAAAATGACCACTGAAACCTGTCTGTCTTGCAGTCAATCTGTCTAATCTTATATTCGTAATCCCTCCGCCCGTAATACATTGGGGTTCGTATTATGTTTTTGATGTCATATGAAAAGGATCCATCTTTAAATGTTTTTAATAAGTTTAATCTCAATTGTAAACGCCGCTGTGTAAGGGAATCCCAGTCTAAATTTTCTAGCAAAGTAGTTACGCTACTGCGTTGGTCATAAAAATTTTTGACAAATCTTGCCCCCATCCGCTGAACTCGAGCCAATTCCGAAATCAAATTTATCTCTTGGGATCCCATATACTGGCAGCATTCTTCCGACGTGATCTTTTTCCGTAGAACCCTTAACACTAGAATATACGAATACAAAATCCCAGAGACAAGCATACAAAAGTAACTCACTCATATTCAGAAGGATATATATATATATATATATATATATATATGTGTGTGTGTGTGTGTGTGTGTGTGTGTGTGTGTGTGTGTGTGTGTGTGTGTGTGTGTGTGTGTGTGTGTGTGTGTGTGTGTGTGTGTGTGTGTGTGTGTGTGTGTGTGTGTGTGTGTGTGTGTGTGTGTGTGTGTGTGTGTGTGTATATATATATATGTATATATATTAGTATATGGAACACAGAAAATTAAACATTTGATTCGTGACCTCTTCCCAATTATTAATAATACTCAGTCCACATCACTTATATTGCCACATTGTCCCTCTGTTTCGTTTAAACGCCTGTCGAACTTATGAGACATCTCCAAGTCAACAAAACCAACTGCGAGCACCCCCGTCTCTCCCTTGCCCCTATCCGCAACATTCAACCGACCACGCTGCAAATGTTGTCATATACATCCATGCCATACCATCCTCTAAGACCCTCCCCCTCACTCAGTACTAACTCCCAACCGGTCGCCACCTGTACATCAAAAGATATTATATATCGCCTTCCCTTCTACGTGGGTGAATGCACAACCACCCTTTCCCTTCGCACGAATAACTCCCGCTATTCCACCAAATCTCCCACCTTCCTTAATTATCCCATCCCTACTCACACTGCTTCCCACAATCAATCTCTTGATGACTGCTTCTCCGTTTCGGTGATTCAAACACTTCTCAAATCTGCTAGTATAATAAAGTTGAGAACCCGCGAGATGACGCATATCTGGGTGACCCAGTCATTTAAACCACCCGGGCTTAACCAGGCCCACTGAATTCATCATATGGCTGCCTACATATCTCCTCCCACCCCCTTGTTCATTTCCTATTGGTCCCTTACCTCTCCTTCCCTCACCTCTCCCCCGCACATGTCCTCTCCGCTCTTCCACGAGAACGCCATTCTGAAGACGACGGCCGAGCCGTCGACACGTCAGAACAACAACATATTGTGAGTGTCCGTTCTGTGTGTCTCTATGGTATAAAAATCTACATCTGTGTTTTTATATATTTGTGCGTCGCCGAAGATCGTTCCATTTCGAAGATATATATATATATATATATATATATATATATATATATATATATATATATATATATATACATATATATATATATACATATATATATATATACATATATATATACATATATATATATATACATATATATATATACATATATATATATACATATATATACATATATATATATACATATATATATATACACATATATATATATACATATATATATATATATACATATATATATATATATACATATATATATATATATATATACATATATATATATATATACATATATATATATATATATATATATCGAGTGTACGGAAAAACTCACACGAGCGGCACAATAATGGGCTGACACAATATAACACAAATAGAATAGCAACATTTAAAAGGACACTCACACGGTAAATTGTTCGAGCTTTCGGCCCTCTCAGAGGCCTTCTTCAAGAGAGACTGAAAAAGCAACAGCATATTTTCAGTCTCTCTTGAAGAAGACCTCTGAGAGGGCCGAAAGCTCGAACAATTTACCGTGTGAGTGTCCTTTTAAATGCTGTTATTCTATTCTATTTGTGTTATATTGTGTCAGCTCATTATTATATATATATATTTATTTATTTATTTATTTATTAGGTAATCGACCGGTTTAAGTAGGTTTTTGGATGGACACAGCTACTAAATAAATATTTTGTAACTCCTAGCAACACACAAAATCCAGCATCCTACTCTACATCAGGTCCCTTTTCAACTCTGAGTACTTTCCTCCTCCCTTCATCCCGTCCAACATTCCTAGCTTGTTCCTTCCCTTTCCTCGTTTGCCCAATATTCTCCCCTCTATTACAGTCTCCCAAATTTCCCACAGCACACAACTATAAGAGTAAAAATAATTTCGAGCTGAATCATTGGAATGGGAATATCAGATATGACGTTCCATCCAGGCTTCGGTAGTGTCCTGTTCTACTTCATGGCTGTATTACTAGCAGCATATTTCCGACGAGTGATTTAAGCATCCCAATTTAAATGCATTCCTTATTATTCACCCCTTTTAATCGGATGCAATAAATACAAAGGGTGATTGAGAAAATAAAGAGTGGCCCCGACCTTATTCCAAGAGAAAATGAATTGAAGAATGGACATAGAAACTTCAGCCCTTTCCCGCCGGCACAAATTCATCCGGATATTTTTTGACGCATTCCCAATGGGATCGTCTAACATTTTTAAATGCCTCATCGCCACGGGTGCGGATGGATCGAGCCCCGTTCCCTCCCGACCTCTTCTTTCCCTCGTGGCTCCTTGGACCGACATATTTTCCGTGACCTGCTTCTCGTACTCCATCCTTGACCTTCCCTTGTAACCCCTCCTCCTTATCATTCCTTTAATTATGGTCTTCAGTAAACTATTTCGCCTCAGGAGCGGTCCAATTAGTTTCCGCTCTTCTTCGTGTGAGTGTTCTTCAAAGGCTTCTTTCTTGACCCACTCTTCGAAATATACGCCTCTTCGTTTGTGCCTCTGCCTCTCTCCATTTCATTCTCAGTATTCTCCTCGGGCCCCCCATTCACATCACATCCAATATTCTTTTCTCCATGCTCCAAGGCTAGTATCCGTTCAACGGTAGACTTGAGGTATAACTTTTAACTCATCTTTTCCTTACGCATCTGCTAGTACTAATCGCTGTTGGCAGCTGTTTCTTCTGACAGTCAGCCTTCTTTAACATCCCTATTCTGCCAACTACAATTCTCTCCTGCTCCTTCCATAACTGGTGAACTTCCTGCATTAATAGCAAAACCTCTATTTGCAGCGTATCTTTCACTAGTTTTACTCGAAGATTATCTTTCCTACGGCAAATTCATAAGTATTATCTTAATTTCAATCAAGTTTTTACTTGGTTATTCTCTTCTGTACATCGACCAATACACTTCCCATGTCTTCGCCGTTCTCTACAAGTATAGATATGGCGTCCACAAATCGCAGACAAATTTTCCTTTCTCTCAAAATTCGTACGTCACCTCATATTTTTCCTAGGTCTTTTTAATTTGTTTATCTCGTTTTACCCACACTCAATATCCAGGGTGATAATGAACAACTCTGCCTTGCTCATTTCTTTACTTTAGCTTCTTCTTCCATATGAGAACAATCGACTTGGAGTACGTGAAATTATTCGCGTCATTAAAGACTGCTTTTATATCCGTAATATCACATAAATATCATAATTTCACAATATTTACATTTTAAACCTCAATTACGATGATCAAAGGAGCTTTTGTAATTGACCTCAGACAAATTGCAATCCAATATTTATTAGAGAGGGAAACTCATTTCATAACTCATGAAAGCAACCAAATCTCACGTACCGCAGACTTAGAATATAACCGAGTGTGCCCTTCGCAAACAAAGCTAGAATAACGAACAAGAATTAAAGGAAAGAACAAGAATTATATCCTCATAATACTCCGACCCAAATAAGGCTCAGTTTTTTCATTTAACCGAATTTAAATTATCTTTTTTTCTTACATGATAGCAATTCGCAGACTACTAGGGCCATAAGAGACTTCCTAGTATCTAAATTTTTAAATATTATTACGCATAAAACCTCTGTGATTTTCCGTATTATGATCCACTCTCCACTTATATATATATATATATATATATATATATATATATATATATATATATATACATATATATATACATATATATATACATATATATATATACATATATATACATATATATATATATACATATATATACATATATATATATATATATATATATATATTTACGCTGTCTGTGTGTCTTGTGTATTTCTCCTTTGGTGGGTGAAACAACTCCCTAACGCCATCTCTTGGCCAAAGAACCGGGGCACTTGGTTGCATCTCAGATCTCAGTGTAAATTAAGCTTCCGGGATAGCTCAAGTGATTAAGAGCCTCAGCCCGGCAAGTGGAAAGATCCGGAGTTCAAATTCCGGTCTAGGAAATATTTTTACATTCGTGATCTGCTGAATTCCGCCTTCCCCACCTGTCCTGTGTTCGTCCTTTGTGTGTGTTCCTATCCCTTTTCCTTATATCTGTTTCTATATAAATGAGTATTTGTTCGCCGTTTGGCGGGATTTCGTGTTTGAATGTGTGGGTGTGTGTGTGTGTATGTATATATATATATATATATATATAATATATATATATATATATATATATATATATATATATATATATATATATATATATTTATATATATACAGGGTTCGTCCGGAAAATAAGTGTACTGAGCTCAGGAAAAAAAAATTATTACACTTTTACATATCTTAAGCTAATATTCATCAAAATAGGACCCTTGTGAGTCGATACACTTGTTCCAGCGGCGTTCCCATTCCTGGAACGCTCCCGCGAAGGCATCATCGGGAACCTCTCGAAGACACGTCGTCACGGCCTCTTTGACGGCGTCCAAAGTCCCGTATCGCGTTCCTTTCAAACTCCTTTTTATCTTCGGGAACAGAAAGAAGTCTGGTGGTGCCAAGTCCGGGCTGTAGGGGGGGTGCGGCAGCGTTGCCACGCCGTGCTTGGCCAAGATGTCCGACACGACATACGAAAGTTATTTATACATTTTCGAAACAATACGCGTTTGCAACACTCACTTATCTCCAAGAATGATTAAAACAAGCATGATTAATCTTAAATTTGACTCTCTATGTGGCAAAGAGATAGATGAAATGCGCTTCTTAGAAGTTGGGCTTGCACGTAGGTAAGCCATGGAAACCCGCATGGGGAATAACTAGTGACGAAGACTAATACGTACGTCGGCCCGTTTTACACGTCATGAGCCGAGAGGACTCACGAAAAACAATAGGGCACCAAGACCAAGGGAGGTGTTGAATCAGTGAATCTTTCCGCTGCACCCGCCTTGATATGCCTCCCTTGATATGCCGCCTTCCTTTTGGAGCCATATTTTCATCAAAGAAAGAATTCATCCAATTGGAACAATGGGCAAGGGACACACGAGTCTCACGAAATCAAGTCGCCGCGAGGAAGGCACTGTGCGCAGACTGTAAAAGGAAGAAGCCGCAGACTCATTTTTTCAAGGGTTCCAGGGTTTGGGTCGAGGAGGGAGGGGGGAGGGGGAGGCGGTGATGGATCACGGCGCGTAGGGGTGGGAGGAAGAAGGCGCCACAGTTGACGAGGGCGGAGGCACACGGAACCAAGAGGTTCGGCGGAGCGAACTGGAGAGGAGCAGAGGGCGGTACCCTCGCCAGCCGCGTCGCAGGAGGGAGGGGCGGCAGGGAAGGGGGGTGCAGAGAAGGAAGGAAGGGGAGTGTGTGGCCTACCTCTCCCCACGAGGGCCTGAGGGCGACCTGGCGGGGGAGGAAGAGGAGGGGGGATCCACTCAAAGGATGATGACGGAGGGAGGGGTGACATTGGGAGCCCTATATTTAGCCCAAGGAATTTCCCTTTGCCTTCCGCTCGGCCTTCATTGCCCCAACTATGCCCTCGCCTTCTTGAGCAAATGGGGAAAATTCCCATTTTATTTTGCACCGTCCTGATGAAGAAATACTTAGATTCCAATAATGTCTTCTTAGCATCACCGCTTAACCACAAGGACTAAGTTAGGCGTCAAAGGAGTTGCGGTGGGGTGTGGGGGGGGGGGTGGAGGACCGAGAAAAGGCAGCCGCACACGCACGCCCCCGCATCTCCCAAACCAGGTCATCACACCCACTTCATTAATTCGGCATTTAAAGGGGGAAGACTTTCGTTCAACAACGCGAGGGACTGGCGACATTGGGGAGTAAAATGGGACCTGATTTGTTGAGCAATAATTTTGCAATGAGTCATATTTGATGAAACACTCCTTCATGTTAAGAAAAATTTTCTAAGCGGGTTATATGATAAAAATGTATGCATTAAAAAAACTTAATTAAACATTTTACTAAAAGATTCAAAGTGGCATAACAAGATATATGTGGGTAGTGAGGTAGGTGGTGTTCATTGTTTTAAAAATATATTGTGCAAAGGGTTGTAGCAAACATAATTAAATTTAATTAGAAGGCTACTTCATTTGTCCGACAAAACGAAAGAAAGGAGAAACTGCTCATAACTAAAAGAAAACCAAAGTCATTGTTAAAGAGGAGTCAACAAATACTGTGATCCATTGAAATCGCGGGTCGGAATATCTGTGCACCAAAAATGCAAAAGATAAATTAAGGGCCGTGGGTTGATGCGAAGACGGATTGTGAAGCTAAAGACTGAAATATTTGGCCACCAAATTTGAAAGGTAGGTGCTTATACTCCCGTGGACAGATCGACTGACCAAAGCGTCTCGAAGAACTGACGTTCGTATTGTGGAATATAGTTGACGTTTTAGACGAATTGATTTTGGTAGGTGACTTTGATGGATGAGAGGATCGGATGGATGGATGACCTGATGGCAGGAGGTCATGAAAATGAAAACGGCCCTAGAAGATGAGAGTCCTCAGAGTAATGATTGCGTATTTTTACCACAAAGATATGAACAAATATATCTGGAGCCAACCTAAAGGAAAAGAAATCTAAAGTCAATCGAATACTTGAACTTGAGGCAGAGATCTTAGCTGAAACCCCTTCAAACACGAGTTTCAAGAGGATCAGAAAACACATTGAACGATTTCCTTGAAAGAGAGGGGCTCTTAGGGTGTATATATCATAAGACAAAACCCAGCATTTTAACACAGGTAAAAATATGACTGAGAATCAAGATAACATTTCGATCATACTGGAGTAGAACTTAGTAGGACTCAAGGAGGATTCCCACCCTGAGGGCGCGGGTTCAAATCCCGGCGGTGTTGAATATTTTTCAGAGGTATCTCGATCCCAACTTGAGGTGCTTTGTGGAGGGCACTTTGAGTGAGTACGCCGTCCGTCGGATGGGACGTTAAGCCGCGGACCCCTTGGCGCCTTTCGTAAAGAGCAGGCTAATGCCGACGCCGGGTTTCTCTCCACCCTTCATCCTTTCCTGTCCTTCCCCTATGGCGCAAATGACCTTAGCTGTCGGTCGCCTCCCCTCAAAACTACTACTACTACTCAAGGAGGAATCCATACAATTTCTCGGGGAACTCCGTTCCGCAAAAAATATGAATGAGAGCAGTACAGAGGAAGAAATATGAACGTGGATAAAAAATACCGCTCAGCAAAGCAGGAAAATGGACGGAAATAGAAGTGAGCCGTGATATCGGCTGAATGATGAAAGAATAACCGGGAAAAGGGAAGCGAACAGGTAAACGAATTGCTTTCAACTGAAGACGTGATAGATCACAAAACATTTCTTCCAAAAGTAACTGGGTAAGAATAATCTTACAAGAAAAATCCTATTTCAGAATAGAGGATGTGACGTATCAAATTCAGGAAACGAGTTCTGTGCAAATACAGGTAGTTCCAGAAATTTTTGAACAGCGTGCCTCCAGTTAGTTATTATATTCGTAAGAGTATTGAGACTTCGGTCTGCATCGAGTTTAAAAATTACATGTGCCTAGCGACCAAAAATATTAAGAAGAAGAGCTCGCGAAAAACAGAGCTGGGTATGAAAATATGAATTATGAGACAATGCAAGGACTAGAGGCACCCAACAGAATTACAATTAATGCCGTAAAAGAGGCCGTGATAAGAATCGAAAACAATAAAGGCCCAGATGGTATACCTATTGGATTGTTGTGTGTTGGAGTGCACCCCTTGAGTACATGACAAAACATTTCAACGACAATCTATTTAAAGAAGACGCTCCAGAAGATAGGATACCACTAATAGGTTTAGTCCTTCAGATGGGTAGCTAGAAGAACCGTGATAACTGTAGAGGGATAAGCGACTTGGCCTCAATAGGTTAACTGTGTGGAAAAATTATAAAACAACGAATAGAAATGGAGAAAAAATAAAAGAAAGATTCCACCAAGAATATCAGCGATTGACAATGTATTCTGCATGAAAGAGGGGCGGGCCCCCATTCTCAGTAACTGCGGGCCTAAGAAAGGCAAGCGAGGAAGGAGTAAGACTGGATTAAAAGAACGCAGCAAAGATATTATGCCATAACAAGAGAATCTGTATTCAAACTAAAAAGTAAGCCGGTTAGCCTTTATTGTTTATAAAAAACTTCATCAACGTCGCGGTATTTCACCTAAAGTTTTCAAAGCATACCTTATTGAAACATCAAAGACCCGAGCAAAAATAGCAGATGTGTGGTCATTAAAATCAATTACGATGACGTCTAGACACTAATTCGCGGACGATCAGATTGTTATGAGATCATGAAGCTATTTATTAAGTATATGATACTTATTATAGGAGTACGATAATTAGAGCATAGAAATCCCATTGTCAAATAATAGCACTTTCCAACAAAATAAAAATGTATTCCTGACCATGTTACTACAGGTGATGTCCAGGTGAATGGATCGATCTTAAGGTCAGACGTGAAGATGAAGTAGTGCATCAAAACCTGATGACTAACTAATTTGTGAAAAAATGGAAAATTGGTGTTATTTTATCTTTATATTCCAATTCCACCGTACGACGCCTGAAACCACATAATCCATAGAAATCTCCTTAGGCAAAACGCAAGGCAGGTAATAGAAAATGGAGGACAAATATTGCAATAAGAATGGAACAATTACTACTGCAAATGAAAGCGAATTCTTCGGTGTCACATTAACATAGGGAAAGAAGAAAGCAATCCTAATAATATATAAACCTGAAAATTTATGTTTGCTTTTTTGGGAAACAATTACGCCCAGACGATGAGGAGTAAGGGTTTCTCATTATTTGCATTAATAGGGTAAAATTCACATTGTAACATTAGCTAGGTCCAACATGGATATACTTTTTCAAAATTTTACAAATCAAAGAGATACAATGTTTTTGAAAAAAATTGCCTTTTTGCACACAGATGGCAGCATACAGGTACGTTTCTCAGAAATTAGATTTAAATGCATGCACTTGAATGAATAGCGACAATTGCACAGTTCCATTCTTTCTCTATACATTATACATTTTACAAGCGTTCATTATGATTTACGCCGACAGCTGGGAAGACGCTTGGTATATTTTAAGCACCTGCCGCAATTGGATAGCGTCGGAGTACATCATTAAAAGTTAACTTTAAAATCGCATATTATTTCGGTAAATTGCTACTGCTAAATTAGACTGTCTCGAATTGTTTTATTAAGAGAGATCTTTCAAAGCGAATTAGTTTATCTTTTTGGTTCAATGTTTCTCATGCCCCGCAAAATCTATCTCTAGTACCTGGTCCCCTTAAGCCACCGCTAGGGTCAGTAGCAGGAAATGATTGCACACCGGCCGTAAAACATAAAAATTGTTTGTCTTACCTTTTAGCCATATTATAGTTTTTTAACATAATTCAAATAACGTAGATCATGTCAACACTAGATACATGCCCTACTGTATCTATTAGAGCTCTAGAGGTCATGAGAGCGTAAAAGCCCCAAGCTTGAGTCCATTTGGATGGATATGTTAACACACTTGATACTTTCTATTTCTGTTAGCTATTGTTCAAATCACATTTGTTTTATTATTAACAACTTTAAGATATCTAACATCGAAGAAGAAGCTATAAGTTAATACTTAGGTGAATACTCAATGCAAAATGAAAGGAGACACATAAAAAATATTGGGATTGCATGATTGGTTGCAAGCATTTCCAAAACTTAAATATACAATTATATGATTGGAGTAAAATGCTCCTCTGGTGAATTATTATATATTTCTGAGTTATCATGTCTATCGAGATTCTATCTTTAATTTCGATTTGTTAAATTTCTTATAAATTATTTACATCACCCATCCAATGAGTTCTAATTTTTAATTTTAGTGGCTCTGATTCCATACCCTGGAGAAAACATTTTTGTTTTTTAGTGTTGTATAGACTTATATGAAATAATTATTTTCGAAGCAAGATCTGAATACCGGGGCGCAGGAGTCCCGTGGATAGGCCATAGAGCTACTGACTAGAGGCCCTGGGTTCGGTTCCGGGTGACGTCGATGCCTTCCAAGAAGCTGGTCGCGAATAGCAGATGCGCTGACGTCGGAGCGCCGATGCACAAGGGTGCAATTTTCAAGAACTTTTGTAATTTTTACTTTGATTTGCAACAACTTTTCCCGGATTTATTCACCATATTTCTTGGGACAGATCCTGGTAGAAACATGGTCTGCATCAGGTGAAACGTTTTTCATCTCCTTTAGCGCCCTTAAGATTTCTCCCCTCGTGAACATTGTCATGCTGAGTATACGCTACCATTTCACCAGCTCGTAATGTTTATATTCTTATCTTAACCAAAGTTTTTTGCACAGCTTGCTTTTCACACTAAATCGGGGAAAACCTAATATTTTGCAAGATACCGCAGGAAATTTCGCGATCATAATGGAACGCAAATATACATATTCTAAGTGGGAAAAAATCACTTTGAGCACCCTTGAATAAACCTTTCGGGCCATAAACCGATCTTCACGGTCCGACTAATCACGGAGGGTAAAGATGAAATAGATTTTCAGGGAGACGATCTTAAATTCGTTGGAGACGGAGAAAGAGAAAATGAGAGTCGGGGTCGCGGCGGCCTTAATCCCGCGAGGGGGCGACAGAGAGGTGGCCAAGGGAGTGGGGAGGTGTGCGGGGAGAGAGGGGTCCTCCCGCCGGCGATTTCACGTGGCCCCCTCCCCCCGTTCCCTCCCTCGCCCCTTTGTGCACACAGCGGACCGTATCATTTACTCTGCGCGGAATTACATTCCTCGTTTCAACACCGACATTGCCTCCTTACCTCAAAAGTATTTGCGGCTGCCTCCTTCTTCCCCTTATTTCGACCGTTTCATATTTCAGCTCTCAAATACTTCTAGGGCATAAAACATACAAAGTTGTGTGTACATTTGTGCAGATTAAATTAAACTCCAATGCGCTCATTTGCTTTCCTAATGATTACTTTGCACATATCTTATATTCCCCGGGTTCAATTCCCGGGCAAGGCACCTGCAGCTCCACTCCCAAGCTAAAGTGATTTTCCGGGTACCAGATCTTCCTGGGAAACCATAACCGGAACAGTGTATTAAGGAACTGGCCCCCCTACCCTGATGTGTGAATTTCACACTCCGTATAAGGCTTAGTACTGGGTGAACTCTACCATCATCTACCAAACCGACCTTCGGGTTTATTACTGTGTTTATGGTTTTTTTTATATTATATTGCTTCATCGAGTGCATTCATTGTCAACCACGTTCATAGAATGAGAAATTGATTATTTAAAATATTGGAATTTCTCGACAAGTTTCTTATCAGTAGTATCCCTGATTGCCATAGTGCCATCAGTGACATGGGAGCCAATGCGCACGAGTCTGTACGAAACATTCCACGTCGTCCGCCTTTTCTCCTTACACTCTCTCCATTCCCCTTCCCCGATTTTCTCTTCTAAAACGTAAATCAATCTCTCATTTCTTCTAAAATTAGATGAAAGTGAAAACACGGAAAACTCTCCATCCCCTTTTTATCAGAACTTCCATTTCCTTTCCGGAAACGGTTGTCATCAGCCCCCTCGCCCTGCCAAGCGCCCCGGAAACCCTCCCCGCCCCCCCTGGCATACGTTTGTCCAAAGCATACGCAACGAGCTCCCAAGACGAAGACGACACCATGTCGGAGAATGATATCTCACGGCATGATTTCCGACATGGACAACAACTTTAGTTTCCGCCATGTTCGTCCGCAGATAGACTTCGGGCGAATTGTGAAATTTGAAATAATACAATAAAGATATCAAATATAGAAATTACTTAATAGAACAGTACCAACACTATTTCCACAAAAACTCATTTCGTTTCGCATGGCACTTGTCTATATATCTTATCGCAGAAAAAGTAATTCACCTGAGCGATTTACGGCATCATCATGGCTATGGATCAAATCCGTACGAATGTATCAATTAAAACCGTGGCTATGGCCACGACAAGAGAAGACAGTTAAATTACGCCAAGAGATTAAACTGTCAGAGATATTGAGCATTTTGGTAACAGAAAAAAACCGCATATGAGACGTTCGTTTGCGTCGGGTTCCTTGAAATCGCGATGATGTTGCAAAATTCGTTGTAAAGTGTGTTCCTCATCCTTCCTTTAGTTCAGACCTAGTCCCATGAGATATTTTCTTATTTCCAAAATAAATAAACGTTTCCGTGGAAAGTGGTTTTCCACCTTCAAGAGGAACGGGCATTGAAGACATTTTGAACCACAATGGCTGCTGCTAACGCAATACTTGCGCCAAGGAAAAATATATACCAATAATGTATTGCTCGGTATTAACTAGAGAATAAAATTTTTCAGGGGAAAATACCGGAATAAAAAAGTTTAAAATTACTCTTTGCTAATCAGTTGTAGTATAGCCTGGTAAATTGATAGTAATTCTTTTTTATTTTTGTTTCTTGCTTTTTTTGGATATTGACATGCGTAAGCAAATGACAGTCAATAAGCTCAATTCATTTAAGTTAGCAGTCATAATTGTAGATGTATCTTAATGGTCGTATTATGTTAATGTTGTACAGCCTGTGCTTCGGTGCCCCTAGCACGCTCCAGCCCCCCCCCCCCCCGGTCAACCGCATCCACTACTCACCCTGCCTCTGCTCCGTCTTGTGGTGCACGTGAAGCTATCGCAGTCTCGTTTCTCCTTTCGTGGAACACGCCGCCAACGGTTTAACGGTTAACACCATGGTTTGTGTCGAATTACATGTTTTTTGATCCGCCACATTTGCCCGTGCCTCACAAGCGGTCGCCGTGAGTGGATTAAGGGAAAGAATCGCAAACGCCGGTCCCTCGACGAGTGTTTGCCGAGCGGCGCCGAAGCACAGGTGGCGGCGCTTGCGAGCTCAAACGACGCCACTCCTCTCGGGGAACGGCAGCGGAGGGCTTATCCTTCAATCTTTCACGAGGGCTCTTGGAGGGGTTGTAAAACAACAGCCTGCATCAAAATTACTATCCTCGTTAACAGCTATGACTTTCTAACGAACTACTCGACGCTTTCCAAGTCTCACTCATCAGCGCCGTTCCCCCCTCCTCCCCTTCCCTCTCCCTCGTCCATATCTCGCTGCCACCAAATTTCTAATCTCCGTCTGCTTCCCACATCTGCTCCTCCCTCCCATCTCGACCCTATCCATTTTTTAACTCGTCTTTCCAATTCTGTCTGGTTTTTATTATTTATTCTCTTTAGGCCCACATTGTCAAAGTATTCGACTAGGAGAAGGCTACAGGTGGTCTTAATGCGAATGAAAATTTATTTATATGTAATATTAGATTGATACATGATTCGTATATTCTCTTTATTCATTTTGAAAACAAGAAAATGTCTCATGGGACAAGGTCTGAACGAAAGGTAGGACGAGGAACACACTTTACATCGAGTTTTGCGACATCATCGCGATTTTGCGGAACCCGCCGTAAACGAAGACGTCTCATGTGCGGTTTTTCTCTGTTACCAAAGTGCGAGTGGTACACAATGAAATGTTCAATATCTCTGACAGTTTAATCTCTTGCCGTAATTAAGCTGTCTTCTCTTGTCGTGGCCATATCCGCGGCCTTAATTGACACTTGGTGCACTCGACTTTTTAGATATGCTAATGCTTCCGATGAACTATTTACACCAGGAATTTGAAACTTCTGTTGTTTCGCAATATAATCTCCCTGCAGACGTGCACATTTTATGGAACGTCGACGTCATGATTCCAAGCCGCCGTAAATGCAAGTGTTCTCGGCACCTCAAACGCACAACTTTTTCGTTCACTACACCATCCCCCTAAGTCTCAATCAATCGACGATGAATGCGATGGCTTTGATTCGACGTAAGTGAGGAAAATGGATGATTACACACTGTTCAGAACGACGCCGTTTGACGCAATTTTTTGTAAATGTTTTGAAAATATGGAAAATTATTTCCTCGAACTATTTTACCACCATTTTCCGATGGGAAAATCTTCAAATTGTTCAAATGAAATGGATGATAAATTCAACCTATAGCCACATACATAGCCATATAAATCTACAAAACGGTTTGAGTGCTTTAAATATTATCTTCTTCAGCCATAAAAATACCCTCTCGGCTGCCCAAAGGTTGCCAATTCAGAAAAAGATCTAATTATCCTCATACAGGGTTCGTCCGGAAAACAAGTGTACTGATTTTTTCCCGCCGCTCCAGGCGCGCCCAGCACCGCTCTGACGGGCTGCGATTGGAGGGGGGTATGTTGGCAAGCGACGCTGAAAAAGGCAGTCGGCTCTGAGCTGTGGTGTAGTGAGGAGCTCTGTTAACGCGAACCTCCACGCTCGACCCACGTCACGGAACGCGATGCCGAAGTTTTTGGAGCAGCGTTATTCCATCAAATTTACGGTAAAGCTTGGGAAATCGTCTACCGAAACTATCGGTATGATTAACCAGGCTTACGGGGAGTCAGCCATGTCCAGAAACATGATCTTTCGGTGGCACAAGATGTTCGTGCAGGGCAGAGAAGAGGTCGACGACGAACCACGGCCTGGACGCCCATCAACGACACTCACCGACGAAAATGTGCGAAAAGTTCGCGATGTACTGAACTCTGATCGTCGTCTTAGTGTTCGGATGATAGCAGAGCAGTGTAATGTGCCAAAAACAATAGTGTGCGAGATTATTAGGCACCAATTACAGATGCGAAAAATTTGTGCAAAGTTGGTGCCGAAAGTGCTCAGTGATGATCAAAGACTCAATCGTTTGGAAATCGCGACACAACTTGCGGATCACTGCAAAAATGATCCACATTTTTTAGAGAACGTTGTTGTTCCCGAAGATAAAGAGGAGTTTGAAAGGAACTCGATACGGAACTTTGGACGCCGTCAAAGAGGCCGTGACGACGTGTCTTCGAGAGGTTCCCGATGATGCCTTCGCGGGAGCGTTCCAGGAATGGGAACGCCGCTGGAACAAGTGTATCGACTCACAAGGGTCCTATTTTGAGGAATATTAGCTTAAGATATGTAAAAGTGTAATAAATTTTTTTCCTGAGCTCAGTACTTTTATTTTCCGGACGAACCCTGTATATATTTGTATATAGGGGTGGAGCGTTGGACTGGACCGGAGGGCCCGGGTTCAATATCCCAGGCATGCCTCTCAGGGCACCTGTGGCTCCACGCAAGCTGTGTGATTTTCGGGTACCAGATCTTCTTGGGATACCATAACCGACAAAAAGAAAGTAACTGAGCCCACTACCCTGATGTGTGAATTCCACACGTCGTCGGGCTTATTACTAGGTGAACTCCACCATCACCTGCCAAACCGACCTTCGGGTTGATTACTGTGTTTATGGTTTATATATATATATATATATATATATATATATATATATATATATATATATATATATATATATATAAACATACATAAATAAATACAAATTAGTTATTTCGTGTGATGTACGATGCGTATGAATAAATAAAGGTTTCATTTACCTATTTTAAAAACGAAGCAGAAACAAGTACTCACTAAGTAAAGCTCAACGCTCCCACTGGGATTAGGTATACGAGGGTAGTTTGACAGGTTCTCAGTATCACCAGTAGATGTCAGCGCCAGCACAAAAGTCTCCCGCGTAGGAATAAGCAATCATTAATGAGTAAACAGGTAACGCATGAGTGCCCTGGGAAGAGAGCTCTGGTGTGGACGCCTCTCTATTTTTTCTTCCCGTGTAGTGATTTGTAAAAATGAAAAAATGAAATTCGGGACGTGATTAAATGGAAAGTCAAGAAATCGAAGGAAATTCATGCCGACTCTCAGAACACTCCGAGTAATGCTGGTCCTTCATGTTTAACTGCTTTCAAGGGGAAGTTAAAGTTTGGTCGGGACAGGTTAGATGACGACCCGCGCAGTGGTCGGCCATACTATATGTGCCACTGCCCCATAAATTATTGAAAAAGAGCATAAAATGGATCGCCGACTGAAAGTGCAAGAAATCGCTGAAGCTGTGCGGACGTCATCTGAACGGGCATATCACATTTTAACAGTGGAAATGTATGTAAGAAACTCACTTGGGCAATCGATAATTATGAGAAAGCAGCGACATCATACATGGGTGTGCCTGTGGTGATAATTACAAGTAAGTAGCACGGTCAAATCCTTTCAGCAGCCTATTTTTCAACCTATATTGAAGATATATGATGAAATTTCCTCGTGCGAGAAAAAGTAGCATTTCAACAATTCAAAGTATTTATTTTATTTGGTATTTTATTTTTCCAATTCATTCCTACTCTCTGGTCTATTTTTTTCCTATAGTATTTGGGGTCTATTCATTTCCTCATCAATTTAGGCTTTGAACTGAAAAATAAGAAACAATTATTCCTATATTTTCACCAGAAATAATACGTAATTATATCCAATGAAGCATACCACAAAGTTGCATCATTTAAAGGAAGATTTTACGAACAACACAAACAAACCTAAATTTTTGATTCATCTACAGCCTTGCATCGGTCCTCAGCATCCACAGCTGCGCTCTCCACGACACGAAGTCAGGAAAATTGATGTAGTACGAATGACACCGTTTCAAGCATCATTCATATGATTTTCAAAATGATTACTGACTTTCAGAGTTTAAGAGGATGCCTCGATAGCTTAATTGTCTAAAGCACTCGTCCGGACATTGAGGGATCCGGGTTCGAATCCCGGTCAAGGCGAATGATTTTTACACTCTGAAATTATTGCATTAATCATTTACATGATTAGTCTTAAATGTGTGAGCTTCAGAACACGATTCCCAGAGCGTCCAAGATCCCATGCTTCTGATGCAGTCGAGTGCCCTTAACGTCACCTGAAATGGCCGACATTCCTAATGGTGCTAAATCAGTCATGACCTCTAGTCATGAATACTCCATGATCCTTCATGACCCGTCATGAAGTACTAACTAGGTGTTTAAAGGTGGGAAAAAATTTTTTAATCTCGACCTTAAGAGAGACTTCAGCCAGCATTTCCCTCCTCAAATTTTTGGAGCCATTCGGGCGCGATTAATGCCAGCCAGCCGCTGCATGAAACCTACAAAACATCACGGTATCGTGCGCAAGTCACAAAAATACTAAAAAAATACATTCACCAAAAACACCATAAAAATACGAGCAGTAGAGGAATCTCCAATCCAATTATCCCACGCGAGATAGCATTTTCGTGGCCTCCTTATAACATTTGCTCCAGTTTTTATCCTTGATCATTTTAAGAGGCGGCCAAATAGCCTGATTAATTGTCCGCATGAGCAGTGTACAGAGAAACAAGAGTGGAGCACCTAGTGTATATTCTATAGCGTAGATCGATTGGGGTGAAGCGGTTGGGGGGGGGGGAAGAGAATCACCTTTGATCACTCGATCGTGACCAGCCCTGGGAAGGCTGCCATCCGACGGATTCCTTTTCATGCTACGTCCGTGTGGCCCCGCGCATCCGTTGTGCATCGCGAGTTGCGTAAATAGAGGCGGAAATGAAAGAGAGAAACGAGAGAAGTAGTCTGTGGGTGGGTGGCAGGGGGTGGCGGGCGAGAGGAAGACCGCAGAGACGGCGCGCGAAGGAGCGTGCGTGAACTGCGCGCCCACGAGGAGTGTACTCTCTCGCGTGTGCGTGTGTGTGTGGGTGGTGAGTTGTGTGTGTTTGGGGGGGGGGGAAGGCAGGGTGGGTGAGGAGGGGGCAAAAGAATGTGGAGCCGTGTGTGTGCGTGCGCATGTGGATAGGGCAAGGCGGAGACAGGGAGAGACGGGATACGCGCTCCTGGACACGAAACAACAAGGGAACAATAATTCCGAGAAAGGCTTTATTAATTCAATGGAGGCGGGGGGACGGGGGGGGGGGGAGGGCGGCGCGCGCGGTGGTGCAGGGAGTGCGCCAGTGTATAGGCCCCCGGGGCGAGCGCGGCGAGAATGGGGCGGGAGATGAACACAATGGCCCCTTATTACGCCGCCGCCCCCGACTCCGCCGCCCGCGCCTTTGGACGCCATCCGGCGGCGGCCGCGTTCACTCTGGCGCACACAAATCCGCCCGCATAAAAAATTCAGCGGCATGCCGGGAGAGTATCGGCCGAGCTCTTTAATGCGGAGTAAACGCGACAGCGGGGAAAACTCTTTTTTTTCTATGGGTTTTTTTTACTAGAGATTAGACTTCGTGATTGTACACATACTTAAGACAGGTAGAATGCCCTCGCAAAAACTATTAGAGGATTCAAGAAATCATAATTCGCTCTTCCCAACCGAACTATTCAGCCATGGTACGAATATTGGGATTCGCTGGGTGTGAGGAGCTTTTGCATCAATATTTAAATGATAACGCGTGGGAGAATGGGGGGAAAGGAGGGAGATGTGGTGGGGGGAGAGGGATAAGTTGAGTGGGAAGGGGGAGGGGGGGCAGTTCATCCACTTGGGCGAGTCATAAGAGAACCCCTCTTCGTTAATCTTGGTAACTTGGGAAATACTATTCGAGTGAGAACAATATGGGAGACATTAAGACTTCTTTCATAAACGAGGAAGTTCCGGAAAGTTAAGGACATTTGGTCATAAAACAATACATTTGTTGGGAACAGTACTTATTTACGGTTTTATTTTCTTATAAACACTTTCGTACAAAATCGCTGCACACTCTTAAGCACTTTTCGCAACAATAGATGAGCTTATTTAATTCCTCAACATAGTCAGTCAGTCAGCCTCTGGGAATTGAACTAGTTGCCAGCGGCGGTCCTGCGCTCCCCGTCGTCTACAAGCCGCAGTCCATAGGGCGGCTGTTTTAAGTGGAAGAAGACGAAATAGTTGCTAGCTCGAGGCTGTTTAGAGCGCTCCAAAAACACTCGTCCATTCGACACTTTTTGCTCATTGTGTTGGTCGGTAAGCAATTTCGGTGCACGCAATTTGTGATATCCGAGCTCTTCCGGGTCAATCGCGTTAGGAGTGGTGCGTCCAATAAGAGCAGAGGGCACTCACTGATCGTCGATCGGACCGCACTTCTTGGTCCATTTGGTCGAAAGATGTCATGGGCCTGGACCCGGGGCCTCTTCATAATTCACATTGCGCGACATCCTCCCAGCAGCTCCTTGAACAACTGGCCACGACTCCCGATGAATGTGGGCAGATGGAGAAATGATCCTTTAGCGCACACAAATCGAATCACAGCACGCACTTCGCAACTGGCGGGAGCGAGCATTTTTGCGGACACCAAACCACAAGGCAAGGTCACACCGAAAGGCAAACGACTACCGAATCAAAGTAATGATTTCAGTGGCTTCGGAAACAATCTATTGATGGCGTTGCTGCGTATAATTTTGCTCTGACCCGCCAGTATTTAAATATAAAAAAACGGTCCTTCCTTTTCGAATATGCCTCGTAATTTGGCAATCAAACTATTGCAGGACCAGGTGACCACATTGTATGGTTTAACAATATTCAGGATTCTTTCATTTCACAAGTTATTTTGCCTCGACTTTGTGATCATATGTCTTAATATTGTTGATTTCAATGGCAGCTCATAATTCCCTTATTATTAATTTAATCTCGGGCAAGGAAGATAAAGAAGTAATAATATAGCACTCCATTTAAATCACGTTGAGTTTTCTTCGAAGGAGAAACGGAAAAAGTTGCGAACCTTGACTTCATTATTAGATTTGATGAAAACTCGATGAACTTCATCACTTCGACTGTGCGCCTGTAATAGATATGCAAGAGACAGCTGGGGGAAGTCTCTACAAGTGAGATGTATTATTTGAAAAGTCTATAGCCACGTGAGAAAAATCCCACGGCCATAGAAACATTGACAACGTGTTGTCGAAAGAGAAACCCCTTGGGATATGTAGGAGCGTATTCCCAGGCCTCGTATAGAGTAGTATTCTATCCATATCTTAATACTTTTTATATAAATAATATAAACACAGTAATCAACCCGAAGGTCGGTTTAGTAGGTGATGGTAGAGATCACCCAGTACTAAGCCCTATACGGCGTGTGAAAATTCACACATCAGGGTAGGGGGGCCAGTTCCTTTCCCTGTGCCGGTTATGGTTTCCCAGGAAGACCTGGTACCCGAAAAATCACTTTAGCTTGGGTGAAGCTGCAGGTGCCCAGAGTGCCTTGCCCGGGAATCGAACCCGGGACCCTCTGGTCCCGGGTTCGGCAGCCCAACGCTCTACCAACTGGACTACCGCGACCCACCATTAATAACATATGGTGGGTATAACAATAATAATAATAGTATACCCTATCTCCTATTTCATATTAAAATATTTCCGTGCCAAAAGATTTGTCATTCTCTCGTTAAAAATCAGAACTGTGATGGCGAGAGGATCTCCAAACGAATTTTGGAAAAATTTGTGGCACGGTCGCAAAACTGGCGCAGTTTAAGATGACTGGCGGTATATTTCGACTAAGGTGCATAACTTCGATTATTTCTCTGTGGTTGAGCTAAATGTTTCAATCAGATACATCAATTAAGTGGAGAAAGATGGGACGGAAACAGTCGTTTGAGAACACATTGCCCTCAACAGCTCAACTCATTTGCAACTGATAAAGTAAAATAAATTTCAAATTGAATTTACATAAACAACAATTAAGTCATGTAGTCTTGAATTCCGAAATCAATCTGAATCGGAAGATATGGAACCATTGCCAACACTCGGAAAACAAAACGTTCCCTAGTTTAAGAAAGTTTAATACTTTTTTAATTAATTGAACTCAGTGGTGAAGCACGTTCCAAGGGCGTTCTCAAAAATTCTGGCCTTGTGGAATACCTAGGCTCAAAGCATAGGGTCTCGAGCATTAATGTTGAAGGTTTACCTCAGAAATCATGGTTCAAATCCCTTTCCAATTTATTTAGCTGCCTAATGCAAGTACGCATCAAGCGATATCAAGAGAATTGATACAATTACCAGTTTTCATATTTTGGTGAAAATACATTTTAAAACTGTAAAAGGCTAACTACATCTACGAAAAATGGGCATCGTTTCACTCAGATATTGGCAACTACATTTTCAGATCGTCAACAAACTTTCCAAATACTATTATCGGCAAAAGATATTACAGATATCCGTCATGTTTTTGGGTTTTCACCTTACGGAATTCTATAAAATACATGTAACGACATGAATTTCTACTAACAAGTGAATCTAAAGAGGTAATAGTAACGCGAAACATGTGCGTTTGCCCTGGGGCAAAATACGAATAGAGGGTGGGGATAACAGCGAAGGTAGGAGGGAGTCCGAAACGGGAATGAGGGAGGGAGGGAGGGCAAGCGAGCGAACGCGGGACGGCAGTCAAAAGGAGAGCGGAGAGAGGTCGGCTAACTAAATTGCACGCATGGAAATCCCTTTGATTTCAGAAGGTCGGGTCGGGAGTTAGTTTGGAAGAGGCAAGGCAAAGGAGAGCAGAGGGGTTTGGAAAGGGAATTCGTTTGGGAGTTGGGAGACATTTTTGTAATTCACAAGAAATATGCGAACGTGAACTTTAGTAGAAATTTTGCACTAAAAGGACGCGGATAGAAGATCTGTAACAGTTGGTGTATGAGAGTATTTAAGAGTATTCATGCCACCAAATTACGACAAATGAGCAAAGTAATTTTCTAACAAATGCTAATATACTTCAAAATGCAAAGTGCCGGTTGAGGCAAATTTTTCTCCAAATCTTAAAACTTCCTATCGTAAAAACTGTAGCGGTGATTGCACATTAGAAGTGCTCTTCAAACGAGGAAAAGGGTGCAAACTTGAGCAAGGCAGAGTATATCACGTCAAAAACAAATATTTCTTCCCAGACCAATACCATTTCAAACGTTCAGCCTTCAAAAGACAAGCTCGCGAACGTCTTCAAAGGAATGCATGCAAAACCTTGAGGTGCCTCTCATCAACTTAAATAATGATGCTCTCCGCCCTAGCGCTGGCTTCGCTCACCGACGCTGTTCTTGACTTCTATTTAAGTTGGGGACTCTCTGTACTGACACAGAGCACCCTTAAGAAAAGTTTCAAAATAATGTGCGTGAAGTTATAGATAAATTAATGCACACAAATTGGAACGCAGTAATTAGGGACCAGGGTGGTAGAACAGATTGGTTAAAGCGGTGTTTATGAGGCAAAGAAATATGCCCTCATATTATGAAAACAGACGACAAAAATCTAATGAAGACATCAGAAGAAAAATTCGGATACTGTCGCGAAAAAAACGAAAAAATATGCGCAAAGCCTTACCTTGAACAGAAACTGTAACTCAAATATTTAGAGAATAACCTTAAATAACTTTGGTCTTACGTCTGGAAAAAAACTAGGGAAGAGTCCAGCTGTACATCCTTTGAAGGCAGAAAATGGCGAAATTGTTACAGACAGCGAAAAGAAAAGGCAATTTTTTTCTGAACGTCTCCATTAAAAATATTAGCGCAAAAGAAGAAGTCCTTCGCACACATAAAGAGCTCGTGAAAAATATATTATTGCCCAAAGGAAGAATACAAAAAGAGCTCTGAAATATTAAACATAATAAAGCCCCAGATCCGGAGGATATCCCCGCCAGAATACTGAAGGAACTTGCGGAATACATCACACCTAATTTTAAAATAGTTATTCACAATGCGATAGACGAAGGTTCAATGCCTCGCGACTAGAAGACGACTACGTAGCTCACACGACCCCTCTCTGCCAAGATGGCGATAGATAGGACCCCAGTCCTTAAAGACCGTTTCTTTAATATCGATATACAACAAAATCTCAGGAGATATCATTGTTAGCTAAACATAATGGATATTCCATTGTTCCCGGCTCAACTTTGTGGAAATTCATATTTATTAAATGAAGAGAACAATGTATCTTTCCATTTTCCTTTTATTTAATGTAGAATACAATGTATCTTTCCACTGTCTTTAAGGGACAGTGGAAATATACATTGTATTCTCCATTTAATATATATAATGGGCTTTATTGATAGTAGGAATTCCGTAACCAATACGGGTTTTGGAAAAGGACATCATTTTGATACCTTATTTGGCCTTTTTATTCACGTTATTCTAAAATCGGAGGAAATACATGCACAAGTGAATGCAGTGTTTTCAGGTTTGAATAAAGCTGTCGACGGTCTATTACGAGAAATTAATATATAAATTAATATATTATGCTGTTAACGTAAAATTGCAAACTGGATCAGAGATTTCTTCCCCTGACGGTAAATAAAAAATATTCTTCGATGGGCTGAGTTGATTCTAGGTAGACGTGAATGTAGCGGTGTCGCAGAGGGTCCCTATTCCTCTTCTCATACATTCATTAACAACCTAAACAGACATTTTAGAGCATTTTTATTCAACACAATTCGAGATGATAACACCAGCAGATATTTTGCTACTCCCTAGTGTAGTAGGCTTAATTATATACACATGGTATATCTTTATCTACATCAATCCCTTCAAGACATCGCTTTTGATATGACATGCAGTAATTGTCCATAATACACGCATCTTATTTTTGTCACGGCGATTTTGAAAGAACTTCATTTTGATTTCATGACAAAACGTTAAAATAAATACACTAAGCTACGTAATTATGCAAAAGCCCTAATGTGTGCGGGTGAGAGAGAGAGAGAGAGAGAGAGAGCGAGAGAGAAAGACAGAAAGAGAGAGAAAGACATCAAACTACTTATCTCCTACAAGGCGCCCTACAAGCCAGCGCTAGGGCGTGTGGCAGGGTATGATTCAATACAAGCATGCAGTATCAACATTTTTTTATTATTTTTAGTTATAAAATATTTATTAAATTATTCGAAGGGAATTAAATGAAACTATTTCTGTTTCACACAGTCGAAATTTATGCTACACTTAATTTAGGCTCGTAATGCAACGCACTACGAGGTTTATCCGAGTCAACAAATCTATTTCTAACCCTCATTCTTCGAAAAGCACTTCTTTTTAGAAGAAACGTGTGAACTGTGACGTGAACACGTCCCTTTTTAGATGTGACCCGTTCACATCACACGCAATAAAAATTTTTATTGCTAATTCATTTTCAATTTCATTCAAATTAATTTTCATTTGTAGCTAATTTTTCTACAACTTTCGAGGACCAAGAGTTTTTTTTTCAATTTATACGGCAGTTTATGACTATTCCGTAATTACAAATCTATCGATTACATTATGGTATCAGAATTATTCCGTAGAGTTAGATTCCTGCGTTAAATTATTTTTTCCTATACATTGTTTTAGAATGTGAATGTTTTAGGTGAATTAAACTTAATCCTAATACAGGAGAATGTATTTTTTCGAATGTTAAATAAGTATTTATGCATCACGGGTGTTACATGAAAGAATGGCAATATTTCAAGCCTACAAGTGTCATCGTAACACGAATTGCGGACGCCTAACGGTTTTTCTTCTCCTCTCATGTCTGTTGTGTCGACATTTTCATGCATTGGGCGAAACATCAGAAGAAGTGTGAAGGGAGTTTAAGGGTTTTTAAATAAATGTATACTATGTTTTGTTTGTGGACTGTATAAATCTGTGGCTTTTGCATGCGGTTGTTTTTCTTAATTGTGGGTGGTGCCCTAACACCCCCCGCCACACGCCCTTGCGGCGGCTTGCGGGGAATCAAGGAGATGTAGAAGTCATCGTCAGCATCGGCAAGGCGGAGGAGGAGGAGGATCCTTTGTCCGCTCGTTCCAATTCCAGCCACCGATCTTTTCCCTCGAACCCACGCGTTCCACAACACCTCCTCTTCCTCCTTCATGCCCAATACTCGAAACCATTGATGGAAATCTCACGGCATCTTCGTATTCTTTCTCACGCAGGGACCTACTTCATCCTCTACGACTTCATCGAGCACTTCCAGAAGGACGGGCCCAGTTTCCTCCAGAGGGACAAATTCCTGGACATCATCAACAAAATCTTCAAGGAGCGGACGCAGCTGGAGAAGGACGCGATCGTCTTCCAGGTGATGAAAAGCATGCGGACTCCCTCCCTCCCCCCCTTTCATTTCTCTTCGCTTCCTTAAATTCTCCACCTTTCTCCCGTGACCTCAAGAATCTTAACAAGCCTCTCTCTCCCTCCCCCTTCACCTCAGCACCCCCCACCCCCGCTCTTCCTCACTACCCGCAGCCACTACCGACCAACCCTCAAACCAACCCCCCCCCCCGCTCTCTCCCGGATGGCCCTCGTCCGGTTCCCTCCCCCACGACCAACCGAAAACCCCTCCCCCATTTCCCCAGCTGCAGGCCTTTCGACCAACAAAGACCAAATCGATTTCCTCTGGCTGAGGCCGGAGAGTCGAGGCGGGATGAGGTAGCACCGCGCTGGTCCGGCGCGGAGGGGGATCGCGCGGGGGGGGAGGGGAGGTGTGCATTGTTGAGCCAGGAAAAGATACTCTACGCGTGAGTGTGTTCGTGTGCGTGCGTGTATGAGAGAGGGCTTGCGTGTTTGGGAAGGGGGGGGGGGGAGTCTGAGGGGGCCGCGCATTGACCGCGTCGCAAAGAACAAAAGAATGACCACCGGTGGTGGAGGAGGATGAGCACCAGTGGTGCTTTCGCCTACCATCGGGAAGGGGGGCGCTGCGTGTGGAAAGGGATTCGAAGTGGATTGCCACCCCCCAACCTCTGGAAACGAAGGCCCCGCGGGCCGCTGGGGAAGGAGCGAGGGCCTCCGAGGCTCTCGCTATCTCCCGCCGAAGGAAACGAAGACAACCGTATCGCTCTCGCACGATTCCCGAGAGCGATACGGTTGAAGAAGTGCATTTAGATCTCGATATTATTCCCTCTAAAGGGTTAGGTCATATACCACCATAAACACTGGGAGTTTGAGCCGGGACGACCCCAACAAGAAGTCCTACTGTGGGTAATAAAGTCCGATATACAGTTTTATTGGAGTTAATTGTCCACGACTGGGCTTTGCATAAGCCTACACTTAACTTCGAGTAATAACCTCCTGGGACAAATACAACGTGCACGTCACGGGGAGGCATTCGAATGCACGACCTTTGAATTAAAAAGCCAGTCAAATCCCCATGTCGCGGGTAGTGTTAATTATGAAGTGCAGAACGATGGAATGAGATTATTAATATTATTAAAACTTACAAGTGCAGATACACAGTGTCAGGTGGCACACAAGTCCCAATTAATCAAAAAATATAATATATAAAATCAGTAAGTAAAACAAAAGTACACTTAAAGGGAACTTCAGAACACAAATCTCTTTCAAAAAACAAGAAAATCCCCATCTCATTAACGTCAATCAATCAGCAAGAAAAAATAAAGATACATTTAAAAACAATTAGCTGTTACATATAATTTTACACCACACCTCAATCAAATTACTCAACCCCAGCCGTACTCTTACAAATAGTAAGATTACGGCTGGGGATGATTCTTCCCGTAATATTCATACGGCCGTAGTTACCGTTCACGTCATACATAATACATTTATTATTACCATCTTAGCCAGCATGTATTCCTAACAAAGATATAAACCCAGATACAAATAGTAAGAGTACGGCTGGGGCTGATTCTTCCCATTATTCTCATAATAAATGCATAAACATTTGCGTTTCCAGAATCTTTGCGTGAACCGATTGAGTTTTTTTTTCGATGCATGAGTTTGCCAATGCCATCTACATTACGCGATTCATTCGCAAATGCTGTAGCAGAGAGTCCACACTTTTTGCCCTGGAATGAACATTTTTGCGATATCATGATGCTTACCATGAAATATCAAAGAAAGGAAGAAAAAGGTTTACCGTATAAGCACAATGCTAATATCACTGCTCCTACTGCGCTAATTAACCTGCGCACTCTTCAGTGATTTTGTTTAAACTAGGGAGTCCATTCTGCCCCACCCTGTATGCTAGTCATATGAGTGCTTGCAGTAGCTGAAGTCGAGAATAGTCATTCCACTGAACCAGACATGGATGCGTCATTAATCCAGTGCTCTTTACCCGATAATAAATAAATTAAATTCAGTATAGAAGTAATTAATGCATGAACGTTTATTTTCAATTCATTTTAAAATACTAGTGAAGAGTGGTTTCGGACACTTATCATGCCGTATAAATGAAATAATTATCATGCGATTTCCTCATCCATTTCCTTGCTCATCTTAGAGGCATAATTCTGTAAGGACCTTAAGATAATTGCCTTCTTCTGACGCTGCAAATAAAAGCTATTAAGCTATTAGATCTTAAGCTTTAATTGATAATTGAGCGTCTTAGGTAAGACGTAGTCATAACCAGAATCTTTATAGAAATGCAACTAGAAATACAATCCTTGAAGGTTTTAAAATTTTATGACCCTTTGAGGACCAAAGTCTCAATACGAAATTGCAACGTCTAAGGAAATGATCACGGAATATGTATCTATTTGTTAACTACGCATTCAAATTTCACTAGCTAAAACTACCTAAATACATAACCAATAAAGTTAGAGAATGAAATAATTAATATTTATTCTTACTTTTTTTCAAAAGAAAACAAAACATCAATATCACATATTCATCGACATATACAGATAGTCGCGGATGAGGCACATTAATATCAGATTACTATGCATTGTAAGCTGCTATTTACGTTTCAATGGTCAACCGTGATTGTTTAAATTCCGGGTTACCTCCGGGAGAAACTGCTAAAAGGTGTATTCCGGGTACAGAGTGAGCAACGAGCTTATTTGGTCCGCGTCTTAACCTTCTATGGAACACTTTGCACCATTTTCGCCTAAAAATAAAGAAAACGAATAGATGACGGCAATATTTAATGATGCATTTCTTCGAAAAAACCATTTTGAAAACAACATCTACTCTGATAGCAACGAAAAGGTACTTTAAAGGCGGGGAGTCACATTCTCCAGCCCAAACCAGGAAACCGTGAGGCAGTCTTCGACTGGTAAAACTATGAGAACGTACTCGAATTAGTAAAAGCTGCAGTCAGAATCGAGAAAATAATCAGTGAAATTGTCCAGCGATTTGTGAGCGTGCTATTTTTAATGACTTAAGTGCTGCAATATCGAGAGAGTACAAATAATTAGGGAAGTAAGGGAAAAAGTAATAATTTTTCAAGAGTCTAAATAACCCCGAAAATATACCTGGATGGCTGGAGAACGCTGCCACGGTTGCTCAACTGAAAAGGGTCCTTTTTAAAGGGGGGCAAACTTCACCGAGCACACCTTCGTCCTTTACCCCCATTCTCCCCTCGCCCTCTCACTCACTCTCCCGGTCCTTCCCCCGTCCCCAACCCCCCTGGGAGGGGCTCGGGGGGAGGAGGAAGGAATCGGCCGTCTCCTCCCCCTCCACACCACCGCCGCGCCCGCTCCCCCTGGGTGCTCGCCCAGCCATC
The DNA here is from genome assembly GCF_022747635.1 of Hetaerina americana. Taxonomy (NCBI): domain Eukaryota; kingdom Metazoa; phylum Arthropoda; class Insecta; order Odonata; family Calopterygidae; genus Hetaerina; species Hetaerina americana. The sequence goes on along the minus strand of NW_027287139.1, from coordinate 2,105,930 downwards.
CTCAACTCAATTTTGTCACTGAACGCACTCCCCTCTCGGCGAAGGGTTCATCTTGGAGGAATTCAGTTAGGACTGCGGGATGAGGCGGAGTGGGGGAGGGGAGGAGTGGGGGGGGAGGTGAGGAGTGGGGGGATGGGTGGAGGGGCTGGGGGAGGGGAGGGGCTGGAGGAGGGGGGAGGGGCTGGAGGAGTGCGTGCAAGAATTGCGGGCGGGGGCGGAAATGAGAGGGGAGATGGAGAGACGTTCCCGGGGCGCCACACACACCGGCGGGGCAGGGAGGGTGTGCGCGCTCCGGGGAGAATGCGGTGAGGGCACCGCGAAACAAAGCAGCGGGTCCGATAAATTCAATGCCGGGGTCACTCGGCACTTCTCGACCGCCTGCCCCCCCGGAAACTAAGGGGTCGACGGATAGCGGGTGTGTGTGTGGGGGGGGGGGGACGGAGACGAGAGACGGATCCGCGAATCTCGGCCCCTCCACGTCGTCAAAACGAAAACCAAAGACCACCACGAAGACACATTTCCATTATCCAACTAGCCAACTTCATTACGAGTTGCATGAAAACAGAGCGGCGAATCAGGCATGCACCTCACGGTCTAAATTAGGACTGGCAAGTTCAAAAAAAGGTCAAATGCATTTGTGTTCCAATCCGAAAGTTTCGAAAAGATTGATCTACTGGAACAGCGGGGTATTCTATTCAGTATATAAGTTCCAAAGCATAAGATGCCATTTGTGACAACGGAAGGTAGGCCTTGCAAGCGTCACTGGAGGCGTTTCTTAGCGTCGGCGGCCTCGCCTTCGGGGCCATGAGAATCTTAACATTGAAGACTCCATTGGAGGCCCACTAGTGCGACAAGGGCTCTGGCTGTACGTGGCGGATTATAGTCGCTGATCCAACCCTTGCTGCACCACCCAATCAGACTCTTCTTTGCCATGCTCGGCGCACAACATCCCTTCCCGGAGAATGTAACTGGCGAGGATATCCATCGATGTGCTAAAATCAACAAAAAACCGACAACATGAGCATTCAATGTCGAGAAAACAAGGGCAACCGTATGTAAAAGTACGCTTCGCTTAAAAACTTTGTCCTATTCAAATTTCTGAGATCCAACTCGGAATATTAAATAATATGGGACATGTATTTCGGAGAAAAGAATTATTGCCACAAGGATGGGACGTTTTTGTTGTAAATCATACCTTAAAATTTATTTTACGGGCTAAGGTAAATGGTTTCCCCACCCACTGTAAAATTTTATATGTTAGATGGCGCTGATAACAGATATAAATCTTGGAGCGGCCACCTCCACCACCAACACAGCCACGTTATGTACCAAGGTACCCACTGTACCTAGAACGGAGAGCTTAGGTATTACTCGGTGCCTAAGTTCCTCTGTATTTGTGCATAGAACCAGTACCCAGGTACCGGTATCCTATGAATTCATCCTTACTCAGGCATCGATGCCAACTACATACTTCATTTTTCCTAACCACATTTAAAAATCGCCCATCTACTAATTCGTTCGCCAATGCCGACCCCGGTGTTGAAGGTGCGTCGTCCTCACCTACCAACCTAGAGGTCGCGGGTTCGATTCCCGCCGAGGAGGTTTTTCCTCCGCCTAGGGCTTGTATGTATGTAATTTTAATATTTTTATACCATTGTGTAAATGCCGAAGTGCTGTTTTCGGACTAATGCAATATAAATATTAACATTGGTTGGCATATTCTTAGTATATGTAGTATTACATATACTAAGTAAATACTACTACTATACATGTACTTAGTATACCTTTCCTCATTACAATACCATTATAATAACAACCGGCATTGTTACTGCCCTGTAATAATGCAAAATGAGCTGAATAATAATTATCGTATTATTATTCAACCACTTCATTTCAAAGATACGGAGATTTTTCATCAAATTTTCCTTAACCGTACAATTTTTGGTCGATTTTTTTCTTCCTCTCCATACCTTTACATTTAAATTCCACACTTCACGTCGACATAATAGAACACACGGTACCCCGAGAACCACGGAAAGTGGACGTGGAAGGCCGGCGACCGGACGCCGTTCATGGAGCATTCGTTAATCGGACTACGGATATCATACGAGTTGGAACCACTCCATCGAGGAGACAAAGATGGAAAATAAGGCAACCCATGGAAACGGGTGGGCTCGAGTGCACCTCAGTCACCAATTACCAGTCATCATTCTACTCATGCAAGAAGTACGACTCATATAAAGCATTATCTCTACTTCTTTACGACACCTCGCCGCCACTTGGCACGTGGTGGGGAGAGGGGGCATCAGCCGTGATATTGAGCCGAGGGAGATGGTAGCTGGTGTGTTGCCTACTATTCCCGCCAGTGCCCACCCATGTCCGAAGAACGCGTGCTTCTCCTTTTATGGTGCTGCGAATGGTGCGCGGGGAAAACGAATGTTTGACTCTAGCCGTTCGGCATTCTCTCTCTCTCATTCTGTAAAAATCGCCTGTCCTGCTCATGTAATTGAGAGGCTAATGTACATTTTACGTATATCGGGTATAAAGCCATATGATTAGTAACTATACGATGGATTTAACCTAGCTCTGAGTTAGGAGAAAACAAAATGTGTACTTTTCCACAGATTTATTTGCAACGTACAACGCGTTTCAGTTCATCGACCCATCTTCAGGTCTTGTACCTGAAGATGTTTCGATGAGACTCGTTGACTAAAACGCGTTTTAAATTACAAATACATCCGTGGAAAAGTGCAAAATGTATTGTTCTCATAATGGGTCAAATCAGCATCTGTTTAAAACTATGTGTTCGGTTAACATGCATACTACACGTGTGAGCACCGCCAACCAAGTCTTTTCAGGGATGTTGAGTAGTAATTTTCCCCCTTATCCTTAAACACCTTCCCCCTCCCTTATCATTCACGCTTTCCACCTGGTTCTTACACTCTCCGTCGACCATCTTTCTGTAGGATCGCGGGGTATTTTCTTAGATTTTTAGATGACTGGCTGCTTCTTCTGGGCCATCCACAAATACTGCGTGTGTTTTCCCCATGCAGGATCCGATACGAACGCGACACCCAATCGTTCAGTCAATTTTCAGTCGGTTGTCATTTCACTGTGGATAGTATCGTCAGAAAGCCCTTCGGTTGCTTTTTATTCATGAGGTGATATCATTAATATTAATAAGACAGAGTGAGTTGCCAAGACGCTAGCCCGAAGAACACCGGTTGTTGCTCTCACATAATTGAAACTTGAGTTATCTACCACCACCTTTTTTGCGGTTGACAAAGATATCCTTAATACAGTTTGTTGCATCATTGGTCATTCCATACCTTCACAGCTTGCATATCAATTTTTGGCGCGGCAATTCAACAAATCCCTTATTGAAATTCAAGAATAGGCCACTTATCTGCTCAGTTTCATGCGGTAGATGGAGAGTCTGCATGGGAGTGAAACAATGATGCCCGCTATTACCTGTTATTTTCAATAGAAATGCGGTAATAACTGAACAAAGCATGGAAAGGGATGGAGGCAGAAGTAGAATTAATTGGGGGGTCCATTAAATCAGATAGATATGCCGATTATCTAACTTTAGTGGGCCAGTCAGTCGAATGCTACATTAGTATATGAGCCCATTATAAAATCAATATTACAGGCATGGGACGAGAATCAATGTAGAAGAATGTAATGCAGTTTTGGAGAAGAGATAAGGCCTTGTTGGATGGTAAGTTTAGAGAGCAAAACCTAGGTCAGGTGGATGAGTTAACGTATCTGGGAACTGTTTTCGATCAAGACTGTCAAAATATTTGAGGACATCAGAAGAAGAATGCGTTAGGCAAAGAGTCTTTCTCGAAGAAAAGGGAGTTGTCACAGGAACACTGAGAAACAATTTCAAGAAAAGACTAGTAAAAAATTTGGCATGGAGCGTGGCTTTGTGTGGCACGAAAAGTTGGCCATTTAAGCAAAATGATTGGGGTAGTTTTCCATCCTTCTCCACGCCCACAGTTGGGTGGAAAACGTAAAATCGACGGAAAGGAAAAAAACGGAGATCAACTGATGGAAGGGGAAGACATGAGTTGTTGGGAGACAAGTGGATGCAGGCGATGCAGGTAGACAATGGGATCCTGAAGTCGTTATTAGAGGGGGTAATCCTGTAAAAGTAACTCAGAATGAGTAAATGCATTTAGAAAGAAATTAAGGGAGGTAGAAAGTATGAAGAACTAAAGAAAGAGGAATTGCAATATGTAATATGAGGTTTAAGGATACTTTGTGCCATGTTAAATAAATGAGACTAAGCCAACTGTACTTGAGGCAGTGGCTGGATTTTCTCAGAGGCATTCCGATCGCAATTTGGGTGCCACGCACAAAGCACGTCATTGGGGTGTACGCCGTCCGTCGGATCGGAAGTTAAATTGCGGACTCCTTGGCGCCCATCGACAAGAGCTGGCTGATTCTGAAGCCGAATTTCTTACCACTACCCACCTGTAACCCGTAAATCGTGCCAAATTACTTATCTAACTTGACCGAAGCAAATGACCTCAGCTGCCATTCGCCTCCATTAAAAATTATTAACTACCAAAAGAAAGGTGCTTATCAGTACTGAGTTCATTTAAAGCCTACCTTATTCCGGTAGACTACTGCAATTAGCGTAATTATTATTATTATGTTATCTACCGGTTAGGGTAGGCTTTGGATGGACATAACTACCAAATATATATTTTGTTGCTCCTAACAAAACACAGTTCAGCAACCTACTCTACCACAAGTCCCTCTTCATCTCTGTGTATTACAGTTGTCAGCATTCCACTGCCAATCAACATGCTTTTCATCCATTTGCCTCAATAGGATTTCTCCCAACGAGCCCCTCTCTTCGCCCACCATACCTAGAACTTCCTCATTTGTTTTCCTTTCGGTCCATTACCCTTTCTCCATTCTTCACATCCACATTTCAAAAGCCTCCCGTCTACGTTTATTCTCCTGCTTCAGTGACCACTTTTCCCCGTCGTACATAGCTCCATATCAAAGTTTTTACCGAGTCTTTTCTTAACATCCTTACTCAATGTCCCTGTCACAAACTCCCTCCTCCTTGCGAAAGCCTCTTTACCTAACGTAATTCTTCTCCTTACGTCCCTACTACTTTGACCGCGTTGGTCCAAAACACCTCTGAGATACGTTAACTGTTCCACATGCTACATTTTTTGCCCTCCTCTTTTAATGTTTAGCTTAGCTTAGCCTGTTTCTTTCTAGAATATCTCATAACCTTTATTTTAATAATATTGATTCTCATCCCATACCTGTCGCACTGATTTCCAATTCTCTCAGCAATGCTTGCAACCCCTTGGCTGACTGACAAACTGAAGCTTGGTCATCCGCGAACCTAACTGATTTTACGGATTCCCCGCCCACTTTCATTCCTACCTCCAGTTCTTCCCATGCCTCTTTAATCATTTCCTCTGCATACAGGTTGAACAGCAACGGTGATAATGGGCAACCCTGCCTTACACCTCTTCCTAACACTGCCCAACCGGACTCCCCGTTCCCCACTCGCACCTGTGCAGTCTGAGACATGTACAGGTTGCGGATTAGCCTCCTTTCCCTCCAATCTATTCCTATTTTCTGCAATATACTCATTAATTTTTCACAATTCATTCTTTCAAAAGCCTTTTTGAATTAGCTTAAAAACATATAAAATTAATAAACGTACCCTATGATAGCTTTTGTACATGCTCATTAGCACATACTCTCCTCGTTGGATTTTGCACCGCATCGGGGTGGGGATGATCGCGGAATTTCTTTCGTCTTCCACCACAAACATCCGAAGGAGGCCACTGCGCTCCTCGCCACGAGTCTTCTCCGGCCTCTCAATAATGCCTCTGATTTCACTCCGCAAACATATATTGCCTTCGTCAAGTTAAGGCGACGGAAGGTTACTACCTCGTCCTGAGTCATACTGATCGCTCTTTTCAGAATGCAGCAACCAACGGATGATGCTATGGATTATTGATCCGTGTTTTATAAATATGAACTTGAGTCCTTGTAAAAATTAAGTTGTTGCGAAACTCCTTAACTGCTAACCACCATTCCATAGATTTTGTTAAGACCCGGGAGGACCACACCCAGGCGCAGAACTCCCAAATTAGGAAAGGGTTAAGTACACCATAAAACCCCTGAAGAACTATAAAGCGGCGGGAGAAGATGGGAAGGTTGCAGAGCTCTGGAAGTTTGCTGGCGATCATCGAGCTGACACGTGTTCTAAGCAATGTACGGGTAAAGAAGCCGACAAAAGAAAGATAAGGACAAGGAAGAGACAAAACACGTTATCAAATAATTTTCTCGCTCATTATATTAATTGGTGACAAGCAACGAGGGAAAATGTGAATGAAAATAAACGACAAGGTAATACTCTGGGCGAGTGCAAAAAACTAGTGTCCGAAGAAGGCGCCCCACAATTCATATAAGTTGCTGGATGAATTCGATTTTGAGATAAAAATGAAATCAATGCGGTCTGCGGGAGAGTGGGAGAAAACATAACAAACATGAACCTGCGCAATCGAGATCTAGAAAATATTCGAAGAAGTATTGGTATTCCATTAGTCCATGCCTACAACACAGAAAACCTTTGACCAATAGTTAAGTAGAGAAATTTCATAAACAAGAACATGCCCTCAAAAGGTATTTATATAGACAAGGAAGACTCATCTAGGCTCGGGATGACACGTCCAGTGCCCAATTCTACGTATCTCCTGCTCTTCCGCCTCGCTACTTCCTCATTTCCATTGCCTTATCTTTCAATTCTCGGCCAAAAGCCTTTTCGAGATCAAGCAAACAGAAACACATTTATTATATAATACATCTCACCGTGCGCGAGTGTCCATAACTTTTATGGCGCCTCTCGTAGATCTTTCAATTTGATACGTATTTACCTAAGGGATGTTTTCTTTGGTCGGTTCGCCCCGTTATTATCCTCAGTTATGCCTCAATTCCATCATAAGACTCACCTAATTGCCCGATAATTCCCCTGATTATTCTTTTTAGAATGGATTCGGAAAAGATGGGAAAATTTCATAAACTCAACGGATAAAAACAGCATCTCATCTTCGGAATGCGCTCAAGGAAAGCCTAAGGCGACAACGCCGCTGCCACTCTTCATTTCACTCACTTTTTAACATTCCTGCGTCATTACTACCAACCATTTTCATTCATCTATGCACAATTTAAACCTCAATCCTCTATTCATATTTCTATCTCTATTTTCTTGTATAAGCACCTCTCCCTACTATTTTCACCTTAAACATGATGAAACTCGCTAAATAAATGTTCTGAAATCTTATTCCTTACAGTAGCAACGCATAAAAAATCTTTAATTTATGGTGCAGAAGGATAATAATAAAATCATGCTTTTAAAAAATAAATAAGCGCCGTTACGGATCAATATGATGAAGTATAAATATCCTTATGCATTACTCATAATTTTATGAAGTAGAAATAGCTATTTATCCTAACCCTCTCGATGTCAGTGTTTGATCGGCAAGATTAGTATTCAACTGACGGTCTCTTGTGCTTGCATTCCTTGTTGTTCCAATCCCATCTCAGCTCTGGCTATTGAGAAAATGATGCGATGCATTCCGACAGTGATTCTTCCCTGAGCGGGACGCTTTTCTCTCTCTCATATCAAGTTCCGAAATTAAGTCCTGCGCATGTTGCAAAACACTCGCCTCGCAAGATGACGTTCTGCCAATGCAAAAGACCTACTCTCCACTACTTCTCCATTCCAGAATTTACCAAAAATTAGTTTTCTGACCACTAATTCCTTAATTTAACTGCGGAGACGCTCCTAACGTGTATTCTCCGCGTCAGGTTCAATGTCATTTCCGAATAAAATCTTTGGAATTTGAATTGGTTTTAGTAGAAGTTAGGAAAGGCGGCCGACAGCTCACTTCATTGGCAATATTAGCTGGTCCGCTATCCGTTTGCCTATCTCCCCGGGACTGGAGCATAAGGGCCTATCGATTTCCTTCCACAGAAATAAATTAATTCGCATTTTTCCAGGTTAAATTGGTGATCCCGCTCCTGGCTTCAAGCACCACTTTTGTTAAGAGCGCTAGAAAGGCCTTCGCAGTCCCTTTGATTGCTTGAACAAGAGCTGATGACCATATCATCGGCAAATGATTTAATGCGTACTGTTGGTTACTTCACAGCTAACATCATTGATTTTATGAGAGAAAAAAAGGTGACCGTTCACATTTCCCTGATGAACGCCTCTGTATTTTCAACAAAACCAATAATTAGCACCTTTTTTATCTTTTTAAATGTAGACACACGAATGAATAATCGAGTACACATAATCTTAGTTGGTTCATCAGACTTTTTCGTAGCGCTTGATCAAAGGCTTTTTTTTTAAGTCGGAGCATATGTTTTTCCAGAAGTAGTTGCGGTGTAAATTTGAGCAGAGAAATAGGACCAGCCTCAAAAGAAATGAAAAAGAGAAAATCCTGCTGACTTGAGGGTGCTGTTTGGTTTACAGAAATCGTTTAATTGGGCTGGATGGATCACGATCACATTGAGGGAACACTCGGTTTAATTGGATAGAGAGGCGTTTGACAAAAGAGCAGAATATGATTCAGAAGACAAAAGGAAGGATTAGAGAGAAAACGGAATTGAGGAGAGGAGTCGGGCGAGAATTCTACATGTCCATCACTCTGTTTAACACCTACTCAGAGAAAACAATTGAATAATGATTGAGAGGAGTATTTTTTTTATATACGAGGAAAGAAATGTTTTCCATTCGCTAAGGAACTCCATATTGCTTCAAATACTACTCTTTCGAGTGAAAAAATATTTTTTTTCAAATCATTCCCTAATTTCCTATTAATCATGGCTGATATTATGTCCGATTGGTATCTCCAACGAAGGCGAAGCATAATGAACGTCTTGTCCTCTATACTCCTGCCATCAATGATATCTCCGTTTCTGCCGAATTTGGAGATATCATTAATGGTGCAATTTATACATCCCCGAGGTGCATGTTATTACTTTCACGGGTATTCCTCTCATAGAGGCAACGGGGAGAGATAAGTGGCGATGAGACCGTCCTGTTTCATTGCCGTCCGAACTCTCCCGTCCCCATCCTGCGCTGCCGCCGTCCATCGCCCAAACCCTTATACGGCCTCCTCCCCGTCACCACCGCAGAAAGCTGCAACGGCGCCAATAGCCGCCCTCACCTTCGGAAATTCCAACCAAACTCCTCCCCTTGCATTCTGTTTCCAACCGAAACGAACGCATCTCTTTCACTCCATCGAAGTCTTGAAAATCCGTAGCTTTGATTCGATTTGACTCCGATTGATTTATACATGGATATACTACCTTGATCAAAAATTTCCCGGAATTTATTCAGAAAATTAAAAATACAAGTTTATTCATCTAAATCTATATTGTCCCCTTCAAAGTAATCCCCATCGACTGCAACACACTTATGCCAGCGCTTGATCCAATCCTCGAAACATTTTTTATATTCGGTTTTCGGTATGTCCATCAGTGCTTCCTGCGATTTTTCCATTACTTCCTCTCGGCTGCTAAAACGCGTTCCCCGTAATGGTTTTTTAACTCGATTGAACAGAAAGAAGTCACAGGGAGCCAAATCAGGTGAATTCGGTGGCTGTTGGATGGTATTTGTTGCATTTTTCGTCAAAAAATTACGAATAATGAAAGCACTGTGCGACGGTGCGTTATCATGGTGCAAAATCCACGAGTTTTCTGCCCACATTTCTGGTCTCTTTCGGCGAATTGCTTCACGCAAACGTCTCATAACGCCCAAATAATACTCTTTGTTTACTGTCTGGCCTTCTGGCAAAAATTCATGATGCACTACACCGTTGTAATCCATGAAACCCGTCAGCATTGCCTTCTTTTTTGACTGAAAACGACGTGGTTTTTTTGGTCTCGGCTCATTTGGTGAACGCCATTCACTTGCCTGATGTCTGGATTGCGTGTCGTACTCATAAACCCACGTCTCGTCTCCAGTAATGATCCTTTTGATGAATGTGGGATCGGATTCAGCCTCGCAAATCATGTCTTTTGCGACGTCAACACGGTCTCTTTTTTGCATGAAATTGAGGTCTTTTGGCATGCTACACGACGGAAACCCAAATCATTAACCACAATGTCTTGGGCGGATCCATAGGCAATGTTCAAGTCCTCCGCTATTTCTCTGATGGTTAATTTGCGGTTATTGACCAACATTTCTTTTACTTTATCAATTTTTTCACCGACTTTCGATGTCGATGGTCTGCCACTGCGTTCATCATCTTCGATTGACTCACGACCACTTCTGAACCGCTCGTGCCACTGGTAAACGACCGTTTTTTTTAGAGAATCGTTGCCGAAACACTTTTCCAACATTTCCAACGTCCGTGCGCCACTAAATCCGTTTTTTACGCAAAATTTAATACAAGTTCGTTGTTGCAAATTTAAATCCATTTCTGCAATTGTAAAAAATCGCCAACACACACAGAGATAGATGTACTCTTGGCTACGTAACTTTTGCAAATGTCAAGTTATGACACTAAGATTTAAAGGGAATATCAACAACAGATGTACCAATTTAACAAAAAAAACAGAACTCAAATCGGAACGATGGGAGCGCCACACGGTGGTTATTCCGGGAACTTTTTGATCAAGGTAGTAGTTTCAGTATACAGCTTTTCACTGAAAAAGCAAAATCTGATATTGAAAAGAATGAAATGGAATCGTATTTTTCGGGAAGGGTTTTCGATTCAGATGACATAAAAGTGTTAAGTTTCCAAAGCTTGTGAAAAAGAAAAAGTTCAAAATACCCAAGCATCTGACACTCTTCCGTTGGAATACACATGCCATAGCCATTAATTCTATGATAAATGAACCCTTGAATTTTAAATGCGCATTCACGTTTTGCAGCTTCTTTCCTTGATTCTGATATACCTATATACATTTAAAAGATACCCTAGAAGTAACGACGTGGGTATGTATGGACAGTGTTAGGATATCGGCCATACTTGCAAAATTATGAGCCCATACGTACATACATCTACATCTACATAATACCCCGCAAGCCGCCGCAAGGGCGTGTGGCGGGGGGTGTTAGGTCACCAACCGTAAAAAGGAAAAGTACCACATGCAAAAAAAACAACACGGAAAATTACACCCACAGCAGCGCACACACTCATGCAAAAATCCCTTCATCCAATACTCATGCAAACACATATACCGCAAAACAACTAAAAAACTGCACCCCATGATGCAGCACGAAAGCCATCCTACAACACGGAAGCCAGGACACAACAAGCAAGAAATTGAAACACCACATGAAAATGCACCACGAAACACTCTACCCCCAAAGAGTCTTTAAAAGGCAGGGAATGCGACCTAACGTTGCAGGTAGCAGGAATTTGCCCCCGCGGAGAGGGACGAGGGATTGAAAGGGAAACTTAAAAACAGATGAACAGAACATGAATGAGGTCATTCGGAAAGAATGGGTTATTATAGCAAAACACATAACAATGAATATGAATATACAAATAAATAATATGCTTATAAATACAAACAAGCACGTGCTTGGGCGTGTGAACATTTAGTAAAATCGTACACAAACGCATGCCCGTCACCTATATATGTACACACTCTTCTCAATGACATTTTTTACAAAAGAGTAGCAGCGTTTTAAAGAAGTTCAGCGTTTTGTGTTGTTTCGCATTCTAAACTCTATTACTTCTTTTTTTAGAACTACGCATGCAACTGCGACTATGGAAGCATGTTACATTCCACCCTTCGCGATTTCTACACTCAACGCTGGCACACCTGGACGTTTCGCTCAAGGTTGAGGGTGACAAGGCGCGCGCGCGCTATTGATTATTGAAAGCGATTGACCAAGTGTTTACGAGCCTCCATGGGTAATCAGTCAAATGAGTAATGACGTGAAATACTAAGATCAAATTGCCGCCAAAAATTTTAATTTATAATCTGCTGTTATCATTTTCCAAACCAATTTTTCGGTGCCATGCAACCGTAAATGTACCATGAGATGAATTTAGTAAAACCAAAACATGTATCAATCTTAGAACGGCATCATATGAATATTCTGAAATTCTTTATGCTGAAAGAGGTACCGAAATAACTTTCACGCATAAATTTTCGATTACCGCTCCAAAAATTCCATCAACACTCTGCTACAACGTCCACAAATGACCTCCCGCCTGAGGATGTAGACCTTGATTTAGCTCTTATTTATTATTGATACACACTGTGCAGCAACCATTTTTATGTGCTACGATTGGAGAAAGTTGATTATAGAGGCAATGCGTTGCAAAACCTATCGAAAATGAAATGCCGACCACGGTTTGTCTCGACACTCTATAGCCGACATGGAATGGCCAGTCTGTCGGAGGACATGCACGAGTATGCACTTGGAGTCACAAAAGTTCATTGACTGCCCAAGCGGGCAAGTATAAACCGTCCCGGTGAGTGAAGTCCCACCTTTACCGGTCATTGTACATAAGAAACGCATGGCATTGAGGAAAGAAACATGGCTGAGGTGGAAGTGCGGTTTGCGAGAAAGTGAAACTTAAAAGTAGGAACAAAATATGAATTCTTAGTCTAACAAGAAAAGAAAGCCGACAGGGAACGGCGTTTTACAAGCAAGTACAAATAAGAACGTCACTAACAGCACTAACTGCCCACCGGCACACTCTGAGCACAGAACGGTATAAAGAGGAAGCGGAGGCGAGGGTCGCCCATTTCCCACAGAGGGAAATTACACTTGGACAAGAGGAAGCGGGTGACAGCAAGACCGTGAAGCGGATACAATGATACTGAAATAACTTAGAGGACGGAGGAAGAGATCCGTTCGGCCGTGAAGCGGCTTATTACTACGAAGAAAATTTAAAATTAAAAGACATAGTAAAGACTCATAGGCGAGTAATATCTTTAGGCAGTGTATAAGTGTGTTTCTCTCCGGGATCATAGTCCCAGATGGTTTGTAGCAGCGGATTTCCAGACGCATTCGGTATTACTGGTAGATCGTGCTAGATATTTGCTCGGTGTGCATTTTCGATAGCTATTTTAGATGTATAACTTGAGATTTTTAACTGAAACCTACGTAGTCCATGCGGCTGTGGGAACACAAATACATACATTTAGAAGGAAATTTAACATTTTAGGTAAATGGATAGCAAAAGATACAGAGGACCATTGATCTCCCCATATCGAGAGAATTTCCCTCTTGTTTACTCCGCATTATTTACTGATTCACCTCTTCTCTATTTCTACCTGCCTTTATACCAATGTTTCAGAAAACTGTTCTCTTCCTCTACCTAATGCAACATCCTCCTTTCTATAAGGACCTTCAATATCTCACTAATTAACACGTTTCCTTCATCCAGTTTTCCTGTTTTTTGTATATTTCCCCATGCATCTTCCTCTCTTCACCTATAAAAATCCATTTCCGTTCCTGTTTGCCCAATTTAACTTATCCGCCATTAACCACAACCACAAGTCAAAAGCATCAACGCTCATCATTTTGTCTGAAATCTCAGGTTTCACATTCATACAGCGTTGCCTTCCATTTTAAAGTCTTTACTGATCTTTTCTTCATATCTTCACCTTGCGTGCCGGCCTTTTATTCTTGTTGCAAATATTCATTTTGTTGCTGGCATTTTCCGTTTAATGTCTTCACTACTTTGTTAAATTTCCTCTAAAATACTTCACAAGTATATGAGTTGATCCACCGTCTCTAGGTTATTCTCTTCTAATTTGATGTTTAACCTGCTTTCCATTCTTCTTAAGACAACACTTTCTTTCATTTTCTCGTAGTTAATTTTAATGACAAACCTGTAAAATTGCTCGTGGAGAGCACTCAACAGTGACTGCAATCCTTTAGCTGCCAGACGGCTTAATCATCGGCCAGCGAGACTTCATCATGTTGCGCCACAATGTTGCTCAATGCCTTCTACCATTAATATTTCCTCAGCGTATTCATGTATATGAAAAAGTACCGATAACCCTTTCTCACTCCTTAGCTCATCCAGTATTAACCTTCGCTACATATGTAGATTTGCACAAATACTTCAAATTCTTCAAAGAACTGTCCTTAGGCCTCGACGCATTTTTTTACAGATTCTGCCATGACCGGTACGCGCCCTGGAAGGCGTCTTTTACAGACCTCTCGCTAGGTCTTCGTCACGGCTGATTGGACCGCTTCTATCGACGAAAAACTGATTCCTTTCAGAGCAGCCTTGATCCAAGGGAACAAACGTATGTCTACTGGGGTGACGCCAGGACTATAGGGGGGTGGGGCAGCGTTGGCACCTGGTGTCTGGTCAGGAACTCGCGGACTCGTAGTGCGTTGTGACAAGGCACGTTGTCGTGATGTAGTTGCCAGGTAATGGAGATATCTTCTCTCGTCCTGATGACCCTTTATCGGAGTATTTACAGCACATCCACGTCGTTGGCAGCGTTAACTGTCTGTCCTTGAGGAACAAACTCCTTATAGGCCACTCCTTAGCTGTCGAAAAAGACAATAAGCATTGTTTTCACTTTTTATTTGCTCATTCTTTTTGGGCCTAGGGTCGGTGTGTCACTCAAAGCTTTGGCGTTTTGCTTCTGGGTCGTATTCAAAAACTTAGGTTTCATCATCAGTGATGACATTGTCCAAATAATCAGGTTCATATGCAATATTTTGCAAAAGTTCACTTGAAATTTCCACTCGTTTGGTCTTTCGTGACACGGTCGGCACGCCGAGGTTTACAATAACTGACACCCTGCCGCTCCCACAGCTTGGAGAGCACTGAGACCGTTTTCGCGGCAAAGCTTAGCGTCCCTCCCAACCTATTCCAAGTGGTTTGGCCGCATCTCGGCCAATAGGAGCGGTGCGAAAAATTCAATTACATTACCTTTGGAACGCACCCTGTATAGCTTTTATAAAATTTAGCTTGGTATATCTGCCCGACATTTTTTCTAACTAATAAGTAACTGCACACTTTTGTATCCTAAAATTATAATTTAAGGTAATAATATTTTTCAATTTGGCTATTTTTGCCCCTGTAATAATCATGTATACCTACTCAATGGTACAAAATGTTTAGATCAAAGATATAATATCCTTTGCACGTATGATTTGATATTTTTAAAATTATTTCTTACAATTACTAAGCAGAAAGGAGTAGTTGAATAAGCTTTTAAAAATATATTAAGCACATTCTGAAGGCACTCCAATATTTAATTTTATTTTACGCCACATATCCACATCGTGGATCATCACACAATTTTAAATAATATTGCGATACGATTACGAACCTTTAAAATTATATTATGATATGGCGGTCATTTTACGGGTACATTTTACATTTACCTGTATAATCCTCTTCAAAGCTACTCATTTTTTCCTGAATTTTAATGTATAAACATGACACTCGCATTTGTGCAGATATGAAATCAGCAGTACAGGAATTCTTGTATCACTCGATGCAGTTCCAGGTGAACGGAAGAAAATTTTGTTTTCCGAGTGTTTTTCGTCATCCAACAGGAAACGACATTTATAAAAAATCGTAGATATATAATTCTATCAACTTGGGTAGAGAAATCAATATGGATTGGAGTCTAATGGGAAATCATATTCTTCAAAACACGAAAGGCAATTTCTGACGGATCGAGGGAACATAAAATAAAGTCCTTGCATAATCAAGAGGATAAATTACTGATAAGTTTGCTGAGGTACGACTCAAAGGGATGCTCCTCGCGAAATCTTTTGTATTGTGACCAATCTCATCACGATGGAGAGCTCAAGGACCTCTCACACACACACCATAGAGACACTGATTCCCTGCCCGTGGACCAATCAACAGATCTTTGTCCAAAATGCCTAATACATCCTTTGAGCGTCGCAATCACATTCTCAAAATTCCGGTACCGTTCTAATCATATCTCAATAAAAAAAAGAAAAGGCTAAAATGTAATTTGGGAAAGGATGGAACTTTTCCTGCGATCGTACACAACACCATCTTTCTCTATCCATCTCTCTCTCCCGTTGAGCAATTGATGATAAGAAGTTGAAACTATTTCATTTTTAATTGCAGACAAATGCCTGATATCGTGAATTTCCCCATTTGATTGCTTTAAAGGAAGGCCGAAATTGCTCAAAACAGGGATTTATGGCGCGACACAAACGCAATCAAAAATCAAACAGTTTACGTAAGATTAAACAGGAAGAGAATTAAGAACTCTTTCTTTTTTTGTTAATTAAGTGAAGAAAAGTATCAAATAGAGCACTGTATTGACTCATTTAATACTTGTACCAACCCAAAACAGTGAAACAGTTTACTCATACCCCGAATACCGACCTCCTGATCTCCCAAATATTAAACGTGCTCTGCGTGGTCAGTTCAAATAAATGCCCCTCAAATAAAGCCCACATAGAATCTTATATCAAGTCTAGAATATTAGATATTTGTTCAATTGATTTACGTTTAAGTAATACTTGCTGAACAAAATCGACGAATGCATTAATGTTTGACTTTTCGTTTGCATTCGTCGAGCATATTTTAATGCGAATTTTCCCAATGAATTTCTAGTCAAAATTACCGAATATTATTAAAGTTATTATAGTATTCGCCATTTAAATAATTCATTTCATTTATTGATTGCTATATAGATATATTTTTTCTTCTTCTTTCTGATGACAACGGCCGTGCCGTCGAAACGTCAAAACAACATATGTGAGTGTCCTTTCTTTGTGTTTTTATGGTTTAAAAATCTACATCTGTGTTTTTATAGTATATTTGTGCGTCGCCGACTAGCGTTCCTTTTCAAAGATATATATATATATATATATATATATATATATATATATATATATATATATATATATATATATAAAGTTATTCAGTAATGACTGACGAGCTTCCCTTTCTATCTTCTTTATTCTTGCTTCTTCATATGCGAGCTCGGCCACGTGATATCAATACAGCCAATGGATCAGCGTTATTAACGGAATGCTTCCTCTTAATCTACATACGCGTGACATGAAAATTCGTTGATCCTTTTCCATTCCCCTGCCGAATTCTTTCTGCCTCTGAAATATCGCGAATTCGAGCAGATATTCTCCAAGCCTATTTTCATATCTCTTCTGATTTGCTTTTCAATAATGCCTGTCTTATGAACATTTTTGCAGCATAGTACCAAGCGTCAAGACACATTCTTCCGCGTTGTTCATGTGCTATTGGCTTGGGCGTATGCTTATCTAATGATAGTCCCCAAGGTTCTAAGGATAATGCAAAAGTAAAGAGCTGGAAAACATTTCAGGAACACACTCAAGAATGATATTCGTCATTCCTTTTAATTCTGGCTTCCATTCTTTTGAAAATGAACAGTGCACTTCCAAGATATTCACACCTCCAACGTAATGATTAAAACACAACCTGTCTTGCAGAAAAACAGTCCAAGATTATTGCATCAACTAAATGTGCAGCATCCTATTTCACTGCCTAATTGTTCAGTTCTCAAGTATTGCCTTGCAATAAAATCCTATAATTATATGTGTGCAGTCAAATTTGAAAAGCTACAGAAATTTACTTCCATTCTGCATAAATAGTGGGCTACAAAAAATTAGAAAGCAAAGAAAATTTTCAACAAATAGAATGCAAAAACGTAAATAAGATAAGTGTTATGCTAAGACTGTCCAATATTAAGTAGTCAAACAATTTTTTATTTTCATAATTTATTCTGTAAACATTTAATTTAGCTGTATTTGTTAGCTTAATGTCTGATGCATATGTGGTTTGAGTTTCATTTATTTAATCATCATGCATCGCGTTCGTGTCAGCCGTTTCAAGTTGAAACATGTTTAGTTCGCCTGGGGCAACGGTGGCGGTAACGCCCGAAATTACCACCCGTTTTCAAATGTTGCTTTCGTCTGAACAAATGGTCAGCCGAGGCCTATTAAACGCTACATGAGGCTTATGGAGAGTCTGGTCTTCCCTAGATGGTTTATTTAGTTTAAAGACGAAGGGACAATCAATTTTAAAGGAAAGTGGAGATCCAGTCACCGCTCCAACGGAAGTGAACAATTTTTCATTGATAAGCATAACCACTGCAGTTTCCATTGTGAGGGAATATCGTCGAAAAACATTATGAACAATTTTCACTTGAGTAATCACGTATAATACGAGATCAATTAGAAAAGTTCTCGAAATATAATAGAAATAAACGACTTACCTCATCGTAACTTTTTTATTTTTATGTAGTCTCCATGTACATTGAATATCGATCAGGGAAAAATATTCGCTTTTTTTAGTCACTAATTTTTGTTTTGAACGGGATATAATTGTCTTTGCTTTAGGCTGGCATTTTTATCGTTTAAAAGAGCACTTCTTATGTGAAATCACAATTACACAGTGAAATTGAATTAACATCACGTATTTTTTCGGCGCTCCTAATTTTGACTTTTGTTATGATTATGAAAATAAGTGGGCTTCGAATTCAATACAATATTTGTTTTTATTATTTACAAACCAACTGAAAAATAGATTATTCTAACAGTGACAGTAGTCTCGCCAGTCAAACCAAATTCTACGGGATCAGGATTAGATATAAATAGTTAGAAATTTTTAATTGACAGGAAATGTGATGTAATTCCTAATGAGTGGAAAATTGCAAAAATATTCTCTCGACCTCAGATATCTAATATTATAAGTGTGCTGTTATGGTAAAAAGACCATATTCACAAGCCAAAAAGGAATGAAATAATCTCTTTGTGAATAAGCTAAAGTATAATCACAACATTTACCAATTTTCACAGTATCATAGTGCTGGCGACAGGGATCACACGGACGTGAGAACACATTTCTCCTGGCTCCTGTCCGATATTATATCCATTTAACAATCCGTACAAATCATCATGTGAACCACACTTTTACCAATGTTTCTTTGACAGAAAAAGTATATTTTCAAAGTGAGTCACCGTATGTGGTCGAGAATCCTCTCTGAGACGAAGTAGACTAAATTATTCCTGAGTGGAAATTTACCGACCAATCCCATAATTTAATTGCGTTTTTTATGATATCATTAATTTTATGGATAATAAACAAAACAGCAATTGATGATTTGGTAAGTATGAAGGTATCAACTTAATAAATATATTGACCAACATGTCAACATGTCTATGGTTAATCATATCATGTAGTAAATTTAAGGATTAGCTCCGTAACCTAAACCGAAGTTTTCATTAAATAACTTAAGAATTTTAGACCTTTAAGAATATTTGTTTTTTTGTACCAAACATTTGTAGGTAAGGAGACCTGGAGAGCTCAGAGGGCAAATGTATGCCAAAGTATTATCCTAAGTACAAGGTTAGAATAAAAAGTATCGGGAACATTTATTCCTGGCGTGACTGTACGTCGCAGCGTGCTCGCACTGTGCAGGCTCGGTGGTGGGAGGTCTGACCTTCAACACGTGCCAATCGCCTGCGAGCGTTCGTTCAGACTAGATCGTGTTTTTAGTGGACCCCAGTCGAGTGACTCGGTGCAAACGCAAAATGCAGGGAACGATTGAACAGCAGTACGCCATTAAATTTTGTTTAGGGTTGGAGCAATCGGGTACGGAGACGTTGGACATGATTCGCGAAGTGTTCAAGAATGAAACATGTCACAAACTGCAGATTTTAAGTGACCCAAGCTCTTCAAATATGGGCGAGAGTGTGTGTATGACGAGCCCGGCGCTGGACGGCCGTCGACGTCAATAACCGACGAAAAAGAGCAACTTGTGCGTGAAGTGCTAAATTCAGACAGTCGGTTAAGTGTGATCGCATGATCGCAGATCGTATTATTGACATTGATAAGATGACAGTGCACGCACCATTATCACATAAAATTTGGCGATGCGAAAGATCTGCGCTAAAGTCGTCCCAAAAGTCTTGACGGACGACCAAGAGAGCAAAGTCGAGTATCTGCTTGCGAAGACCTTCTGCAACGCGTTGAAGAAGACCCCGACTTTTTGAACAGTCCCGACTTGGCACCAGAAGACTGTTTCATAATCCAAAAAGAGAAATCCTCCCTCCAGTGACACCATCATGGAACCCTAAGTGCCGTCAAAGAAGCTTGCACGCGTACCTTTAAGGACCTTCCGGAATCCGCCTACCAGGGAGCCTTCGAGTCGTGGAAAAGCCGCTAGCAAATGTGTGTCAATGCTCAAGGTGTCGCGAGGGATATAGGTGGGGAACGACGGGTCGATAAAGTATGAAGTCATATCTTACTCTTTAAATACATTTATTGTCGAGACACCCACACGACATACAATAAGAACAGTAAAACCCTTGCATGACTTATAACCATCCACGTACACTCACGGAATAAGTCAGTAAACCTTCCTTGGTCTTCACGGTCGCTGGCCGGTCGCACTGGTAGCACGCCCTAATCAACGAACGGTCGCTGGCCGGTCGCACTGGTAGCACGCCCAAATCAACGATCGGTCGCTGGCCGGTCGCACTGGTAGCACGCCCAAATCAACGATCGGTCGCTGGCCGGTCGCACTGGTAGCACGCCCTAATCAACGATCGGTCGCTGGCCGGTCGCACTGGTAGCACGCCCTAATCAACGATCCTCTACACGGTCGCCGGCCAGTCGCACTGGTAGCACGACCTAACTAACGATCCTATGCGAGGCAAGACACAAGACTCAAGACTACCGCTCTCCCTTAGGCATGGGGCCCTTATATAACGTCCTTTGCAGGTGCGGTACTCGTTATTCATCCTTAAGGAGTGACGTCGAGGCGAGTCCGGCCTTGACCATTGCCCTGTGAGGGTACATGAGGGTTAGGGTCCCGTGGCCCCCCGCAGGCCGGATGCTGCACGTGGGACACATGTGCTTTGCAGGATGCTGCGAGTCCGGCCTTGACCATTGCCCTGTGGGGGTACATGAGGGTTAGGGTCCCGTGGCCCCCCGCAGGCCGGATGCTGCACGTGCGAGTCATGTCCTTACGACAAAGGGACGTACTTTGAAGACTTTTGAGACATTATACCAATATCTTCCGAAATAAATCTATTTTTCCGAAACTTTTTATGCAAACCTTGAATGCACGTCCGTTGAGAAGAAACACACCAGAGATGTCGCTCACCAACAGTTTTATGTAAACCTTAGGGCAGAGTCTAACAGAAAATGGTTTTGTGTGTACTAATGTTGTCATTTGAACTGTGGTAGTGGTGCCCAAATCGTGGTACACTCAATACGTATGATGTACCCCGCTCATTGTTATAAATTTGATGCCGCAATCCTGGCATGGAATTACCCCCTGCAAGGCGCATTGACGGTAGCTCGCAAGATATCACTAAATTTAGATGTATAACTTTCCAGGAGAACGGAGGACATGGCTTCCGATTATAACGCGATAATACCTCAGAGAAATATCAATTATGTCCGTTCTATTGTAACTTTGAATCTATTTACAATAATTAAACGCTTTCTAAAGTCGGTCTATGACGACCCCAAGTTATTATAAACATTTGTGATTATTTTTCAAGTGGAGCTGTAATTATTTATTTAAAGCAAAGTATTTTTCCAAAAATCTGAATTCTTTTCAAAAAGGGAATGCGAGAACTGCAGAGTCCTGTTAAAATAAGGAAGATAACTCCTCGAAAATAATTCGGGCCACTGACTTGCGTCATCGTGACTACGTACTCCCCAACGGAATCCATTTCGAAACATTTATTTGAGTTCACGTTCTCAGAAAGGACTCTCGTTCCGCTGTCTCTCGCTTACCACCCTCCCCGTCTGTCCCTTTCCCTTCTCAGCAAGTTGTCACCAGAGGAAATGTATAGGTCTGGGGAGGTAAAGCGAGGGTAAATGAGGAGAGAGGCCGTCGCACCGGTAGGAATTAGACGTCGACCTTTCCCCTAAACGCACGCACTCTTCCCCGCGCGGCCATTATTCCCAGACCTGCTGTATTTATGCAGACAGAAGTTCAATATTGACCAACACTGACTCATCTAAATGGGAAACATATTCAATAGCCATGCTATCACCCAAGAAATAATGTTTTCCTGCAGCTTCGTGTAGAGCATTCCACTTGGTATAGCTACTTTAATCGATATTAATTGAAAAAAATGAGTGGCCAGGAAGTTGTCTCCGTATTAGCAATGTTTAAAAAATGTATGACGCATTTTCCTCATTTTATTGCATGCCACAACTGGAGATTTTTCCATCAGTTTTTTAAATATCTATTCCGTGACTCTATAAAATTATACATACTGGTATCAACCAAACCTGTCTCATTATTTTGACTTCTCTATCATAAATACGTAAAAAGAATAGATTTTATTGTTGCTTTCGTCACATCATTTCGACGAAAGCAGAAAACCTGTAATTAGGGATGCTGTTCTCATTCGCCGCTCGACTTTGCTACGCAGAAATGACGCCAAACACGACGACTTGGAAAGCTGCGATACATGTAATAAGCCTTTTAACCATGATAACTCCATATCATTATCACTTTCTTGTAATGAAACTAGTCAGAAAGATTTCTGCCGATGGAAAATCATGCTAAATCTTAATGCCAATTTGAATGAGGTACTTCTCTTGATTTGATCCTCTTACAAGCTCGCAGACCTCCTTTCCAGTTTCGTTTGCTGAAAAAAGGAATGCGCCCCTTTGCAAAATAAGTTCCTCTCACAGGGAAATGACAATTCACGGGAAAGAATCTCAATAACATTCTCCACTCAATCTTCTGGGGTTCAGCAGCTAGTTCGTAGGTTTTCAGGCGTTCTTCCCTACAGGAAAAAGGTTTCAATGTCTCCATTCGCCTTCCATACACACACACGTCACTGCCGCTGTGATTGATATTTAAACAGTCCAATATGTATACATTTTACAGCTACATAATATCTATGTAGCGCTATAACTAAGACTTATTAAAGCATTATCCGATTAGAAAAACATCAAATTTCTTGTCACAAACCTTAACAAAATCCACTCCCTTTGGAAAATATGAGAAACCTAAATATGTTTAGACATGAAAGTGAGCAACGCTCCATATGAATGAGCATCCTTCTAATATTCCTTAAAGAATAAAATTCAACACATAGAAATCACTTTCGAAACAAAGCAAAATGATCCGTCTCCATAAAACCTGAAATATTCTCAGATTTCCGCAAGAGGAAAAAAATAAATTTCTGAACTGAATCGTAAGCTTAAAAATTAGCCCACATCGTGGCATTAACTATTTGTACAATTACTCTGGAGTCCTCACATTTGAAATTCAGTCCTAGGATAACATTTACGTATTCGCGTTCCCTTAACCCTGGAAAAAACTAAAAAAAAAACAATTTACCAAGGCTTAAAAGAAGAAAGATTAATACTGAAATTTCTGATAACACTTCAAAGGAGCATCATGTGTGCAGATACGTCGCCGGTGAAAGGTCGCGAAAAGACGAGGAATGGTGCCAAGATCGATGGACCGACGTTCTTAGATGGACTGGGCTGAGCGCGTTTCCGTTTCGAGTGGTCATGAGGGCACGGGCCCTGCGCTCGCTCGCCGTCTCCCTTGAGGCCCATCCCGATCGCCGCCTAGCCCCTCGCCCCCTGCCCCTCCGCACCGCCCTGGGGGCAGAGGGGCAGATGCACTGCCGACCACGGCGGTCGACGGAAGTGCGTCGGGGAGCAAGCGGCATTCTCTGCGACCTCTCCCTCAATGGTTAATCCATGAAATTACCCTCTCTTCGATTAATGATACATCTATTATCATACTCATAGAAGCGCGTCGGAGGATATTTAATAAAATAGAACAGATTAGCCAATCGCCGAAATTAATAATCTTAAAAAAGTCTTAGCTTCACTTTTTTAACAATACGCACGATTAAAAATCAATTTTCATTATGGGAAATAAAATGCCCATTGTACCAAAGGCTTCCAATCTCCTTGGCGTATTTATCCCTCCGCGTCTCTCACATTGAGGCACATCTCTGGACCCATATCATAAGCACACGATTTCATGGTTTGTTTCCACTCGGGACTCAATTTTGGTGCTGTGAAGTAGGCTTCTCTTCTGTACAAGATATATGTTTTTCCGATATCAATGCCCGTCATACTTCTCCTATCGCTGCCTTATTTCCTCATCTGGGAACCAAGGCACACACTGCGCAGGAATTTCTCCGAAAGTATTCCACGAGGCGTGCGACTCCAATTGAAAATATTGAAAGCGTAATTGTTTACAAATTAACACGCTTTGGTTTTTCTAATGGCATGCTGACGAATGTCTGCCAAAACTGATCAATAGAGTGCCTTTTACGCCCTCTAAATGCCATGTAAAACCCAACGCATGACCTAATCCAGTATGGGCAACGTAGGCCTCATAAGACTGACTCACGTCAGCGTATATACAAGGCGATGTTGTGTTGGCACCCATTATTTGGATTATGAGAGGTGTGTACGTGCAGGAGAAATAAAAGATTTAAATTGCCACCAAACAAATGGATGTCCTGAATGTGCGTAAAACAATGCACGAGGACTGACATTGGAATGAATATCAATGGTTCGGCATTGCGGTCAGCAGTTGACGGAGGTGGTCACACAGTAAGGGTTCACTATATGAGATGGCCAAAATCCGGGTAATGAGATATCATTTACTTTTCAATGTATCACTCCGAGTTCGTATTAAGGTTAGCATTCAAAGAGTTGCTTTCGCTGCCGATGGATGGACCCAGGGAGGCACTATTAAAGACAACTATGGGAAGAGCACTGGGCATTGACACTAAACCACTTTTCACTTAATTACTGCAAAACGTAGATCAGGAAAAGGTGAGCTGTATCCGGAAGCAACAGGAGCGCAGGATATAGAAGGTTAGAGATGTAGGATAGGGTGGGAAGTCACGAGTACAGAATAAAATAAGGCAGATCAGGAGCAATTGCCGAAGTGTGGGCGACAGGAAGGTAGAGGAAAAGAGCACGGAAGGAAGGGATTTTGAGCAGCAAGGGGCACAGATAAGTAAAACTGCTGCGTGGTAAGTTACTATTCAATTATTTAATTAACAAAGCAGCCAAAAACGGCGCAAAGACTTTTACAATGGCCGGCAGGAAATACATATAATATATATCAGTAAAAAGAAAGGGTAGGAGCAATAAACAATAATGAAAAATTAACAAAATAAATGTCAAGAACAGCTATGAGATAGTAGGAGAGCACATACTATGCAGGCAGAGAGGGCTAAGTTACTATCTAACGTTTAAGGAAGGAAATGAAAAAATAGTAACTTTGTGATTCCACTGAAAATTTATTACGATGCAACCCGGGTTTCGACGTTCAACGTCATCTTCAGTCGAACGTGAACGTGGAAACCCGGGTCGTATCGTAATAAATATTCAGTGGAATCACAAAGTTACTATTTTTTCATTTCCAATACGAATAGATTCCATAAAATTACGCCGGAAACCATCAATTATTTAAGGAAGGAGGTGAAAGCGGCGAGTGATCAAGAGAGGCCCAGGGAAGGATGCTGAATGGTTAGGGAATTAAATGTAGCGGGGTGTGGATGGAATAGGGAGCGTTGAGAGATCGAGAGATGGAAATTTGGAATCTGCATGAGACTCAAGTTAGGTGTTGGTCGAGGGGGAACACGAATTGAGAAGAGGGGAAGAAGGTCGTTGGTACGGAGAGTTCCGTCGAAGATGCTATGTAGGAATTTCATATCACATAGCAATCGACTGCGGTAGAGATGGGAAATACCAAGGGACGGAAGAGTAAGGTCCCGGGTTGTATTTTTTAGGGAAGGGATGCGATAACGGGAAATGGCAATAAAGAAATTAAGAGGTCTGTTGAGTAACTCTAAAGTAGTTGGGGAGGCGGCCGACCAGATTGGCGAACAGTATTCTAAAATTGGGAGGACACAACCAAAAAACACCGTCCTAAGGCAAGAGAATCACGAACATCAGTGTGGTGATAAAGTAGGCTGAGTATTGCCATCGCTTTCCCGGCAATCCTTTGAACGAGTTGGCGAAAGGTGAGCTTTGCGTCAAAAATTACACCTAAATCGCAGTGAGAAGTGACAGATTGGATTGAGTTGTTCGGAAGCGTGTATGAAAGCGAAAGCGGTTTGCGCTTTAAAGAGAAGGTCATAATAGCTGATTTTGAGTTATTAATGCATAACTGCCCATCGGAGCACCAAGCAGAGACGGAATGAAGAGCAGATTGTAGGGAAACGGCATCAAATGGGCAATCAATCTGTTTGAAAATTTTTCAATCGTCTGCGTAAAGCAAAATATTGCATCCAAGGGGGACGGCATATTCAATAATATCGTCTAAGTGAAAAGAGGAGAGGGCTGAGGACACTTCCCTGGGGTACCCCGGGCGGGAGAAGAGGAAGAGTGGAGGGAATGCCATCAATAAGAACACGCTGTTTGCGAGAGCTGGGAAAGATGCGGATTAAAGAAAGGAAAATGTCAAGTATTTTGTCCCGATGCTTGAATTTGTGAACCAGCAGGGAGAGGTTAATAGAGTCAAATGCTTTCGAGAAGTCAATACAGAAAGCATCCAATTGCGAGTTAACCACAAAAGAGTTTGTGAAACGGCAGTGTGGAACGGTGAAATTAATGAGGCATGATCAACCGGGAAGAAAGCCGTGGTTATGAGGAGAGATGTGAGGGAGGGTAAAGTGAAGGAGACGATCATGAATGATACGCTCGAAGGTTATTGAAAGCACGGGCAATATGGAGATCGGACTGCAATTTTGAGCTAAACATTTACGGTTATATTTTATTATTGGGGTTACATTAGATGTCTTCCATTGAGGAGGACGGTGCCACTTGAGAAGAATATGTTGAAAAGAATAGAGAATAGGTTATAGAGTGATGAAGCAGTGCGGTTGTGAAAAAGAGAACCGGCATGGCCGAATGCTGTAGCTTTTGAAGAGGGTAAAGTTGTTAAAATGTTTAGAACTTCCTGAGGATTTGTTGAGATAGAGAAGAGGGATTGAGGGAAAACGGATAGAAGCTGCGGGGGAGGGTGGTGGGAGAGATTAGGTTGAAGTTAGAGCAAAAGTGCGCAGTTGTTAAAAGCAGAGAAACGATCACTTCCCAGAAAGCACTCATCCTTTTAGCGTTGTATAGAATATGTTCATTCGTAATCTACCTTAAATGATAGAATACCAAAGATAACTACATGTTAGCTGAGATAACAATTTTCTTCCCTGATTTCTACTCTTTGACGCCTGACTTACCGTAACTTATAACTTCCACATTAGCACATCCACTTTCAGTCGATTGAAATTTTGCATGAAGGGCTGATTTTAGTTTCCATCGGGGGTTGCTGCCGCACGAGGCCTAAGAAACTAATCACGGCGACAAAGGGAACACATTTCATGCAATGCACAGCAGTTTTTGAATGAGATACACCAGCAGAAGAGTCCCGATTCACCCTCATCTGCGCGCATGCCACAAGGTATTATTTATCGAAGGAAACTTTTTTTCAATCTCCAAACTAATGTCGTAAGATGTGGAGGAGATGAGAAACCTGTTAGTCCCGTCTGGGACCCTTCCCCTCTTTGCGTTCTCCCCACCCCACGCCCTCGCTCATGGGGCGCCATTTCCCACTTCGCCTCCACCACCCCCACCCACGCACCCGCCTCAAAACGTAGGGATCAGGAGCTTTCCCGCCAACCCCTTCCCTCCCGCCGGCATCCATTCCCCCCTCGCGATGAGTAATTCAGAGGAAGGCCCGTTTCCCAGATGCAACACCGCATGCCGCCCACACTATGGGCCGCCCATTTGTTTGCCCAAGGCCAACAACAAGCGGCAACCCGAAAATATGACGACTCTGCCACGCTTTTGATCTCACCGCGCGGTCGCTCTGAGTCTCGAGCGGCGGCGTATAAATGGCAGGGAAGGGGGGGGTGGAATCAGGGGAAGTCAGGGGGAGATAGAGGAAGGGGAACTCTGAGGGCTGTAGAAGGAAGGGAGCAGGGAGGATATCCGGGAAGGAATACAGGGGAGGGAGCGAGTGTTATAGAGAGCCGAAGGGGAGAGAAGCGCCGTAGCACAGGGAGGGATCTTGCGCTGCTGTGGATACATTATTTTCGGAATAGGAAATTCGAATTAGGAGTACCTAATATCTATATATATCACGGATGAGATAATTACAAAGATGGATGAGCGACGAAAATGGAAGAATGTAAATACAGGGTTAGGCAAAATGAAGTACAAAGAATTAAACAATAAACTGAGGCGGGCAACAAATAAAGCAAAAGAAGCATGGCGGAAGACGCAGTGCGAGGATATGGAAAGTCTGCAGAGGAAGGGTGAAATCGGTGCGCTTTACAGCAAAGTTAAATCGTTATCGGGAAGTAAGAAAGGGAGATCTATGCTCACAGTTAGAGATAAGGCGGGTAAGGTAATAGTTGGCACAGGAAAGATCCAAGAGAGATGGAAGGAGGATATCGAAGAACTGTATAGTAAAGAACTTAGACCAACAAAGTTAGACACTGAAAAAGAAAATGACGTAGAGGAAGACAGCTTAGGTCCAGGCATACTAGACAATGAGATAAAAAGGGCATTAAGGGAGATGAAACTAAATAAGGCCGTGGGGGTAGATAACATTCAGGCGGAACTTTTAAAATGCTTAGGAAAATGTGGAAGGAAGAGGCTATATGGGCTGATCCGTAGTATTTATGAGGAAGGAATTTGGCCGGAAGACTTTGTGAGATCAGTTTTAGTCCCTATCCCGAAAAAGGTAAAGGCCACGTCATGTGAGGACTACAGGACGATAAGTTTGATATCCCACGCAGCTAAAGTTGTTCTCAGGATCATAAACAAAAGGATAGAGAGTAGGGCAAATGATTACTTAGAGGAGGATCAGTTTGGGTTTAGGAAGGGAAGAGGTACGCGAGATGCCATTGCAGTAATGAGATTATTAATCGAGAGGAATATAGAACACAACCAGGAGGTATTTGCCTGTTTCGTAGATTTCGAAAAAGCTTTTGATAGAGTGAACTGGGAAAAACTAATGAGTATATTGCAGAAAATAGGAATAGATTGGAGAGAAAGGAGGCTAATCCGCAACCTGTACATGTCTCAGACTGCTCAGGTGAGGGTGGGGAACGGGGAGTCCGGATGGGCAGCGTTAGGAAGAGGCGTAAGGCAGGGTTGCCCATTATCACCGTTGCTGCTCAACCTGTATGCAGAGGATATGATTAAAAAGGAATGGGAAGAACTGGAGGTAGGAATGAAGGTGGGCGGGAAATTCGTAAAATCAGTTAGGTTTGCTGATGACCAAGCTTTAGTTTGTCAGTCAGCCAAGGGACTGCAAGCATTGCTTAGTGAATTGGAAATTCAGTGCGACAGGTATGGGATGAAAATCAACATTAAAAAACCAAAGGTTATGCGATTTTCTAGAAAGAAAAGGCTAAGCTTAACATTAAAATAGGAGGGCAAAAACTAGAGCAGGTAGAACAGTTTACGTATCTCGGTAGTGTTTAGGATCAACACAGTCAAAGTAGTAAGGAGGTAAGGAGAAGA
The DNA here is from genome assembly GCF_022747635.1 of Hetaerina americana. Lineage (NCBI taxonomy): Eukaryota > Metazoa > Arthropoda > Insecta > Odonata > Calopterygidae > Hetaerina > Hetaerina americana. The sequence goes on along the minus strand of NW_027287139.1, from coordinate 2,076,417 downwards.
ATTGCGCTAGGCAAAGAGGCTTTCACAGAGAGGAGGGAGTTGATGACAGGGACGTTGAGTAAGGATATTAAGAAAAGACTCGTAAAAACTTTAATATGGAGCGTAACTATGTACGGCGCGGAAACGTGGTCCTTGAAGCAGGAGGACAGAAGTAGACTAGAGGCTTTTGAAATGTGGGTGTGGCGAAGAATGGAGAAGGTGAAATGGACCGAGAAGAAAACAAACGAAGAAGTACCTGGTATGGTGGGCGAAGAGAGGGGTTTGTTGGGGGCAATCCAATGGAGACAGGAAAAGTGGCTGAAGGGGGTATTGACCGGCAGTGGGATGTTGAAGACTGTAATTGAGGGGAGAATGTTAGGCAAACGAGGAAAGGGCAGTAATAGGATAGGGATGTTGGACGGGTTGAAGGGAGGAAGAAAGTACTCAGAGCTGAAGCGGGACCTGATGCAGAGTAGGATGTTGTGTTTTGCTAGGCGCCACAAACACACACATATATACACACACAAATACATGCACACATGCATATATATACGCATATACATACGCATATACATACATATATACATACGCATATACATACATATATACATACGCATATACATACGCATATACATACATATATACATACGCATATACATACATATATACATACGCATATACATACATATATACATACGCATATACATACATATATACATACGCATATACATACATATATACATACGCATATACATACATATATACATACGCATATACATACATATATACATACGCATATACATACATATATACATACGCATATACATACATATATACATACGCATATACATACATATATACATACGCATATACATACATATATACATACGCATATACATACATATATACATACGCATATACATACATATATACATACGCATATACATACATATATACATACGCATATACATACATATATACATACGCATATACATACATATATACATACGCATATACATACATATATACATACGCATATACATACATATATACATACGCATATACATACATATATACATACGCATATACATACATATATACATACGCATATACAGTACATACATACATATATACATACATATATACATACATATATACATACATATATACATACATATATACATACATATATACATACATATATACATACATATATACATACATTAATACATACATATATACATACATTAATACATACATATATACATACATATATACATACATATATACATACATATATACATACATATATACATACATATATACATACATATATACATACATATATACATTCATATATACATACATATATACATACATATATACATTCATATATACATACATATATACATACATATATACATACATATATACATACATATATACATACATATATACATACATATATACATACATATATACATACATATATACATACATATATACATACACACACACACACACACACACACACACACACACACACACACACACACACACACACACACACACACACATATATATATATATATATATATATGTACAGGGTTCGTCCGGAAAATAAGTGTACTGACTCCTGGGCTGGGCGCGCCGCTCCAGGCGCGCACAGCACCGCTCTGACGGGCTGCGATTGGAGGGGGATATGTTGGCAAGCGACGCTGAAAAAGGCAGTCGGCTCTGAGCTGTGGTGTAGTGAGGAGCTCTGTTAACGCGAACCTCCACGCTCGACCCACGTCACGGAACGCGATGCCGAAGTTTTTGGAGCAGTGTTATTCCATCAAATTTGCGGTAAAGCTTGGGAAATCGTCTACCGAAACTGTCGGTATGATTAACCAGGCTTACAGGGAGTCAGCCATGTCCAGAAACATGATCTTTCGGTGGCACAAGATGTTCGTGGAGGGCAGAGAAGAGGTCGACGACGAGTCTTCGAGAGGTTCCCGATGATGCCTTCGCGGGAGCGTTCCAGGAATGGGAACGCCGCTGGAACAAGTGTATCGACTCACAAGAGTCCTATTTTGAGGAATATTAGCTTAAGATATGTAAAAGTGTAATAAATTTTTTTTCCTGAGCTCAGTACACTTATTTTCCGGACGAACCCTGTATATATATATATATATATATATATATATATATATATATATATATATATATATATATATATATATATATAGCTGGCTTTAAACAAAAATCCTGTTTTCTGGTCAGATTAATATACATATATATACATATACATATACTATACATATACATATATATATATATATATATATATATATATATATATATGTATATCTTCGAAATGGAACGCTCTTCGGCGACGCACAAATATATAAAAACACAGATGTAGATTTTTAAACCATAGAGACGCAAAGAAAGGACACTCGTATATGTTGTTTTAATTTGTTTCGACGACTCGGCCATCGTCTTCAGAATGGCGTTCTCGGGGAAGAGCGAAGAGGAAATGTGCGGGGGAGAGGTGGGGGAAGGAGAGGTAAGGGAAATGAACAAGGGGGTGGGAGGGGATATGTAGGAAGCTATATGATGCATTCAGTGGGCTTGGTTCAGCCCGGGCGGTTGTGTGTGGAAGAGAGAAGCTGAATGCAGATATAACCATTCGAGGAGTGAAACTAGAGCAAGTGGAATCCTTCATCTAGTTTGGCAGCAGTATAACTTGGGATGGAAGAAGCTCGGCCGACATCGAGCGAAGAATAGCCCAAGCAAAGTTCATTTAGAAGAGGTAACTACTGTGTGCAAAGAACATAAGTTCGCAAACAAGAAAGCAGTTCGTCAAGATGTTCGTGTGGAGTGCTCATGGGACTCTACGGAACGGGGAAATGGCACATTGGAAAAGTGCACCAACGAAGAATAGAAGCATTTGAAACATGGTGCTGGAGGAGAATGCTGAAGATTAAATAATGGACAGACAAGGTGAGGAACGAGGAAGTACATAGGAGAGCAGAAGAGAATAGGGCCATATGGAGAACTCTACCGCAAAGAAGAAATAGATGGATTCGACGTACCTTGAGGCACAATGGATTAGTTAGAAATATAATAGAAGGAAAAATTGAAGGAAATACCCGCCGAGGAAGGCCAAGAGACAAGTACATAGGGAAAATTAAGAAGGACATAGAGCAGGGGACCTATCAGAGGGTGAGGGAATGAATACTAGATAGGATATAACCAATCTTAGGAATTAGATACTGATTAATATATATATATATATATATATATATATATATATATATATATATATATATACATTCAAACACGAAATCCCGCCAAACGGCGAATAAATACTCATATATACAGAAACATATATAAGGAAAAGGGATAGGAACACGTATAAAGGACGAACACAATAGAGGTGGGGAAGGCGGAATCGAACGGATCACAAGAGTAAAAATATTTCCTCAACCGGGACTCGAACACCGGATCTTTCCACTTGCCGGGCGGATGCTCTTAACCACTTGAGCTATCGAGGATATGTAATTTACCCTGAGATCCGTGGGTCTTATGTCGCCAAGCGCCCCGATTCTTTAGCCAAGAGATGGCGTCAGGGGGCTGTTTCACCCACCAAAGGAGAAATAGACAATACACAAGAGGAAAGGTCAGTGGTTAGAATTCATACAACATCATACAGGAAAAGAACAGTGCGTTTCGTGGCACACATAGCCAGAAGAAAGAGATGAGCCACATTGGCCAAATACACATTCAAACACGAAATCCCGCCAAACGGCGAATAAATACTCATATATACAGAAACAGATATAAGGAAAAGGGATAGGAACACGTATAAAGGACGAACACAATAGAGGTGGGGAAGGCGGAATCGAACGGATCACAAGAGTAAAAATATTTCCTCAACCGGGACTCGAACACCGGATCTTTCCACTTGCCGGGCGGATGCTCTTAACCACTTGAGCTATCGAGGATATGTAATTTACCCTGAGATCCGTGGGTCTTATATGTCGCCAAGCGCCCCGATTCTTTAGCCAAGAGCATCCGCTCGGCAAGTGGAAAGATCCGGTGTTCGAGTCCCGGTTGAGGAAATATTTTTACTCTTGTGATCCGTTCGATTCCGCCTTCCCCACCTCTATTGTGTTCGTCCTTTATACGTGTTCCTATCCCTTTTCCTTATATATGTTTCTGTATATATGAGTATTTATTCGCCGTTTGGCGGGATTTCGTGTTTGAATGTGTATTTGGCCAATGTGGCTCATCTCTTTCTTCTGGCTATGCGTGCCACGAAACGCACTGTTCTTTTCCTGTATAATGTTGTATGAATTCTAACCACTGACCTTTCCTCTTGTGTATTGTCTATTTCTCCTTTGGTGGGTGAAACAGCCCCCTGACGCCATCTCTTGGCTAAAGAATCGGGGCGCTTGGCGACATATAAGACCCACGGATCTCAGGGTAAATTACATATCCTCGATAGCTCAAGTGGTTAAGAGCATCCGCCCGGCAAGTGGAAAGATCCGGTGTTCGAGTCCCGGTTGAGGAAATATTTTTACTCTTGTGATCCGTTCGATTCCGCCTTCCCCACCTCTATTGTGTTCGTCCTTTATACGTGTTCCTATCCCTTTTCCTTATATATGTTTCTGTATATATGAGTATATATATATATATATAGATATATATATATATACACAATAATTCAGGTAAAGCAACTCCCAGCATTACCTGATTGTGAAATAGCACTCAAAAATTGAATCTGCGATATTTCATTTTACGAAATATTTTTATTGTAATTCAATTAGTGGAATGAAAATAATTATATTTTATTAACGAAAACCTATAACATGTCCCAAAACTCCACTCTTAAGTTATTAATATACCAAATTTAAAGCATAAACAAGAAAGATTCCGCAAATTCCATGCACAGCTATATTCGCGAATGTCGTAGAAATAAAATTGCATTTGGAAGAAAGAATGAAAGGAAGTGGAGGGGTATGCTGCAAGTGGGCACCATTTATGAATCCTGCACTGGCACCACACGTATTTTGTAAATTAATACAGAGGAAGTATCTATAAGGCTGAGAACAATAATTTCTAGGAAATTTCTTTGCGCAGTCAACGAGCGACGGATGGGAATAGGATTCATTTATTGTCGTAGGCGTATACATTTGGTCCAGAGGAGATCCGAATTCATTAACTTTAAAGGCAATGACGAAATAGGAATGAACAACGGAATGTCTTAACTTAAATCAGAAAGATCTCGTGAATAATAAAGCTTATCTGCATTATACGCTCCATAGCCGCTGCAAATATTTGTAGTTGTTTATCAAAATCACAAGCCTCCCTTCTATATATTGCGCTTACGAGAAAACGTCCGCAAACAAGTCCATTATTTATTCTATCAACTTGTTATTTAAAGGTGTGAAATCGCCCGCATAAAATGGTTGGACTGTTTCTCAAATACAATTTAATTTTCAACGTTCGGTTAGCATCGATTAGGAGAATTTTCCTTCAAAGGGAATTTAACAAAATGAGAGCTTTAAATGATTTGTCTTGGTACAAGGAAGGGATATTCTAAGAAAACCGTTGGCGAATGTTGCCGAAGAGATTCTCAAGAGAAGGATTTTGTTTTATTCCCAGGGAGAAAGGAGCATACATATACCGTAAGAATGTGACAGAAGCAACAAATATACATGAGGATGTTACATCGAATATTTTGCCTTTCACCTTAAAGTCTACTGACATCTATTTAATACTTCCACCTTTTATAACTCTGGTCATTCAAAGTTCGTATCCACACCGGCCTATTGTTCAACATTTTCATTAATTGTCAGTTCTATTTTGTTATTATTTTGTTTAAGGTAGGCTTGGCTGGGCAAAGACTGAAGAGCGATAAATTCCTCCGCCTATCCTAACAGAAAATAACCTGTGACCACACAATACAATAAACCATTCCTCAATTCCGCCTGCCCCTCCCTTCAATCAGTCCAACATTTTTATCCTTTTCCTCGCTCCCTCTCCCTCGTTTGGAAAATATTCTCTCTCCTATCACAATATTCAACATCCCATCGCCAATTAAAACGCTTTGCATCCATCTTTCCTGCCTCCTTTGAAGTTCTGCCGAAAACCGTTTCATCTCCCTCACCAAGCCTAGCACTTTATCGCTTATTTTCTCGTCTGTCCATTCCACCTGAAATATCTTTCTCCACACTACATTTCTAAAAACCTCTTATCCATACCTGCCATCTTGTTTCAACGACCATATTTCCATGGCGTACAAAACCACGCTCTATATCAAAGTTTCCACGAGCCTTTTCCTAAAATCTCCACTCAATCTCCCCGCCATCAGTTCCCTCCTCCTTTGCTTAGCGCCATCGTTCATCTTATGTTCCTACCACTTTGACTATCTTCGTCTGAACACTGCCATGATAAATAAATTGCCCCACCAGCTCTGGTTGATACCCCTATTCCCTATAACACATTTGTTTATTCTACCAAATTAACTCTATCGAACGCCAACTAAACGTCGACGAAACAAGAAAGTACAACCTGATTGTAATCTAAATTCCTCTCTATTAGTGGTCTCAATACTACGATACTGTCGCTGCATGACGCCTGCCTCTCTCCTTCCTCAATCAAAGCTGAAAATTTCGTGAGTAATCATTTGTCCCCCTTTCCATTCCTCTCCAAATAATCCTGAGCATCACCTTCGCTGCGTACGAATTAAAACTCATTCTTCATCAGTTCTTACACACGGCTATCCTTTTCTTTTGAATGGAAATAAACACTGATCTAATGACTTCTGCTGCCCACATTCCTCCCTAATAAATGCTATGAGCCAGGCCATAGAAACGCTACCTATCACCTTTTCCTAAACCCTTAAGTAATTCCGGAGGAATATTTTCTATCCCGAAGGCTTATTTAACGCAATCCTCTACCTATCTCGAAATTAAGTATGACTAATAAATCCCCATTACGTCATATTCTCTCCTATATCTGAGCCTACCAGGATAATACCTTCATCCAAGCAATACTCCGCAAGCCCTCATAAGGGCTTGTGGCGGGGGCGTTGGGACACCACTCATATAATATAGTGGAACTAATTGCAAGACAAGCAAAAAAATGCTGCTATACATCAGAACACACGTATATGTTCAAGCAAAACTTCTTTTAAACGCTTTCTTCTAAAGATCCCCAACAATCAACGACTACACGCAAGCACTTAAGGACGCGCAAGATGTCCACGCCGCCTTTAATCATCTTCTTCCTGGTAATTCGAATGTTTTCACTATTCCTATTATGACTGAAATCTTGCTGCTGTGATTCCTGATTTCCCGAGAAGAGAACGAATATTTGTATCTATCTGTACTGGAGTCTATCTCCCTTATCTTATCTGTGTGGTCTAACCTACCCAAATAGTGTGGGGCCATAATAATTCCCTGTGGGTCATAATTAACATCCTGTCTTCCGAATCTTGCTTAAATAGTCTCTCTTTGCTCTCTTCTCATCTCAAGCAGCTCCAAGCCTATTTCCTCGAAATGGCCCGCTACAAGTGTCTTCTTGTCGTAACAATTTTTGCCTAATCTAGAGGATTGTTTCTCTTAACATTATCTAATTCTTTCATATCGTTACCACGTGCATCCCCTCTGCATTCATTTCATCCCTATCGAATCTTTCTTGGTTCAATCCATACTTTTCCTATCATATGTTTGAGAGTGTGCACGGAATTTTCTCTCTTACTTCCCAATGGCGCTTTAACCTTTCTCTTCAGCGAACTCATTTCTCCCTTGTTTAGTAAACTATCAATATCATCGCATTGCGTCTTCCAGCACTTCCTTCGCCCTATTAAGTTTCCCGCTTCAGTTTGTTATATATTTCCTTTTACTTCTATCTGCTTAATTCTGCGTTTATATCCTTCCCTCGTCAATCTCCGTAGTCATAATTCATGCCTTACGTGTCCTTTTTCCATTAATTATTCCTATGGTTTCGTTAGTAGTTTTCAATATTCCTCTTTCATGTTCCCATTCGCCTTCTGCTGTGTTCTTCCACCCTTTCTCACTCAAAAATATTTCTATTACCACCTAATAACCCTTCCTTATTGTTCCCGTTTATGCTTCTACCTTCTCTTGCCTCTTCAATCCTTCTTAATACATCGTTTCACTTCGGTAGTACCAAATTATGATTTGAAATCCTAATCCATACCCGGGAAACTGTACGAATTCATTGCGCTGTTTCTAAATCGGTGCCCAAGCATAATATATTTCGCCCTGAATCCCTGGTCAATTTCCAAGTGCCTATGGAGGTGTTTAAACCAAATGTTCGTTTTGGTTGCACCCTATCCCCTGGCAGAACTCTAATGCTTTCTCCCTGTAACCATTCCTCATTCCTATGACGTATTCCCCTACCTCATGCACATGCCTCCCTTCGTTCTCATCCATATCAAGTGTTGCCCTCCCGGAAAACCGAACAGCAGTAATATCTTCTATTGTTTCAGGCTTCACTTCGTGGAAGTATTTCATATCCATACTAAAAGGAAATACTTGTACTTTTCCACAGATTTAATTATACGGTGCAATTTTATTATACTTGCGGCACCATCAACGCAAAGACTGCCAATAAAACGTCAAACACAGACATAATAAGGGGTATTGAAAAAATGCGTTCAAAATCATTAAGATGGCTCCTTTAAAGCGTCACAGTTATTTTCGGTTGGTAGCACACTCGTATGCGCATTACTGCATGTGTTTTAAAACAGGTCGGGAACACGTGGTCTCTGGCAACGAACTTAATTAGACAGTTTTATTAAAGAACGGGAAGAGATTAATGACGAAGTACGGTATTATAAATTCAAATATCGAAACACTAATAAATATATATATATATATATATATATATATATTTATTAGTGTTTCGATATTAGTGTGGTTTATGGTATATATATACATACCCATATATATATATATATATATATATATATATATATATATATATATATATATATATATATATATATATATATATATATATATATATATGGGTATATATATATACCATATATATATATATATATTCCCATTATATATATATATTCCCATATATATATATATATATATACCATAAACACAGTAATCAACCTGAAGGTCGGTTTGGTAGGTGATGGTAGAGTTCTCCCAGTACTAAGCCCTATACGGCGTGTGAAAATTCACACATCAGGGTAGGGGGGCCAGTTCCTTTCCCTGTGCCGGTTATGGTTTCCCAGGAAGATCTGGTACCCGAAAAATCACTTTAGCTGGGGTGGAGCTGCAGGTGCCCAGAGTGCCTTGCCCGGGAATCGAACCGCGGACCCTCTGGTCAGCAGTCCAATGCTCTACCCACTGGACTACCACAACCCATATATATATATATATATATATATATAAATATATAAACATATATATAACCATATATATAAATATATATATATAAACATATATATAACCATATATATAAATATATATATATATAAACATATATATACATATACACACATATATATATATACATATACATATATATATACACACATGGCTATGCTGAAGGAATTACAAAAAGCCTTAACCCGTTTGCCATCGCGCGAATTATTCCCTGAGCACCATGGAATGAACAGAGAACGCTCGCCCTGTCTGCAGCACCAGTGCCTTTCTTACATCACAAGCAGCTCCCCGGATCTTTTGATGATTCCGGATTAAACGAGATTTTCGCGCTTCGTCTTCGAGTTGGCCAATAACGTATATTTTCCAAGAAACGCAGACTTAAATGTCATCTACTCCACCCCTTCTTTCCTTTAACTCCCTACCGAGTTACTTTGGATTTTCTTTTCTTAATTCATGCATATTTTTATTTTGTTTCCCGACAGTGAAATAAACTATTTTGGTCACTGGCAACCGCTTGAATCTTTATGAGCAAGTCAACCATTGATCCTGCCAACCTTCACTGCCAGGTACCCTGTTAAATAAGCTAATATGTTTTCTGCCATCATCCTTAGTTTTACCGCAATGTCCCCGTATAACTTGTTTTAATCTCTGCCTACAATCTTCCGTTTCATTCCTCGCTGAAATCTTTATCTCCCTTAAGAGCCGTTTTCTCGTTTCCCAGAAGTGCACACCTGCAGTAACATTACTCGGCGGCAATGGTGGTTTTTCACCGTTTTCCAAATCTACGAGTTTAATTGTAATCATTTCAACCTTCTTATTTCCACATATCTCGAATAATTTTAGCTCACTGAGTGCAAAAATGTTTGCCATATTTATGAATAGCCTTAATATAGTATGAAGTAATTAAATAGTAATTGCTCGAGGGCAATACAGAAAGTAACTAACGTTTGCGTGTAGCGATCGAAGTAGTGAGGGCAGCCGAATTTTTGCTCTAATTACACATACGCTAAAGTAGGATCCCTGCAATTGCAGTGCTTGGAGTGCCGCGCCGCCTTTCGTTTGTGTACAGCAGCGAGTCAAAATGAACAGTACAATTGGAAATCTAAAATCCTGTTAGTGATAAGGTTTTTGCTGGCAATCAACTCTAAAGCTACTGACGTTCACTATCGGGAAATATCTGCTACGTACCGACTAAATGATGGGTGACAATGTCGTACTTCATTGCTGTTGTTAGTTTAAGAGTGAACGAAGAAATACCCATGGTGTCCAAGGACTGGCCATCCGTTAGGGCTTTCTTCAGCAAATCATTGCTCACCACAGACGGGTGGCGGTCACTTCAATCATCATCGTGCACATTTGTGCATTCACTCTTAAAACGAACGTCAACACTGACGCACTCAACTCTCGTCACTCATCACTTATTCGCTGCACAGAACACATTTCCCGATGAATATCAGCAGCTTTGAAGTTTATTACAAGTAAAAAGTGTGACTAGTGCAGCGGCCTTCCAAACACTGCAGATCGAGGCTTGCTGTTCTACTGTGAGTGTGTGTCCATACAGCATACATTCGGCTCCCCTCATTACTTCGCTCACTGCACGCAAACGAAAGTTACTTTCGTAATGGCATTTCCTTAGTTAATACTTTCAGCTAGGGACTTTTAGGACCCAAACAACTCTTTTGCTATTCATTTCATTCCCAAATTTTTATTATGCACGTAGGTTCGGTCAAGAAGAGTACTGGAATGTAGTGCCGGTGGTTGAAAATGTTATAATGCTCCTTTGAAAGCTTGTACTCTAGAATTTTAATTAGTTTTAAACGAGTACCTTTAAAAATTTATATTAAACGGGAAAATTCAATTCGGTGAGATTAATGGTATTACCGCGTAGCCATCGGACCAATTCAATTGTTCTTCGTGTACTGAGACACACATATTTGTCTCAGCTCCTATTGATGTAAGCTACCCCGGCAGTTTGTAGGGCATTCCTCATTCGTGGATAAACTACTGTACAAGCTACACAGCAGTCATAAAATGAATTTCTTGCATATTACTTACCATTCTACTCGGATGAATATAATATCCTTTCATCCTCGCTTTCACCATTATAACCCTCACCCATTTCCTCAAAAAGAAGGGAAAACTCACAGAGAATGCCATAATTGTGTTTTTATTTCAAAAATTAAATCATGTGTCTGATAACTCTCAAGGTTTTTAAAGGAATTTATCCTATTCTTTCTCGTTTCATTACACAGTATACAGACTGGGAGCACGTCAGTGATGGATACTTAAACCAGAAAATGATTGGAGAAGTTGTCGGCGACTACTTCTTCGTGTGCCCGACAAACCACTTCGCGCAAACCTTCGCCGAGCACGGGATGAATGTGTATTACTACTTCTTCACGCAAGTAAGTAATTTAGATCATCATCAACCATATGCCCGTTTCATCGGCATATATTAATCGCTCTTAGTTCCAACAAACGTTCTTTTGAATATGGACAGTGACTTTGTATTAAAGGCAACGAGTGTGAAGTTACTATTTGAAAAACGCAGAAGTTACATTCACTTTGGGTAAAGTTGCGAGCGATTCCCGCATGAATCTTCTCTCGTTATGCATGAGCACAGACACTGAGGTTAGTTTTGGAAAATCCAAACGGGTCAAATGACCACCAAGACCGAGTGATCCCGAAGGCCTCTTTCCCCGTGGATGTAAACGCGCGCATGTCCGCTTTCGTTCTTTGCAGCGGTCCAGCACAAGCCTGTGGGGCGAGTGGATGGGAGTGATGCACGGCGACGAGATCGAATACGTGTTCGGCCACCCACTCAACACGTCCCTCGAGTACAGCGCGTCGGAGCGGGAGCTGAGCCGCCGCATCATGCACTACTACGGGCGGTTCGCCAGGACGGGGTAAGAGAGGGGAGGAGGAGGGGGGAGGTGGAGAGGTGGGGGGAAGAGGGGGCAGTTGCATGACCTGCCAATCCCCGCCCCCCTCTACTCTCTCCCCTTCACGCAAAACAAGTGTTCGTGATTCCCCAAAAATGAGCTCACTTCACTCGGGTCGGATATAAGTCGGCAGACCGCGAGTAACGAGGGATGAAAGAATGGATGTTAATTGGCTAGAAAGGCCCTGGCCAATCAAAAAGGCAGAGTCCCTCTTCGATGAATTAAATAAAAGAGCGGAGTTGGGGTAAAGCGTCCAACTGAGGGGATTTGCATTGGCAAGGTTCTCGTTGTGTATACGTACTCCTGCTTTGGTATGCTTCTTTGTTCGCTTCACGCATGGTTGTGCATCAATTGCCCGCGGCAGCTTTGACGAAGGTGATGCGCTTTTCAAGGAAGAGGAAAGCTAAGGTAAATATTAAAATAGGATTTCATCAACTAGAGCGGGTTTACCTATTTTGGAAGTGTTTTGGGACAAAATGATCAAATTAGTAGGGACACAAGGAAAAGAATTGCTTTGGGTAAAGAAGCTCAATTGCTTACTTTTATCTTGGTTTCATTACACTTCCGGTATCACACAGCGACGATGATCTTTTAACTGCCTCTCGAGGTTCCAATACGAATACTAATGATACGACGACGCACTAATGTATCACGGAAAGAATCGGCGTCCTTTGTTATCTAGTAACTAACGCCTATTTTAGCCGCCAGGAAAAATGAAATTCCTCTCAGTTTTGGGTTAGATAATACATTCAGATTTATATCTATAGCTATGCAGAATATACAAACATGATATCATATTAATGTCATAATAAATTCATAATGAATAAAAAACACATGGCACTGGTAGTATCTCAGTGGAGTCGGCCGAAGCAGCATATGACACATACAACGTAACTATCACTGCTGTAAAATGATATTCAACTGAAAGGGGATTGAATTTGAAAAAAAGTCACCTTATTTTAACAATCTTTAAACTCGGATCTCCTAAATCCCTGGATTTATATTCTGAAACCCCTTTCACGGGGTCCCGTTTTTCACCACATTTCGTCCAATAAATTTGGACAAGAAGCAATCCAGATGACATCATAAACGCGGCCATATTTTATTTGAATCTACTTGCAAGGCTTAATGTCTATTTACGTTCTCGTTCAAAGTCTCACTCGAAAATATTTTGGATATATGTTCTGCCTTGTTAGGAGAAGCATTGAAATATATCGTCGTAATCTGTGTCGATCCAAAACCTTTCTTAAACGGTAGACTACCAATAATTACGATAATCAATACAGCCACTGAATTAAATCAACCCATCATATCTCACGTTCGTCAAATGTTGTCAGCGGCAACGTCGGTCAACTCTGCGGCGGAACTAAATGCTACGACCAAAATATTGATCGATCACGCCGTTGTACGTCCATAATCATCAATTCGAATCTTCTTTTACAGCTTAAGGTCCCAACACCTCAAAAATGAGAAAACAGTTATGGCTTGCGCAGAAGTGACCAAAATGGTGACTATTATCAAACATATTTATTTAACGGCTGCATACGTTATACATACGGCTGGATATGTTAATGGATGCATACAACAGATTTGTATGCAGCCGTTAGGTACTGAAAAACATATTGATATAGATAATTTAAGTTCATGACCATGGAAATGGAAGTTAATTACATTGGTCAATAATGCCGCCACTACCGATCACCATTTCGCTCATAAGTTGTCAAATTACACGGCGGTCGCATCTGCACCATTGCCAATATAATTTATGCCATGCTTACTTACGTAACATGCCGATTATTACGCTTTCGACCATTTCTCAATTACGTATAGCGTCACGTGAGAAATCGACAGACTACGATATTTTGTTCGCCAGTCGAAAAACGAAATAAAATAGTCTCTCACGTCAATGTTGTTCAAATACCGGCCGATGAATAAAAATTGTTCAAAATTACATCAGCTATTCATCAGATTTTAAGCTTTTGCACTACTTTTGTAAGTTTCGATGCGCGCTGCTCTTTATTTATAGAAGTAGTTTTTAGGGGAGGTTAAATGCAAACATGACTTGTGTTTGTAACAGTGATTAAAAAAAAGAATAAAATATTTTTGAGATAATAGAACCCAAGCGTTAAAATTTGAACAAAGAAGAGACTGGTGAACCAAGTTAACACGCCCCTTTCCCGTGATAGTTATGTCCTCTTTTTCAAATCCTTCTCCATTGATGCTCGTCCTCACTCAAATTTTAGCGTTACAAAATCTCAATTTTCGATCGTTTTTTTCACAAAAAATGGACGAAGAACAGTCGAATTTTAGAATTACGCTCGGATGCTTATATTCATTTTAAATTGTATTTACATTTACTTACACAAAATTTCATTAAAAATTGGCGAAATACAACCGGAAGGCATTCCCTCTAAATGAATCAAACGCGAACTTAAAACTCACCGAGAGATAATATTTAACGGTTACCCTGGGATAACATTTACCCCACGTCATTTTTTGGCGTGTAATTAAAATAACAATTAAATGTATTCTCGCGCATTACATCTGGACAATCCCATTGCATTTTTAGAAGAAAAAGACGCCGAAAAATTGTCCCCGGAAGCCAATATTTTCATTATTGTCCGATGCAGTATACCTATCTCAACCAAAGGCAGAAGAGAAATAACCACACGGGTGATGTTGACCCTATCTGCCACTCCGTTTGTGTGCGAGCGATGAAATTGGTTCTCCAATTTATTTAACACACTGCTGTGCAAACGACAAATATGGCAACAATGTACGGTTGAGTACACCATCAGAAGGTCTAATAACGACATTCACGAAAATTAGCACGGGTCCATGTAGATAACGAGAAGAGTTCAGGACATTTTAAGTCTCAAGTATGGCTGGTTTGCGATTAGATAATGTGTTTCTGTGGAATACATCGGTAGCCTAGCCTAAAATTCGTCCAAAACCGCAGATATCTGCACTTAAAAATAGCATACTTACGAGGTTATACATTTTTGTTGTGATAATAGCGAAAGAAAGCAATTGAAGTGAGGACAAAGTTTCGATTTCTTGAAAGTGTTTCATATTACCTATTAAACCAGTACCTCAGCACGAATAACTAAATGGCAATGTTTGACATGAGTGGTTAGAAATTCTAGGAGTTTATTATTCTTCTTAGAATCCGCAGATGGGAGCGTGACACCTGTTATTGCATCCAAGATGTCCGTCTAAGATCAATTTGTCTTGGGGCGCAGAGCCCAAATTTCTCCGATTTCATACCATCTATGCCACTGCGGCCGAGTCTGAGGCCCGCACATACGAAGAGTGACGCGGGAGTCCGACCGAAACACACTCGGTTTCATCAGGCGAGTATTGGGAAAATGCAAATAATGGGCAAATGAGAGAGAGGGAGGAGTATTTTTGCACTGCTTCCGGCACGAGCGATTAGTAAGTACTCAGGAGTCGTCGGAGAAGGAACAAATGTTTCAAGGAATTACTGCTCTAAGAATTGCCAGATATGAGATAATGTTTTACGAAGAGAAGGAGTGACTCGAGAGGCAATAACTGCAACCCCTCCAGACAAGAAGAGAGCAGGCGAGACGAAGGTCACTACACTGGTAGAGGTCACCCGAGTAGCACTGGTGACACCAAACGGGGAATTATGAGTGCCACAAATTTTATCGGTTTATCAAATCACTCTAAAAAATTGAAAGAAATACACATACTTTGAAACTGACCCATTTAAATAGCATGTTGTCTTTCCTCGTGTTCAATGCCAGATTACAAAAGGCACAAGGTAAAGTGTACCAACAAGAATAATCAAAGAACTTCACTCTAATCTGTCCATGAGAAAGTATCACGTTCACCCGAATATATTGAATAAAGGTTGATATTCCTGACACTGAACTAACACGCGCCCCAAGGCGGCTTCAAGGGCGTGACGTAGGGGCTCTCAAAAGTGGAAGTGCGTCACGGAGACGTGCACGACAATTGGCCCTGCGACAAGTGGAACGTCGTTTAATCTCGCGGAAATCGTAGGCATTTTTACGGAGGACGTTACCCACTCGCTCGTGAGCATTCACGTCGGTCCATTTCACATCCTTCGAAAGGGTCGCATTACGAAAGTGAATAACGAAAGACAAATCTAGAATGACATTCCTCGAGGTAGGCTGCAGACAACATATTCTGACGAATGTACTTTTGACACATTTAGTATAAAATTATTGCCCACCTAGAGGGTATATAGAGGGCCTACTTTCATCATGGAAGGCACCATGTAGCAAATAATGATGATTTTCAAGAACGCCCATAAGATTTAAATTTAAAATAAGAGGAAAGAAATGTAAATATCAGTTAAAGGTAGACTGTACGTCCTTGTCAAATTACTTGTGATATGCTCTACTTTTGCAAGAAATCGAACAATTACACTTAAATAT
This sequence comes from Hetaerina americana, assembly GCF_022747635.1. Lineage (NCBI taxonomy): Eukaryota > Metazoa > Arthropoda > Insecta > Odonata > Calopterygidae > Hetaerina > Hetaerina americana. Next base: position 2,059,644 of record NW_027287139.1, on the reverse strand, counting down.
TAAATCCTCCTTTAATATCAACATGCTCGTAATATTTCTTTTAATAGGTTTCCATCGCAAATTCTGAATGTTCAATCCCAAAAGTTGTTCACTAATGAAAATTGGGTATAAGATAGTTCGCCATCAAATACCATTAGAGCGTTTATCGATTTTAATGAGATGAGCGATTCGATCCGCGTTATCGTTTAACGGCACATTTGATAAAAATGTAGTAAACACTTCAATTCATACGCGCTCTTTACTATCAATTTTTACAAGTTTCTACGCTCATAACTAATAATGCATGTTGCACATAATCAATTCTACTTCTTCATATAATTAGCTATTTATTGAAAAATAGTGACTTAGTACTCTAAGTGCTATAAGTACCTTGTATTGACCCTGTGTACTATATGCTGAATTTTACCGGTAAGTTATCATTTGTAAGGCCATTAAAACCAATATTCCTTTCACGTCTTCCGATTTTTCATCTTATATAATGTGAATACATATTCTTCAGAGATTTTGACATCAGGATCTCTGCCTTAACAGTCAAGCCAAATAAATGATTGATGACTCTTGTATATTTTATGACCTTTTTTTCGAAACTTTTATTTGACTGTAGCTCGAGTACAATTGGCACGCAAAGGATGATGGGCAGAAAGACTTTCAGCCCATTATCTCACTCGGTGAGTGAGGCTAACTTCGCGTGCATACTCGGTTCAAACGATATCATCGCCTAAAGCTTAGCTAGTGCACAATATCGCTTTCCTAGATCCCTTTCCAAGGTCAAATAAAGATTACCACCATAAATGCGCAGTAGAGTTTTGATGACTACAGTAACTAACATGGCACTGGATTTTTTGTTACAGGAAGCCAGTGCCTAACGACGTAAACTGGCCAATCTACTCCCGGAACCAGCCGCAATATTTCATTTTCAACGCTCAAAAAAATGGCACTGGAAAAGGACCACGAGCCACGTCCTGCGCCTTCTGGAACCAATTCATGCCGCTGCTCAAAAATAGTCCAGGTAATATCCAGGTAGTCCAAGGTAGTAAATGTTATTAGTTTAAACCTCCAGACATTCCTCCTAAGTGGATAAGCTTAAGCCGCCTTCCTATATTTGAAGCGAGGCTTTATTACCACCGTCAAATAATTCGACCCAAGATCTTAACGCTTCTCTCAAATTACAATTAAAGATTTGGACCTTCATGCATTCTCCTACATTGATATCGGGGTCGCATGGTTGAAGAGACAATTATCATTCGGAAAAAAACTGAATATGGTAAAATAATTTCAATTAGTGGAAATTAAAAAATATGAACAATCATTTTTCGGCTATCGAACCAGAATTTTCAGTTTCTAATGTTACTCTTTATATATTCGAAGTCTTGCAAATAGGCTTCGTTCCAGCTAAGTGAACGAAGGAAATTATATAGTTATTAATCCAAACTTTTTACTGTCGTATGGGCTAGCTTCTTACACAAATGAATACCAAGAATATATTCGAGCACTATTTAATATGCAAGACCCTTCACTTGTCATTTTCATTCAAGCATTTTGCATTCACGAAACGTTTTTCCATCATACGGCACACAGTAGCCGCAGGAGTTCCCAAATTTAAAATGGCGGCAAACTAAACTATTAAACCTACGCAGCTTTAGATGTTTATCCCTCAGATTATTAAAGCGTCGGAATTCATGTTGAAACATGAGAAGCCTTATTTTCAAAACAGATTTCACGGTTCGGAGACCAACAGTAAGCTTTGGCACTACAACCATGAATTTAATGACGTATAATCTGAGGAGCGTATATGATTCAAGCTGCCATTCTCCTAATCGGTTCATTATATAAATCTGTACAAATAAAAACACGATGAAAACTGTTTATAGCTGGCATAAATCCGTGATTGGAAGGCGATCAGATGAAAGTGGCCTGAAATTATCTAAATACCATGCGGAACCAGAGGATTTTTGATTTTCCCATTAACACCATTCAATTCCCCATTTAATACCTTCCCTCCTCCTCCGGGATCTCCCCTTCCCTATTGCCCAACTCGATGAGATCCCGTCCGCTCCCACGTGACAAGGCATTCGATTTTTTTGTCAAAAAAGCAACGCTTGGCGGCTTAAGCTATCAATTTACGGAAAACAAAATATGGGATGGTAGGGAGGAAGTACAATCGATAATGACACGTCGGAGACTGACTGGACCATTCTCCCCACGCCCCCGTCCAAATCCACTGCCACCCTACCCCCCCACTCACCCTCCCCCGATACACCTGCCCCCCCTCTCTTTCTTTCTTTCTTTTCGTTCCCTGTCCGGCGGGGGCAAGGCTCCGACACGTGCAGCGTGTCCGCAGCTGCGGCGGGGGCGGCGGCCGGCGGCGGTGCCTGGAGGGGGGCCGCCGTGGCCCTGGCCGCCGCCGGCGCCTCCCTGTGGCGGGCGGCGCCGGGCCACGGCGCGCTGTAGTGGGCGGCGGGAGGAGGCGGCGGCGGGCGGACGAGGAGGCAGCTGGGAGGAAGAGGGCGGCCGAGGAGAGCAAGAGGGGCGGCGGCGGCGGGAGGCGGAGAGGGAGGACGGTGGCGGTGGGGGCACTGCAGATCGGACCGCTAACTCGCGCTCCTCGATGTTCACAATTCCCACGGAAGGCGACTTCCGGAATGCATTTTGTGAGATATCCGTCACGACTGGCCGAAGGAGAAGGAGAGAGAGAGGAGGAGTAGAGAGGCAGGAGGAGGGAGAGAGGAGGAGGAGGAGAGAGGTTTATTCCGAAGGTGACGGCTTTCGACGGAAGGGAAGGGGATAGTCTTCTTGGCGGAATGCATTGTTTCACTCTGGCGCCAGAGTGTGATGACCGAGGGATATAATACGTACGAGGCAAGGTTTCTCTTGGAACTGGGGCTGCTGGAGATGTTTCTTTCGGGCGAGGGGGCGGGGGGACGATGTCCGGGGTGGAGAGAGGGGTCGGACACTCGCCGATGCCAGGGTCACAGGGCATCGCGTCAAGTGGTTTCTCCCGGAGACCTCGACCCGGCGCCCTCGGGACGGAGTGCCTGGCGGGGATCCAAGCGAGACGACAAAAGACGGGCCGCAACGGTGATGGATGCACACAAGCACACACACACACACATATACACACACATACCCGTTGAAACCCTACCCCACCCCACTCCCACTTCCCACCCCCTGGTCGAGGGGTTGATGGGTGGCCCTCCCAACCCTTTGGCGTTTCCCAGGCCACCATCCCTCTTTTCAACTCACGTGGATGAGATGTGCAAACACGTAGGGCAGGTTAGCGAAATCACCCCCTTTCGCGCCCTTTCCCCCTCCCCCTGCCCTTAGGTCCTTCCCCCCTCATCCCACCGCGTGACAACATGCCACATTCTCCCTAAGCGCTCGCTCTCCACCCCTCATTCCTTTGATGAAGTCACTTCTCCTTCGTCACGTACCTGATGAAAAAAAGGATTCCCAGAATCGGAGGGTCGATTTATTCATTGTCATGGATCGGGGAGTTTTTTTTTAAATCTTTTCACGAACCTTTTAACTAAATCTTCCATAAGTGTTTTTATACGCAATTTAGCGTACGCTGACTCAGATTCAGGAAGAAGACAGGAAGAAAATAACTGCAAGTTATCGAGAGTAGAAAAAAAACAAGGCTGCTAATAGGAAAGTTTTCGCCCACTGGCTTCACCATTTAGATACCCTTAGCAGGGAAATAATGAATAAATTTGTAATTCATTTCCACAAAATAGTATTTATTGTGATAAAAGACATTTATCCTATTTTCCGAGGTCATACTCTTGTGATTTCTGCGATGTACAATGGCAGCATTACCCAAAATCCCAAATATCCGAAACAATTGAAAGCCTGTTGTTAAATTGTATACACTTGCCAGGAGACATTAAACGTGCGGCTGATTCTTGAAATGAACCAAATTATCCCTGGCTCGTTACAGAGGGGGGAATGTGTTTGAAGTGTTAAATGAAATTATTAGTATAAATTTAAGATGAACTTTGTACTATACGCTTGATAAAAACGCTCGACCTATAATGTGAAAGACATATCAATATTTACTGTTCAAAGAAATAAATACCAATTTTAAGCCTATAAAAATTAAATAATATCGTTATATTAACTTAGGATTACGGTTTGATCAGGTAGTGAAACTGTCATGAAACCAAATATTCGTTTTGTCGACGTAAATATACAAAGGAACTGTAAGCTTGAAACTTGGCACTAATATTTCGTAACGTGAGAGAGTACCTTTGAACGCACTAGATAACAATATATTTGGACGAGTTTTTCATCAATGAGCTGATATCTTTGGATCCCGAATTGGTGCAACAGTTGGATGTTAAATAGCTTTCGACATATCTATGAAAGATTTTTACGAGTAATAACGGAACGCATCGTGTGAATCTTCTGAACGCATGGCGTCCTTGCTTTTAATCAGTTAGAATGCGGCCGCGTGAATCGTGATGTGAGAACTGAATTTTTTAGAATTAAAAAAATCAACTCTTTTAATAAATCGCAAATACACGCGACCACATCAGTCTTTTTAGAATGTATTTTATAAATTTTGAAAAATAAATCTTAGTTCGAGAACATAATGGCTGGGAAATCAATTCAAAATATTTTTCCAATAAAAACGTGCTAGGCTCAAAAAAAAACCACAACTCAAAATAAAATTAATGGGGCGAATGTTCATTTGAGAGAAAAAATATCTCTGAACACGATGACACGAGATGGCAGGAAATAGTGGCACTTGTTATACTTGCGTGAATCGTTCACTCGGTTATTCTCTGAGGAAATTTTCATTTCATTCAAACTCAGGTTATTTTTTTACTACCGACTGATTAATTCGCGTCAATTCTTGCATTCTAAATTATTAAATGTCGAAAGCAACGATAGAGGTAAGTTAAGCAACGATTATTCCAAGGCCTTAATACAAACATAAATTCGGGATGAGCATAGAAGGATTTCTGTTCATAGGGTAAAATAAACCATACATATCAAATTTAACGATGGAGCGAATCTTTGTAGATCCCAAAACTCTTGAGGCGAGCTGAGAAAAGATAAAAAGGTATAAAAAGCCGGAATTAAAACGTCGTCGAGCTCAGTAAGTAAGTAAGTATCATAGTTATGAATAATGTGAATTGACCACATTTCGCATTGATTTGCGTTTCTTTTGATTATCCCATTGACAAAATCACTCGAATGCAGCAACATTATAAGAGAAGCTAAAAAGTAATAGAATAGTTGGCAGGTTGATTATTTAACAAATATGTAATCTTGAAATACACCGAGCGCATCTCATTTGAAAGCAAAATATATTCAACGAGTAACGAATATTGAGTTATTTCTTTGAGAAGAAGAAACATAATATTCTTCAGTCGTAATTGATTGATCAAATCGCTGCTCTTTTCTGTAGTGCATTGCATCGGCTTTAGTGGACAATCCTTCGGTGGGAAACGAGAGTTTAAGAGCAAAATGTTTTCGAAAGAAATGCGAGAATTACAAAATATGCATCTTCGGCTTGGCGATTCGCCGTAAAATTTATTTGTACCTGTGTGTGTAAATATAAAAATATACAAATATCCATATATAGATATATATATAAATATATATATTTGTGTGAGCGTGTGTGTATGTTGTTGTAAGCTTGAGTGGGTGTTTGCGTTAGTGACCCATGGTTCATGCGCGCGATGAGGTATTTAATATCCTCCACCTTCCCTTCTTATCTCTTTTTTCTCATGCCTTATTTCTCCTCAGCCCTTGCCTTCAGACTCTTATCATACACAACTGATTACCGTTTTCTTTTGTTCTCCTTCCTATCCACACCCAATGCTCACTCCTAAATATTTGTTACCTATGCCTTAATGCCTTTCACCGATATTATTAGATCCCATTTACTTCCAGTTTTCACATAACCAACCCTCTCCTCTCTTTACACCTCCCATCATCCCCCATTCCCTCGCTTCTTTTGTCCTTCCCGTGCTCCAATGATTGTATTCAATGATTCAAACTCTTTCACTCGCCTTCAAAAGGGGCGAGCCTCTGATGCCTTCGACTTCAAATCCAAAAAAAATAATGTTTAAACATATCCAAAATGAGCGACTCTGTGGAGGACGTTGACCAATCAATCGCTCGAGAGGGACGCCAGATTTTATTTAGTCCAACAAATGAAAAAAAGTGTAGAGGTCAAAAACTTTTATTTTCGTTACTCGAGGCAACCGTAAAAAGTTGTACAAGAAAATGCACTCTCACTGAATAATCATATCATGTGAGCCCACCTGATGGCGGGCGCCTTTTTAACGAATCCCCCACCTCCCTTGTCACGTGATGCCTGACATCGGAGAGGGCGATGCTCACTTTTAATATGGCGTATTAAAGCGTAGTTAGATGAACAGGAGCGGACGTGCCGGGTAAGGCGTTTTTCCGACCAATAGAGCGAAGGCTGCCGCTACGCACGCCGAAACGAACGCTTATCAAAACAAACGTTATGTCGTATTTACATCTATCTATTTCTATCGCTTTGTTTCTCTCTCTCTCGCGTGTGCGACGCGAAAGCATTGACCGATAGTAAGAAAATTAATGCACAATCAAATATCTCCACGAGTATGAACATAGGTATTTTTGGCACTAACTGTCGAGGGAAAAAATCGTGTAGGTCGTTAAATGTTGCTTTTAAGTTTAATTACACTGCCTCGCCTGTGACCACACGGCTTCTATCTCGAGTTTGCACGGCTGTACTTTAAAAAATTTGTGCTTTGAATACGAGTGAGAAGATTTCATGTGAAATATATGATAAAGCAGACCCAGACATGGAATTCCAGGCATTCATTTCAGGAGAGAACAAAATGAGAAATATAAAACCTTTAGCCTGTTTCTTTGTCATTTCAAGTGAACATACAAATGTTAGGGCGCGACCTGTGAGTCAAATTATTGTTGTAAGCATCATCTTCACGAAGTTGCCTAATAAAAAAGCTCTCTCTAAAAGAGACAATGTCTTGTCTCCAAAAATTAGCATTCTGTGTTAAAACTTGAAAGAACTCAATACGTCAATGAATTGTCGTTATTTACATATCGTTGTAGTTTATGATGTAGTTGGTTCACTTGAAAGTGAATGTCTATGTATATATGCCTAATATAATTGTATGTATTAAATAAAAAAATAGTATTTGGTTTTCCTGTTCTTGGACCTTTTTAAAACCACCTGTCATCCACCCACGGGGTCGAATATGGAGGACATCCCTCCGTCCTACCACCACCCCCGACCCCAAACCAATTCGCACCCATGCAGAAATTCATGGGGAGGGCCGAAATGGCACCCCGTGTCACACACCCTCCGAGCGCGACCGCCTCTTCGGGCGCCACGTCCACTAGCCAGCGAGTACCACAGCATAATATTCATTCGGAGTTACAGACGGCTGCCCTAATCAGCCCCAATGACGTCCCTCCGGGGACGCCTCCCCCGGGCCACAACCCCACGCCCAAACTACACGGAGCTCCTCTCGATCCCTCATTTTCGCCCGCACCCCCACCGCCCCCCGCATCCGGAAGAGGGGCCAATCCGGCCCATAACCACACACTCGACGATCGATTGTAAAAAAAGAGTTCGGTTTGGGGGGGATCCCTGGTTGGAAACCGTGCCACGACGGGGCTGGAGGCGGGGGGGTGCAGGGGGAAACAGTCGCCTCTCCTCCCCCCCACACTCGCAACGTCCCGAGACATCCGAAAGGAGCCACCCCACCCCCGGTGCGTCATCCGACGACTCACGCAAACTGACACCCCCTCCCCACCGTGTACCAAATGGCTGCCGCGGTAGCGGGCGGTGGAGGCGGTGGCGGCGGTGGTAGGGTGGGCGCGAGCCCTCGCCTTGCCAATCACTGGGGCCGCCCCTCTTCCCACCTCTCCCCCGGCGGAAGCTCTCGTTCCCCCTTCCCTCCAACACCCCCTATACACACACACAGACCCACACGTGCGAGCCCCGGGACCTCCACCGCCAAGGTGGAGGTGGAGAGAGAGAGATGGAGCAGAGGGGAGCATTGAGGGGGGGGGGCAAAGGGGTGGCTAGAGGCGCAGGTCCCCCATGATCCTCCTCTGCTCGCTATTTATACCCGCTGTATCGGCTCAACTCGAAACGCTTCCCCTCCCCCCCCACCCCGAAAACCCCTCTCTTCGCCCCCTCCCCCCCTCGCTTCACACGGCACCCCGCCACACAGATACGCGTGAAACCATCCGTCCCCCCTCCCCGGCCCCCACACCTCTCCAACTAAAATGAATGCGGTCAATAGTCAGTCGGCCGACACACGCACGCCGGCCATCCCTCGCACGCTGCTCTCCACATCCCAGCACGCCCCTCACACCTCCCCCCTCCGCCTTTCCCTTTCGCACGGTAATTGGCTGACCCAATGACCGGCGCGGCGCCAGTACCCGAAGGCCCTCCCTCACCGTCACCTATCTATGGGGCACAGAGGGGCCGCGCCGAACTCAAAAATGATTCCTAAAATTCAACAAATTTTTAATTGCATCCTATCGTCATTTTTTTCATTCCCGAGTCAAAAAAGCCAATATATTGACAGTCGTTTGTACTGACTTCGTTCATCCTGAATATTACCAGCTCGTGTGGGAACCCACCAATTGGTTTGGACAAGGCCGCATTAGAATGCATGAATTAAATGTTTATTACCGATTACAAAAACAAATGGCTCTCTGGTCTATAATAAATTACAGCAGTGCCACAACCTTCCCAATATCTTCACTTGATCGGTTTCAATCTGCTTGGGAGTTTAATGTTTGCAAAGAAGAATTCCCACCATTGTAAATGCATTGGCTTTAATCTGTCTGAACACAGAAAAATAAAAACAAAGGAGTTCAAAATTCGTACAAATGAATTTGACGATGGGGTAGTTTTCTTCGTAATTACAGACGGTCGGATACTAATTCATAAATACATCCTAAAATTAATAAAAATCCAATTATCTTTCCGTCTCAAGCTCTATATTAACTCTGTAAACAAGCGCGTCCTAGAAATGAATGGAAAATTTTAGGACTCGCTCATTCTCATTTACGGGAAAATAGCTCGCAATGGCAAGTGGGAAGTGCAAGCACGCATGCCAAGGACTAGTCGAATTATCTTCATATCTACGCTCCCATTAGCGCCATTGGCTCACTAATGTGTCTCCTGTGTCACATCTTCACCCCAAAGAAATATTCGTGATCGAAAACATGCTTCGCTTTGTTTTCGTTCCGAAACCAGCATTTAAGAATTCCGTGAGCTGAAAGAATTCACATTCGTTTTCACACGCCAAAGCTTATGGACGCATGGTCACAATTTGATGAAAGCTGTCACATTGCCTGTTGCAGTGAAGATCGCTCGGTTATTATCACATTCAATAACAACAGGTTAACTTCTTCTTCGTGTCTTTTAGATGCGTATCAACACAAGAATAAATAATTATTTCCACAATAAAAAATAGTTCACAACTCCTGTGGTAAACTTAATTTCCGGTCGCCTGCCACCGGCTTCCCCCTATTCACTCTCGGCAGCTGCAGGCAAGGCAAGACAATTCAGGCAATGCAAGTCTGAAAGGGTCTGAAAGCAGGAATACGAACGGTTGCTGCCAGTTACCATTCCATTTATAAACCGGTAGAAAACTGAAACCAACGAAATATTTTGTAATTGAGATGGGCTTTAAAAATGCCGGCGCATGTCAAATTCCATATTCTCATGTTAGAGTGATCATGCAATAAGAACTGCGGAATCGAATAGTGAAAAATAGACAAATATTTTTTACAGATAATCTGCGCAAGGGTTTATCAATGATTTGCAAAAGAACATCGCGTTTGAATCAACAAAGTCACAGGTGCGCTGCTTGCAATTTTTTGGTAGCTTTTCATGCAAGGCACATATAGTGGAAGCGCCAAATGAATAGAAAACGACCTTCTAAACCGTGTTTCTTTGGAAATTCCTTTCCATGCCCAACCATCTTCAACCTCCTGGACGTATATAAATTCCTGAGTGCCAAAGCCAAAAAATTTAAAATATAAAGTTAACAATTACTGATATTATGAGGGTTACAGTCGTATTAGCAGTGATCAGGAAGTACTGCAATCGTAAATACATGGGTAGGGATCCGACAATTCACAGTCTCGGAAAAAATGAAAACATTGTCCACTTAAATCGCTGGTTCATAAAGGCTGGTGCATCTCGAGTGGCCGGACGAGCTCTCATACTGCCGGTTTACCTTAATATTCCATTCTCATGCGATAAAATATTTATTGTATACTAGCTCTAGCCAAAATCCTGATAAAAATGACCACCACGGGTAGGAATGCGCTAATACACCGCCGCAACACGAAGAAAATCTCGATTACATCGCCTATCTACGCGCTGCATCCCAAAATATTGACAGAGGGGAGCCTATTCAAATCAAAAGTTATTTTTTGCAGGTCTTTGACGCGAAGTCTCGAAATTTTCTTAAACTTTAGTGATTTAACGTGAGTTACCAGGTTAGTGGCATCCCATCATGACGATAACCTTTCTTAACTCCTCCATGTTCTTTAAGTTTGCAATTAACTGATCGTCGGATGTATGGGTCACCAATGGAATTATGAAAAAAAACGGAGACTTTGGAAATGCTCAAACATGACCAAAAAGGGTGAGGTAGCGGCGTTTCGTGGTGCGAGGTTTCCCTCACTCCATTCAATAGCACTCACATACAACGCAGTCGTCTCAACTGGGCCATTGTTGTGGCTCATGCCCCCACGGCACCAAACATCACATGACCCCCACGAATTTCCGAGCGCAGGCTCCCGTCCCACCCCCGATTCACTTGACCGTTTTCCGGCGCCCGAGTGACCATCGCCTCCCGCCCTCACGGGGTCCCTCCCCACGCCTCCTGTTTTCGCCATGCCCCCAGTCGCAGTGTCACACAGGGAGATGCTCCCCCGCCACCTCCGCCCACACGCGCGCACACCCCGACCTCGCCTCACCTTTCAGCGAGAGATGAGGCCCCAGCCTCCGGACCCTCACCTCCGCCCCCTCGGTCTCCCCGCACCACCAGACGGAGTCTGAGAGAGGGAGGGAGAGGAGGCAAAAACACCACCCGCCGCCTCCCCCTCCTCTCCCCGCGCGAGCCCCAGGCCAACGGAAGCTCGAGCGTGCTTGGAAAATTTTCCGCCCAGGACGTCTGGACCGTGAAGGTAAGAAAGGTTGGGAGGGACCTTTTACAGCCTGTTTTCTCCCGCTTTGAGGCCAATGAGTGCTCCGATCATGACCCGTCATGACCTTCGAAAACAATTTCTTCTTGCGAGGTTCAACGGCCAAAGCATGAAAACAGCTCGGAGGGAATCTTCGATTGTTTAGGGGTGAAACACCGATCGAAACTCGGCATAACGGAGAACCCCTTCCTTCCGCCAAATAAATTCGAGATCCTTAATCACAACTAAAATCACAAACCCTACAAGGCACGCCATTTCCGATCTATCAGAGTGATTGACTTAACGCGAAGGGATATCGACCACCTGTCCTCTCTTTTTCCCACTTCATCATCTCCATCGAATCGCGAAGCGGAGAAAGACGGGAATGTCTGTAATTCCTTGGCTACTCAATGTGGAGTACCCAGTAACTTAATTGAGGCTGAACTGAAGAGGAAGCGTGCAATTTATCTAGTAACCACGGAAAGAGGTAAGTCGCAGACTTTCAGCTTTAAAAATAACTTCTTGCAATATTCCCGGTGAATTACCAAATTTAATTTTTTCAAGCAATCATCCTATATGATGTTCTTCTGAGAATTCTGATCTTGAAATTCTACACGATATCCCGTATTTTGACCGCGAAATCTTTCCGGAATATATCCTTTTTCGATATAAGGGAAAAGTGAACTTTACAGATAATGATGCGGTAGCATAAGAGAACTTGCTGGTGTTTAACAACTATATCATATTATCAATACCCTTTTAAAGACTCCCGTAAAATATAACGCCACAGCAGAAAAAAGAACAAAAAACAGATGTCATTCGATTTTTCTTAAAATACCTCTATAACCTAGGGATTGGCAGTTGAATCGATATTATCGAGACAGCTGTATCGATAATATTATAGGACATACAATTCTGTACCGAATAAATTGTTGATAGTATGAAATTAACAAATGTTTTCTTAGCCATCCGTTACATTTACATTTCCCATGAAGATTAAATTTCAATTACAGCATATCATTTAACAATTGGGTTGAAATACATTTCCCTATTTCATAAATAAAACATATACATTGCAGCGTATGATCGTTATTAAAATATATTGGATATGATGCCACAAAGAGGATATATTTTTCCTAAAAGTGACATTACATACGGCCTACAGAACATATTTTAATGCGAACTTGATGGTTTGAGGCTCTACTTTGTGAACATTCATGATCACTGAATGAATAAACTTGGCATTTTTTCCCATGAAAACTTACTAATCCTACCGGTTTCGACGCATAGGCGACATCATCAGGTATAGAATCACACGTGGTCAGGGCATTAATACAGGGTCAGTACAATAAATATCGGGACTAGTTCCAAAAATCAAAATGTATTGCAATTATCATTACAATTGGCAAGAAATGAGCTCTACGGCCTCTCAAATAAAATAAGAGGGGGGGTGAGAAACTTCCATTATTACGGCCATTGGAGTTTATCCCCCCCCCTCTTATTTTAACATTACAATTACTTTATAATCTTCAAAATACATTCATCCTGTATCGATACACTTAGTTCGGCGCGTCTGCCACTCGTCAAAAGCCCGCTGGAAGTCGATTTACTGAATACTGTTGAGAGCCTTTGTCGTCGCCGCTTGAACCGCCTCGATGGATCTCGAACCGATATCCTTTGAGCTCCTTTGGAGCTATCCTTTGAGACAATAATGTTGTCGAGAAAATCTTCATCTTACTGGACGCAGTCCAAAATTTCTTGCGAAATTTCCACCCGCAACAGTTTTTGTTCCTCGCGCAAGTCTTTTAACACCGGCGTCGCTCACACTTTCCTCATCGCAAGATCCTCTGTTACAATGGTGAGGACGGTTCCGACTGAAAGACCGGTCTTCTCACTGATAAGGGCGATGGTTAAACGCCTGTCAGAGTCCAAAACGTTTTTTCACTTTGGCCACCTGAGCATCGGGTCGAGCGGTCGTCGGGTGTCCGACGCGATGCTCCCGGCCTTCCTTAAACATTTTGTACCACTCAAAAACTCTTGTACGGCTTAAGACATCATCCCCATAAGCCTTTTTAATGAGTTGAAGGGTCTTCGACGCGGATTTCCCGAGCTAAACGCAAAACTTCACAGCGTAGCCTTGCTCCACGGTGCGATCCTGTCTCAACGCATGCCCGGAGGCGACTGAACTAAAGTGCGCCTGAGTGGTGGGGGACCCATCTACCGAGGCGACCGGTCGGACCCCCATCCACCGCTCCGTTGAGGCTACAGCGAACCAGTCGCGATACTTATTGTATGGACCCTCTATATACTCTCGCAAGGAGGGTAGGTGAGCAATGGAAAGGAATTTACGATGGCAAGGGGGAGGGGGGTAAGTATCGGTTAGAATGCGGAGGTGGAGCGGGAGGGGCGTGGAATGGTGCAATGAGGTGCACCTAACCTCATTGCACCGACCCACGACCCTCCCCGCGACCCCGTCCTAACCGATACATACCCCCCCTTCTCATCGCAAATTCCCTTCCATTGTCCACCTCCCCTCCTAGCGAGAGTATATAAATGTCCTGGCCACGTATGATTCTATACCTAATGATGTCGCCTATGCGTCGAAACCGGCAGGATTATGAAGTTCTCATGTGCAAAAATGCCAAGTTTATTCATTCAGTGATATTTTAATACATTGGAATTTTATTTTTTATTTTAAAATTCTGCGTGAATAATAGCCTAAGTCAATCTATTTTATTATAATTAGAGTCTAAAAAACACCTACCTTCGCGAATTGACCTCAGGAACAACGACTTCAGTTGAAGTTTCCCAGTCGATCTACTTCGCAGCTATGGTGCTATGAGCCCACCCTTATACTGGCAGTGAATAAAACTAAAATTCAATGAGATATTCCAAACTATACCAAATTTTTAAGTTTCACTTTATCTTATTTCTCATTGATCGTTTGTCCTAACTCCTTTCCAGTCAGTAAAATGTTTTATTCTAACTGTTATTTTCGACGATTTCCTTTTGCTAACTTGAGAAACTTAGCGGAGGACAGTTAACGCTGTGGCGAGGGATGGAAGATTCGAAGACAAACCTTATCCCAAATTACAAAAATGAGAGTGTGAGCCAGCGCCTGATAGCATGTTGCATTTCTAGTGGCGGCGTTCCCCAGGTGACGAAGGTGGTTGAAGTGGCGGCTGTGGCCACAAGTTGTTCTAGGCTGCGGGTCGTGGATCATGCTGGCGTCAACGATGCCCTGGACCGTGGATCTGTAGAGATTCTGAATTCCTTCAGGTAATTGAACTGGGAAGTGAAGCGGATGGGTGTTGTCAAGGGGGTTGATGTGACGCTCTCGATCTGCAGCCTAGTCCCCTTGAGGATTGATCGTGGACCTATGGTGTGGAGCCGATTGGAAGGCATCAATCAGAGGTTTCGTGTTTTCTGCAGGGATATCGGGGCGTCTTTCGTCGACCTTCAGCTGGCGATACAATCGTGTAGGAATCACCTGAATCGCTCTGGTGTTCACTACACGTCCGAGGCCGCCAGGTGTGTAGATAAAATAGTGGGTCTCTAAAGTCTTCTTTACCAAACAATTTAGCCTTCAATAAATTATATCGACGTCAAAGGCCATATTATTCCAAGATGAAAAATATTAGGGATGAGATATATAGCGGCAAGAGAATTGAGATCACTTAAAATTACAAGATGTCTAGGGCGAATCCTAAGAATGAATTTTGGAAGGCATTAAGCGAATTTAAAAGAAAAATATTAGCGGAAAATTTGCAAAAGAATCCGAAATCATTTTGGACGTACATTGGAGAGGTTCAGGTAAATAATTCAACAGTTAACTCACTGAAAAATGATAAAGGCGAAAGAGTAACCAGCAGTTTGGAAAAGGCTAACTTATCAAATTCGTTCTTTTGAATCGTCTCCGCCAATGTCTCACGGAATAGCTCGGGTAGCTTACCAAATCGTGCTTGTCAACGTATACCCAAAATTGGAATGTCATATGGCACATTTTCTGAAAAATATTAAGTCTAATAAATCCTCCGGGCCCGATCAAACCTCAATAGCTTTGTACCCGAGTCATCTACTCAAAGCAACTTTAAATAATGACGTCTTGCCTATTGTTTGGAAAAAAGCAAACATTTCACCGATCTTCATAAAGGGGGATAAAACAATAACCAAGAATTATAGACCGGTAAGCATAACATCCGTTTTTGTAACATAATGGAAAAAAGAATTGCTGACTACATTCAGGAATGGTGGACGAGAGATAGATGGCTATTAAAACACCAATATGGGTTTAGAACGGGATACTCATGTGAAACTCAGATTTTGGGATTTAGCCAATATATCGGCGACGCAATAGATGAAGGAAAGGATGTTGCTGAAGTAATCGTTGATTTTTCGGCAGCTTTCAACCAACTGCCTCACGATAGATTATTTTTTACGTTGGAGTCGTTGCCACTGGATTTGAAGGTAAAGCAATGGATAAAAATTTTCTTATAGGCAGAATTCAAAAAGTAAAAATAGGAGATACATTTTAAAAAGACACGAACGCTATAGCTGGGGTTCCGCAAGTCAGTGTTCTAGAGCCATTACTCTTCCTATATCACCTAAACGTTCTACCAAATAATCTACATCCCCAAGTAAGACTCTTTGCTGATGATTGCATTATATACAGACGGGTGGAGCATGTAAATGACCACGTAATACTACAAAATGACAGCGATTGCCTTGGTGACTGGGTTACAAATAATAATATAGGTAATATTATTAGTTATAAGCATATACGTTTTTAAAACAAAAAGAACGAAGAAAAGTGTATTTACATCCTCTTTGGACAAAGAATTCCATGTAGCAATCATTGCAAATATTTAGTCGTTTACTTAACAACGGATCTTGGGTGGAAAGTCCAAGTAGAGAATGTGACGCGGAAGGCATTTAGAGTACTGCAATGGCTAATGAGAAAATTAAAAGGAAGTAGCGTAGCCACAAAAGAAAAAGCAGATAAGGTACTGGTTATCCCTATCCTAGAATACTCGTCCATAGTATGGGATCCATATGAGGTGGGACATATTAAAAAGCTAGAAATAGTTCAAAGAAAGACAGCAAGTTATATACTCGGAAGATACAAAAGAACAGAGAGTCACGGAAATATTGGATGCACTGAAATAAGAGAGTTTGAAAACTAGAAGAAAAAAAGAGTAAGTTCGGCGCGATGTAAGATAATTGTTGAAAATGACGAAGCGTGGGAAGATTTATGGAAATATTATGAAAAATCAAAATTTAAGGGAAAATATGGCCACAGTTTAAAATAAAAATAAAGACGCAGAAAATAAATAAGAAAAAAATACTATTTTTAAACAGAATTATTGTTGAATGGAATCAGCTGCCTGGAGGTTTGTTTGAGCCCTTTCCATCGAATTTTAATTTCATTCCTAGCTCCAAGTTTCTCCATCTCGCAAACCACACTTCCATCTCAGCCATGTTTCTTTCTTCAATGCCATGCGTTTATTATGTACAATGACCGGTAAAGGGGGGACTTCACTCATCGGGACGGTTTATACTTGCCCGCTTGGGCAGTCATTGAACATTTGTGTGCAGTTTCAAGAATAATTGTAAGCAGCAACTGGTTGATAAACTTCATTGATTAGTCATTATTATACTGGTGTATTTATAAAAGTATTATTTATATGTGATGTGGAGGGCGGTAGACGTTGTATTGCAAAAGTGAATAATGTGTTACGCGTGCGTGATTTTGAATGGTATACTAGTATAAAATTGAAGAGTACGTGATTATGGACGGAGTGCGCCAATGGACGGAGCGTTGTAGATATCGTGTGAACCTGGCCCTTGGGTGATGGAAAAGGTGCGACTGGTAATCTTAAAGTGTCTTTGTATATACGTAAGACCATTTGGTCTTATGTCTGTTCTTCTTGTGTATGTATATATGTGTATTGTAATAGTGACCGTAGAGCAGACTTGGCCGCTGCCACCAGGATAATTGCCTAATTGTAACCAGATGAATATAATAATAGTAAAACACCCGCTCGTATATTTGAGGATCTAGCTTCAGAAATTACATCTTATCTAGATTTCGTATTAAAAAATTCGCCGGTAATCACAAGGTTCCCAGAGGTTTAAAAATTGGTAACGTAACACCAATATTTAAAAATGGAAACCGGGATGAACCGAGCAATTACAGACCTATTTTCCTCACATTCATTTCGTGCACGGTATGGAGCATTTAGTTGCTATTTCGATCGTAAGGCATCTCGATAGTCAGGAGTTATTAATGAAAAATCAGCACGGTTTCGAAAGGGTAGATCCTGTGAGACACAAGTTGCGCTTTTTGTTCATAATAATCTTACTTCGGGAGAGAGCAATGTTCCAGTGGATGCAGTTTTACTAGATTTTAGGAAAGTCTTCGACAAAGTACCTCATAGTAAAGTACTCAGTACGAAGCTAGAAGCGTGTGGCATAGATAAAAATGTCCGGGGTTGGATTAAAGACATTTTTAATAGTCGTGTTTAAAGAGAAGTGATAGATGGAGTCAGCTCACATGCAGTAGAAGTTACTTCAGGTGTTCCCCAGGGAAGTGTTATCGGACCTCTCTCGTTCCTACTTTACGTTAACAACATTGACTCCGTAGTCACTAAGATACGTTTATTTGCCTGCGATGCTGTGGTTTACCGTGATATCCGTAATCTTGAGGACCCGGCAGCTTTATTAGATAATCTTAATGCCTTACAACGCTGTTGCGACACTTGGCAAATTAAATGTAGGCTTAAAAAAGCGCGTATTGATGAATTTTTTTTGAAGAAAAATAAATCAATTCCCACCCGAGCGCCTACTGCATTGGAAACACTGAAATGGAATGTTGAGACTATTAATAGTTATATGTTGCCCTTACTCACGACCTCTTATGGATGAAACATGTACGGGGAATATGTGGACAAGGTAACAAAAAAATTAAAATTTATTAGAAGAGTACTGGGTAAATGTGATGAAGGGAATAAAAGATACATGTTATCTTTCGCTCTTTAGGCCCCATATGTATGTAGTATATGGGATCCTCACGAAGTAGGATTAATTTCCAAGTTGGATCGCGTGCATCGTAGAGGAGCTGGATTTGTAAAACGTTGTTATGATAGACTTAGCAGCGTATTCAAAATATTAGAGCAGCTAGGCTGGAAATCACTCACGGAGCGAAGGTTATATTACAGTTTAAATATCTTGCATAAATTAGAAGGAGGTCTCTTTAGCAGTGATGCTGAAAATGTATTACTAGCCCCATCTTACTATCGTAGAACAGATCATGTCAATAAAATTAAAGAGATTAAGTGTAGAACAGATAGATATAATATGTCATTTTTCCACGAATGATAAGGGATCAGAATAACATTGTCCGACCGCAGTGAAGTCATGTTCGGGTCATAATTAGTCTGATGAGTATTCACCCCCTACCACACACCCTAGCGATGGCTTGCAGGGTACCAGGGTACTAAAATGAGAAAATATTATAATTACATGGCTTGATTACAATAATATACGCTCACATTTTGTTCCATCCTTCCAGCCAACATTACGTTGTCACTATTGCGTTAGTATGATGATTCCTTGTGAATGGTGGTCTGCATCTTGAAGTGACTTAATTTCTGTATTTATGCATGAATAAGTTCTTCCACTTTAGCTCTTTTACATTATTTTATTGCAGAAGAATTACTAAACATTGAATAATGTAGCGCATTAAGTGAAATGCGGCCACAACCTTCACCAGATGGAGCTCGGTTGTACCATTTGGCATCTAAACCCAGATGCCACATACCTGAACACTCTCTGTTTACTTTGGTTTGGGAGTGATGTCATCAAATTTCAACTCAGCTTCTGCCTTTCCCCCGAAGGGAGATCTACTGTCCAACTTGGATCCAAACACAACTTTTAACCATTACCAGGCGCATTTTTCTCCATGTAAACCTGAGACGTTGACTTTGTCAAGAAATTGTAAGTACACTCAAAATAATAGAAGTTTCATGCGCGCATATCATTAATGCCTTATCCCTTTAAAAACATAACTTTAATATTCAACTCGATATATTTCTAATAGCCTATTAGAATTAGGTGGGGAAGTTGTACATCATTTTTCGTTGCATTGATTCAGATTCGATGCAAGGATAGGGAGAGCGAACTGGGAGCAATCATTCCGTGTTTACGATGACCTCACATTACATTTACAGCGATCGCATGCAGAGAGGTGACGATAATATTTCTTTTTTGGTCCAAGATTTAGGACATATTCTTTTAAGATGTGGGATTTTCCTAAATTCCTTTTTTAATTTGTTGCAAAAATAGTGCTTAGTTCCCACCATATTATTTAATATGACATCAATATCATGATAGGCATCTTTAATGGCCACCTATAACTTTATCCGCGACTTGTCATTTACGTGTAATACTGCCTATTTTCCATTGATAGCCTTTATTACTCTACCTGAGACACTCGACCATAGAATGTCTCTCAATCTAATACGGATATTTTAATGGTACACTATCTCGTTTGGCTGGATTTAGCTAAGTGTAAAATGCACCCACCTATCTCGTGACATGAGATTTGGTGCATAGGTATAACTAATATCGACTAGGAGTGGGATGGAATCGTCGAGGACCACCTTTAAGCGGCTCCTTTTTCATTAAGTGAAGGTAATTGATGAAAGTAATCAAGCCTTAGGGAAATAGTATACTGTGCATAATATGAAAAGTGTGAATTTTTTGTGCGTCAAATATTGTTTAACTTTTCTGTTGTGATGGATTAAATTCGGATTAGTCTCTTTTAGTCGGCTGATATCATTCAATTAGGACGAGGCCGCAGGCATATAACAATATACAGTGTTTTCAATTTCGCACCAAAAATTGGATGCAAAAACAATCTCAACAAGATGGGTGCGGCGTTTTCTCTCAGTGGAGAATTAACGTAATCGTGTGGTCGATTACATTTATTCTGGTTTGGCGCATTTCCATCGCAATCTTGACGAGTTGCCGCGTCGATACATATCAGCCGACGAAACATGGATACACTAATACACTCCACAAGCAAAAGAACGGTAGGTTTCTAAGGGCGATCCAGTTCCGCCAAAGGTGAAGACGGTGAAATCGGCCAGCAAGGGAATGATAGCCACGGTTTTTTGGAATTCACGCGGAATCATTTGCATCGATTACTCACAAAAATGACAAAAGATAAATGGAGAGTATCATGCATGGTTACTGCGCCGGATGAGCGAAGAAATCAAGAAACAACGTCCTCATTTGGCAAAGAAAAAATTCTCTTCGACTATTTCTTCATTACAAACTTGAGAAAATACCCCGGTAGAAAAAAAATCACGTCGAACGTGGATGTCATCACCTACACAGATGCCTTCTTCGTGAACTTTCCGAAATCCTACTTGTTGGGCGGCTCAAAAAGTTATGTCCAGCTGTAAGGAGATTTCCCCAAAATAATGTACGAGTTTCTAGTTTTTTCTACGAACTTATTGAACGACCCACGTATCGCGGATGTTTCACAGCATTTTAAATTTGAGGGGTTCATATTCTATATTTGGCACATCACTTTTCGCTAACAGAAATAGATACTTAGAATTATGCTAAGCAGTATACCATAAATTATTTATAATAATTACGAAAAAGGAACTACACATTGGTTGATATTAAAGAAATAAAATCATGGACATTACCAACCACGGCAATATTCAATCTCAATCTTTCGCAATCGAAACACCTTAAATTGTAAGTTTTTTACGAGTAAACCAGCTTGATTTTGCAAGGTCTCTTTACGTTTTCCGGGGGAACAAATGGTTACTAATGCTGTTCTATACAGATAACTTCCAATGAATGACAGTATTTGCAGTGCATGCAATTTTAACTCATTTAATGGTAGTGAGCAATTTTGAATCATTAATGATTCAAAATAAAACCACACAAATATCACGAGGCCTTGAGGTGAATGGTCTGATCGTAATTATGGCAGGTGCTGACAATCACTTTCAACATTCATGTTTACGTCGTGGGCGATAAACTCAGAAAACGATAACTATAATTATTCACCAAAATTTTCTCGAGTAGATGTACTTCAAGTATGAATTCCCACGCATAAATCTCTTTACATCTAGTCCATGATAAATTACCTGTCGCCCTAACAGTAATGTCAATGTTTTCTTGACCACAAGACACCGGCAATGTAAAAATGGTTTAATCACTGGAAATGAATTTCAGTCTCCCAATAACAGGTTACGAGGCATATTCGAAAAATAAGGGAGCAAGGAGCGACTCATCACCTGTCTTTCATTTCCATGGTTTCACCACACTCCTACTTAAATCACACTCGTAACTTCTCACCCGAGGCAAGAGGAATATTCGAAAAGGAAGGGCCGTCCGTTTCCTTATATTTAAATATTGGCGAGTCAGAACAAAGTTGTACACATGCAGCGTCATCTATTGATTGTTTCCAAAGTCACTGAAGTTGTCGTTTTGATACAATAGTCATTTACCTACGTTTGCACCACGAGGATCGTTGCTCCCGCTAGTTTCGAAGTGCACGTTGTGATTCGATTTTTGTGCGCAAAAGGACCATCCGCCGCCCAAATTCATGGAGAGCTGTGCCTTTTTAGAAGTGAAGGTTAGATCTCTATGGTATCGAGAGTTCAAAAATGGCCGCACGAATGCGCGCGATGAAGAGCGGAGTGGCAGACCAACCAGTGTCCAGACCGATGGCATCTTCCGACCAAATGTACCAAGGACTGCGATCTGATCGACAATTAGTGCTCTCTGACTAATTAACTTCCTATTGATGAGGGTAAAAAAAGAACCTTTGCACTTCCACATAAAGATATAATATTACACGGCCATGGTTTTGATGCCGCATCATTACCATAATCACCTGATAATGCCAGGTAATAGTACGCCAGAACTAGCCGACTCAAGGACTCCTTCTTCCCACGGACAATACGGGATAGCAACTGCAGGGTTATAGATAGCAAAAATTCCACTTGCCACCCTCAGCGTCTAAAAAATAATTAGTTGTATTTAAATGCATGCTCTTCCACTAACCTTATGTGTTTTGCTATAATAACCCATTCTTTCCGAATGACCTCATTCGTGTTCTGTTCATCTGTTTTTAAGTTTCTCTTTCAATCCCTCGTCCCTCAAAAATTCCTGCTACCTGCAACGTTGGGTCGCATTCCCTGCCTTTTACAGACTCTTTGGGGGTAGAGTGTTTCGTGGTGCATTTTCATGTGGTGTTTCAATTTCTTGCTTGTTGTGTCCTGGCTTCCGTGTTGTAGGATGGCTTTCGTGCTGCATCATGGGGTGCAGTTTTTTAGTTGTTTTGCGGTATATGTGTTTGCATGAGTATTGGATGAAGGGATTTTTGCATGAGTGTGTGCGCTGCTGTGGGTGTAATTTTCCGTGTTGTTTTTTTGCATGTGGTATTTTTCCTTTTTACGGTTGGTGACCTAACACCCCCCGCCACACGCCCTTGCGGCGGCTTGCGGGGTATTATGTAGATGTAGATAATGATGCGCAGCACCGAGACCATGGTCGTGGAATATTAAAACGTTATTGTGGAAATGTAAAGTTTCTAATTTAACCCTCATCATGAAGGAATTCCCCAAAGTGAAACTATTATGTTTAACTTCCTTTTGTTGGACCCACCACCGTTTACGGGATTCTTACGGAAGAGTTCGAAATTGTGCGCCATTTCGTGCACCGAAAATGCTTACCGACCAACAAAAAGAGCGAAGAATGTCGAATGGGCGAGCGCTTTTGAATCTACATCGACAATACTTGTGTAGAGGGAGCGAGAGATCCCTTGTTCCTTATGAAACAATGGCTTGTAGGACAACGGTTTGAAGACGACGAGACACAAGACCGCCAAAGGTACTAAAGAAGCTGGTCCATGGTTACTTAAAGTGATTAGAAGTCAACGGCGATTATGTAGAAGAGTGAATAGGTTTTGTGGAAAACTAAATGTGCACCATAAATATATTTTTTCAATTAACAACAACACAACACACTGATGACTGAATTTTCCACGCTTATTACTGAACTCAAAAAATTGCCTCAAAATATCTTTTATTATGAAATAATGCATCCATGTATGAAATTATATACTGTATTGAGGAAGCCAGCACATTGGCTCAATTGCTGAGAAAATTGAATTTAAAACTCTTCTGAAGAGAATTCATTTGTTTCCCGCACAAGGCGAAATGAGAGAGGACACGAAAGGTGGAGATGCAGAAAAGCCGGGAACAACCACAAGCAATTTGAGTTTATGCACCACGTGTCATATGAGAGACTTTATTAGACTTTTTAAAGTCAAATCTACCATTTTAAATGCCATATGATAATACCTGCGGTAAACTGCTTGCTTTTTAAATTTAAATTAGCACTCCTATGTCACCTAAGGTCAAGACTAGGATAAATTCTTAAACTAAGTAATTATTTCTTTTCAACTGTTGAAAATAAAATACTTCCCGACACATTTTATGCCACAAGGGAATGATTGGTAATCTACCTATTTAAGGTAGGTTTTGGACGATATCTAACGCGTACACACCTATTAAGACTGCATCTCCTTATCGATTAAGTTTAAGAGTTCATCTAGGTACACCAGGTATCCATAAAGCACACAATCACTACTCGATAAAAATTTGTCACACTCCATTTCATTAAGTCAATCGTCGCTGCGATTGGCTCACGTCTCCCCCTCCCAAAATCCGATTGGCTCGTACCCTCCGACACATCTGGCACGGGTGACTCAACCAGGAGCAAGCACCGTGGTTTCTTCCAGAATAGTTTTTGGGGTCATTGGAATACGCGAGTACTTCCACCAGGTGAAGATCATTCGTAGTCCAGAAGAGAGACGAACACGATAGAAAGTGTTCATCTTTCAACGATATAAGACTGCAAAACAGATCAGCATTCTGTTGGACATTACGTTAATAATAAATGGGCAGATAAAGATTTCGCAATAAATGAAGAGAATAGTTGGCGTACAGTGACCCGAATGGAGCAATTCAGCAGGAAGACCTAAGCGTTGGCAAATGCTGAATATGACGATGGTTACGGCAGGGAGGGTGTGAGGTCCTCATAAAATCAATTTATATTTCTGAATACGAATTTTTATATAGAAATAATCCAATTCTCGTTTCCACGGACTCATCTCAAAAACCAATGGGTTGAGAACTCGTTTGATAGTCAAAGAGAACAATTTTTACCTACATTACAGAGTGACAATAGTTAACGTTTAAAAATGTTGCAAACTTTATTTAATTTCTTCACTTCCGTCGCGATCTACGAAATAAGTATATGTGTTTTAAGACAAGTTAAAACATATTTCAAATAAAAAATAGATTTAAAAAAAAAAGCATTGAATAAGAATTTTTTTTTCAAAAGTTTATTCATTAATGAGTATGTGTTCTGTCCCCTTCAAAGTAATCCCCATTAGATATTACACACTTGTGCCAACTTTTTTTCCAATCCTCGAAGCACTTCAAAAAATAATTTTTTGTGATCTTGTTCAGCTCTTCCTTTGATGCAGTGTTTATCTTGTCAATCATAGCGTAGCATCGTCCTTTAATGGACCTCTTCAGTTTTCAGAACAAGAAAAAGTCACTGGGGGCCAGCTATGGAGAATACTACCTTGATCAAAAATTTCCCGGAATTTATTCAGAAAATTAAAAATACAAGTTTATTCATCTAAATCTATATTGTCCCCTTCAAAGTAATCCCCATCGACTGCAACACACTTATGCCAGCGCTTGATCCAATCCTCGAAACATTTTTTATATTCGGTTTTCGGTATGTCCATCAGTGCTTCCTGCGATTTTTCCATTACTTCCTCTCGGCTGCTAAAACGCGTTCCCCGTAATGGTTTTTTAACTCGATTGAACAGAAAGAAGTCACAGGGAGCCAAATCAGGTGAATTCGGTGGCTGTTGGATGGTATTTGTTGCATTTTTCGTCAAAAAATTACGAATAATGATAGCACTGTGCGACTGTGCGTTATCATGGTGCAAAATCCACGATTTTTCTGCCCACATTTCTGGTCTCTTTCGGCGAATTGCTTCACGCAAACGTCTCATAACGCCCAAATAATACTCTTTGTTTACTGTCTGGCCTTCTGGCAAAAATTCATGATGCACTACACCGTTGTAATCCATGAAAACCGTCAGCATTGCCTTCTTTTTTGACTTAAAACGACGTGGTTTTTTTGGTCTCGGCTCATTTGGTGAACGCCATTCACTTGTCTGATGTCTGGATTGCGTGCCGTACTCATAAACCCACGTCTCGTCTCCAGTAATGATCCTTTTGATGAATGTGGGATCGGATTCAGCCTCGCAAATCATGTCTTTTGCGACGTCAACACGGTCTCTTTTTTGCATGAAATTGAGGTCTTTTGGAACCAACTTTGCTGCTACACGACGGAAACCCAAATCATTAACCACAATGTCTTGGGCGGATCCATAGGCAATGTTCAAGTCCTCCGCTATTTCTCTGATGGTTAATTTGCGGTTATTGACCAACATTTCTTTTACTTAATCAATTTTTTCACCGACTTTCGATGTCGATGGTCTGCCACTGCGTTCATCATCTTCGATTGACTCACGACCACTTCTGAACCGCTCGTGCCACTGGTAAACGACCGTTTTTTTTAGAGAATCGTTGCCGAAACACTTTTCCAACATTTCCAACGTCCGTGCGCCACTAAATCCGTTTTTTACGCAAAATTTAATACAAGTTCGTTGTTGCAAATTTAAATCCATTTCTGAAATTGTAAAAAATCGCCAACACACACAGAGATAGATGTACTCTTGGCTACGTAACTTTTGCAAATGTCAAGTTATGACACTAAGATTTAAAGGGAATATCAACAACAGATGTACCAATTTAACAAAAAAAACAGAACTCAAATCGGAACGATGGGAGCGCCACACGGTGGTTATTCCGGGAAATTTTTGATCAAGGTAGTATGATGGCTGCAGCATCATTAGGGTGTTGTTTTTGGACAAATATTCACGCACAAGTAACGATCTGTGAGCAGGGGTGTTGTCATGGTGCAAAAACCAATTTTTGTTATTCCACAAATCCGGGCGTTTGTGGTGGATTGCTTCGCGCAAATTGCGCATAACTTGCCGGTAGTATTCCTTATTTACAGTTATACCCTGTGCCAAGAACTCATGATGTACCACGCCCCTGCAATTGAAGAAAACTATAAGCAAAACTTTCACATTCGACCGAACTTGGCGCGTTTTTTTCGGTCTTGGCTCGTGCTGCAGCTTCCATTGAGATGATTGAGCTTTATTTTCCACGTCTTAACCATAAACCCATAATTCTTAACCAGTTATGACCCTCTGGAGCAAATTTGGGTCGTCGCGGACAGGGTCCAACACCTCATTAGCAATGTTAATACGTTGCTGTTTTTGGTCGAAATTGAGCAATTTTGATACGAAGTTCGCGGCGACCCGTGTCATGCCTAAATCATTGGTGAAAATCGAATGGCACGAGCCAATCGATATAATTAGGTTCTCGACAACTGTCTCTAACGGTAATTCGACAATTGGCCAATACTTTTTTCTTCACTTCATCAATGTTTTCGTCTGTTGTTGACGTGCTCGGAGGTCCGGCACCCGTTTCGTCGTTCACATCTTCTCGGCCCTCTGAGAACATTTTGTACCTCCGATAAACGTTACTTCGGTCCTAGGTAGTTTCTCCATATGCCACAGTCAACATTCGGAATGCGTCCATACATACATATACATACACATACATATATACATATACATATACACATACACATACATACGTGCAGACACGTACCCACACGTACCCACACGTACCCACACGTACCCACACGTACCCACACGTACCCACACGTACCCACACGTACCCACACGTACCCACACGTACCCACACGTACCCACACGTACCCACACGTACCCACACGTACCCACACGTACCCACACGTACCCACACGTACCCACACGTACCCACACGTACCCACACGTACCCACACGTACCCACACGTACGCACACGTACGCACACGTACGCACACGTACGCACACGTACACATACATATATATAAACAATGGGATGGCACAATAGAACACAAATAGAATAGCAACATTTAAAAGGACACTCACCCGGTAAATTGTTCGAGCTTTCGGCCTTCTCCGAGGCCTTCAAGTAAGACGAAGCTCGAACAATTATCCGTGCACAAATAGAATAGTATCCGAACACAAAGAGAATAGCAACATCTAAAAGGACACTCACACGGATAATTGTTCGAGCTTCGTCTTACTTGAAGGCCTCGGAGAAGGCCGAAAGCTCGAACAATTTACCGTGTGAGTGTCCTTTTAAATGTTGCTATTCTATTTGTGTTCTATTGTGCCGTCCCATTATTGTGCTGATCGTGTGAGTGTTTCCCTATAATCGTATAATAATAATATATAACCATAAACACAGTAATCAACCCGAAGGTCGATTTGGTAGGTGACGGCAGAGTTCACCCAGTACTAAGCCCGACGGATTGAGAAATTCACACATTAGGGTAGGGGGACCAGTTCCTTTCCCTGTGCCGGTTATGGTTTCCCAGGAAGATCTGGTACCCGAAAAATCACATAGCTTGCGTGGAGCTGCAGGTGCCCAGAGTGCCTTGCCCGGGAATCGAACCCGGGCCCCTCCTGTCAGCAGTCCAACGCTCTACCCCCTGGACTACCGCGATCCACATATATATATATATATATATATATATATATATATATATATATATATATATATATATATATATATATATATATATATATATATATATATATTACCTATTGCTCATTTCAACAACGCAGGGATAGTTTTTAATCACTTGTTTGAATCAGTGCCAAAGGATTACGCACAACAAAAAAATAGCTTAGCAAAATACTATTTCCTGATTACTGATACCTCTATCATTAAAAAAGTAAGCCAAGTTTTGCTCCCACCACAATATAACGAAAACATCAGAACAAATTTTTGGCGGAAGGCGGCAATAATAAGGCAATCAGAATATTTTGTGATTGGACGCCTCTACGTAGACTTTTTTTTAAAGTAATGAAGGAATGTAGTTAGAATTCATTTTTAATACACAGGGCTTTATATAACCTTCAATCTATTACTTAACGATGTCTAATCACAAACTACCGGAATAAGATCGTCGTGTCTCAATTTTTCCTCTGCTTCCTTCCGATGGATTTTTCTTCAATAGCTTTCTCTCAAGAGAAAGAGCCCCACCTTCCCCTAACGAAATGAAGCCCAGTCTTTCCTCTCATAAGTAAGCATTCACTTGAGTCATTATATTATTTTTGCCACAACATTCGGACGTGGAATTCGGAGGAATTCAAGAAATCGTCACCATTAAGAGCATAAAATATTATTGTGCATCAAGTTTTCTCTAAACAAAAGGTGAACACTCTAAGTAAATGTGAATATCAGCACATAGCAGCTCTATTTTCCACTGCCACACTCCACCCTCGATGCCCCCAGAGTTTTGTCTTCCTCGCGAACTCGAATAACAACGCTGAGGGCAGCATTATATGAACGGTAATAAGAAGACGCAATAAGGAGGAATGCCTCACCGGAGGGCGTGGGGCCTTTGAAATCAAAATCATCATTCACACAGTTGGGCCACCATTTGAGAGAAAAGAAGCAGGTGCTCGTTTCCAAGTCCTCCATGGAAGACTTTGAGGAACAGCGGCCCAAAAGTAAGAAAACGTCGCCTGCTGAGAACACAAAAGCAAAGACTACCTCCGACAAGTTTCAAGGGCAAATCAATTGCGCTTATGCGGAAGTAAATTCCTTCAAAAGGCAAATGAATTGATTGAATGGATTCAACGCAAAGAGTTGAGCGAAGTCTCTCCAACTGTATCACACGCATCTTTCGCCATCAAAAGCAAATTCAAAATACGATAAGTAAACAAACGACAACCAAATCACGCATGAAGACAAACGCTAACTGATGGAATGATGCGTGAGCGACGCTGCGACACTTCCGCGAATACATAACTCCCCGCCTAGCGCCACGCCCTCGTGTGGTTTACTTCACTAATGGCAGGTCGAAGACATGACATTCGAAGGCGGCCAGAAAAGATTCGAAACATTCAAACCACAATTCACAACGATTCGGACTCCGAAAAGTCAGCATCCGTGGTGCACTCGCGATTGGTTCGTTCATGAAACGAGAGGCATAACGAGAAGGAAATACATGGGAAGGATAATCTATATTGAGCAATGGGTACGGAAATCATTTCCCTTCTCCATAACACTCGAATTAGGTATAGAAGGAAACACCCACGGAGTTGTCTTCAGCCACAGCGTGGTTAAGGAGGCGTGAGGCCGAAGGAGGTGGGTGCGGCCCCCGGCGGTGGAGTGCCCTCGGCTGCCT